>NC_133819.1:17429179-17736444 GCF_047830755.1 Zonotrichia albicollis
TTTCCTTTTGTAAAGGAAGTGAAAACAGTTTTTCCATTTTCAGAAATCATCAGTGTATCATTAGCATCCAATATAAATTCTGAGAATCCAGCATATGCTTTTGATAACAGATAAAATAATTTGGAAGTACATTAAATATTTAAGTATCTGATAAGTTTCTCACATGTGTAGTTGTAGATTTCTGAGACTGACAAAGTGAAAGGGAGAGACTGAAAGAGATTATGTGACTAACCTGGGGAAGCAAACCTTGACCCTTTGTCTTCCACCAGTTTAAAACCCACATTAAAGTACTTTATAAATCTAACATTTTTAATAGGCAGACCTGGTCATATATTGAAGGTAAACAATTCCAATTTTCCTTGTAATACAATCATTCCAGAAAAGTCTTTAATCAAAATATGCTAGCCAGAGTGATAAATCACTTAGAACAATAAAATCACCTGCATGAGCAAACACAGCTTCTGTCAGTAATTGTGCTTCCTTGCCCTAGGCATGAGTTTGTTACATATGGGAAGTGATAATACTTGTGCTTACAGTTCCCAGTACCACATTTTCCTTTCCCAGCTCACACTTACTCATACACATGCTTACCCAGCAGCAGTTACATAAGATGCAATTCCAAACAACATTTATAATCCACCTCTTGCAAACAATAAACTGCATCAAATTAGCCCCTGATGTGCTTTGTACTATCAAAGCAATTTGCAGATCCATCATGAAGTATCAGGACTATTATTTTTCTGCAGTCAGTAAAACTGTTTTTTTCTGACAGTGTTACCTGCAAGTGCTGGGTTATGTGAACTTACTGTCATATAACTGAGACACCCTGAGGCAAAAGGACAATTCAGCAACCTCCATTTCTGGGAGCTGGAGTACATATCCATCTGATCCAACATCATGAGATGTCCCAGAAGCAACATCAGTGATGCTCCAGACTACTGATTTCTCCTGGTGATGTCCATCACACCCTACACATTACAGCATTTTTGGGGACCCTGAACCCTGCCCTTACCTTGACTAGCCTGTTCCCTTGCACAGCTGTGTACAGTTCTATCTATGGACCATAAGCCCTTTCCACATGGCAGCCACCAAAGCAGAGAATGTTTCTTTCCATTTGTTTTTTTTTGTACATTTGTTTTTCCTATATTTGAACCTCCTCTGTGGGACAGATTTATTGCTCTTCTCAGAGGAATGTTGCCCTCATTTACTCACCTAGTGCTATGCCTAACTACTGTAAAGAAAACTCAGTGTGTAGCTTAAGTTGAAAGGCAACAATAACAAATCATTTACTTCCTCATTAACACTTCATAATTATTATATATAACTTTCTTTGTCTGGCCAGTTCCACATCCTGGAAATAGTAATTTTCACCATATTTCTTTAAAAATTTGCAGCATGTGGGAGATGTTCAGGCCCTCAAATTTTACGGGCAGTCAGCATGAGATATTACCAACTCAGAAGGTTTGCCTCTAGAGTCCTTGTTGCCAGATTCAAGCAGCAGGTGGGTTCTACCAGCTGGATCATTCTGAAAGTGGGGTTTCCTGACTGACAATTGCTTTCAGTGAGCAGCAATTCATACTCTGTTTTGCAGAGCCATCTTTGGGAGATGGCAGAGGTACAACAGAATGTTAGGGAAAAGAACATCTGCTCAATGTCAGAACAGTGCCCACCACCTCAGCAAAGACTGTCATTAGTGCCAGCCATGGTGCAGGCACTGCTCAGTCCTTTCAGCTGTGTTCAGTGAAAGGAACCAAACCCAGAGGTCTGGGCATCAATGGGGTCAGCACAGGGAGCAGAGGCATTAGCAGGAAATGTACACACACATTAGAAAAGACTCCACAGAAGTTTTGCTACCATCAAACAATACATCAAAAACCAAACAACTCATATTCCTTTTTGTTGCCTCGAAATAGACTTGGAAAAAATTCCACTATTTACATTGGATTACAGTTTCAGCACAAACCTTACGTTAGGCCTTTTTTTCTGCAAACCAAAATGCAAGTAGGGCACCAGCTAGAATGGAAATATAAATGATTATTTAGCTAAGGTCTGATCTTACAGAATCAGCAAAAAAAGCAAACTAAGAACAGGACCTTAACCATGGGGGAGAAAAGTATAATATGCATGTCCCTGCTATATAAAATCCAGTGCACTTGCATTGGTTAAGCAGATTGTATTATATTCGCTTCATGCTTGTATTCAAAGAAAAAGAGTAACAAGAGATATTTGAATTTACCATACAAGGACTACAAGAAACTGAAAAAAATAAAAAGCCTGAAGAAAAGCAGAGATGCCCACTGGCTCTGTTATCAACCTGGATGACAGGCATATGAAAATAAGTTGCTTGGTCATTGTAACATTAAACTATGAAAAATCCTTCCATGCAGAGCAAGACATAATTTATACAGCTTTTCCCCATGAACGCTGTTATCAGCCCTTCCTTAACCCAGAACTCACCACAAGCTCCATAGGCTGCATCATGTTCAAAACACCAAACACTGGGGCTTGCATACAAGACCATGGTATTATTCGTGCTCTTGATTTAAAGAATTTTTAAATTATTATTTCAGACTCTTTCACTAAAGTAAAATTGATTCCAGCTTTACAGTTGAAAAGCGTCTAGTAGCATATAATGCCATGAATGAATGTGCTGTTTTGTAACCTGAAACCATCACGTATTTCTGGATACTCCACACACCAATGAGTATTAACCTAATTATAATTAAGGTTTCTTAAATAACTCTTAATTACACGTTATAAAAATGAAATCATAAAAAGCTCATATAATATTACAAATGCTTATGATTGCCTCTCACTTAGAGCTCTTCAAAAACTGCAAGGGACTGTGTCTATCAAACTCCTGTTAGGAATGCCACCTTGTGGATAAAAGCTGTATGGGACAACGATTCCAGGTAAATGTCACTAAAATTTTTACTTGCAAAAAACTGGTTTTACAGAAATAAGCTGCTCTTGTGGTGTTTCAAAACTGCATCAAATTCTTTTATTAACCTTTCTGGTAGAAAAATACTGTGAATATGGCTCATCTGTATAAAATGCTAATTAATTATGCAGGGAGCACTGGTTTCATTAGTAGATGGGATGCATTTATTAGCATTTTAAACAGAATCAGATTGCCACAGATACTTAGAAAACAAGTCCACTAAATGCCTGCTCTATTTAGATATAATTTAGTGAATTAGTTTAAAATGTAATGAAAAAATACACTTAAATCAAAATATGTTGCTAGAGCAGAACCTATTAGTATATTTTACCTTCTCTAAGCTTTAATTGGTATATAAAAGTTCAAGTTTAACTATAAAAAGGAACTATTGGATTTTTTCATTTGTCATATAAGTCTTATTATGAGCTGAAGATGAATTTTAAATGGCCATTGGATTGCAGGTTGCTTGTAAAACTTGTAAAAGCTGAGAAAAAAGGGGCCCAAAAGCATCTAATAAATTTCAAAAGACCTCCAACTTTTAAAAGCTTGAGAAAATAAATAATAATTAGCTACATTCAATAAAGCTGACATTTACACAGACACTTTCCTCCTGTGCTGTTCACCTCATTTTCATAATGAAAGTATATATAGCCCAAACCATCACAAGGCGTATTGTATAATGAAATTTAAAACTAATGAGCCATATCCTAATAGCCATGAGTCAAGTCAGGGTATGCATTAGTAGCCCATTTGCAATTCTCTAGAGACAGAAAGAAGAAGGCTAAACATATCCAGTAGCCTATTTTGCTCTGTGTACTGATCACACCACAGCAGAACTGAAATTAGCTCATAATCTCTATCTCTGAAATCTCTGTGAAATGCTGTTCATGCTTTTGTTAAAGGCAAGTTACTCCTGGGGCAGCCAAACACGACTTGTGATTGTTTGGTTTCACCTCTTTTGTAACGTGGGTCTGACTTGTCTGAATTAGTCCTCTTTCTATCAAATCACATTTTTCAGGAAATCATCTAATATGTCCAGACTAGGGATGCCTTTACTATTCTGTTATGTACTTTTATCTCTTTTTGTAACGTGTCCTTCTGCTTACACTTGCTGGATCACTCTTCCTCTGCTATGTGGAACAGCTCTTTATTATCAATTTTTCTCCAAAGATGGTTCATTTAGGCAGATTCTTCTTTCACTAAATTAAGCAGATTCTGGTTTTTGAGTCTCTCATGCCAGTGGTTCTTTTTAATACTTTTATTGTTCTCATGACTTTTCTGTCCAGCTTCCCAGCATTACTGAAAATTGTGACTATTGAAATTGAGCATAATATTCTTCCAAAAGGTTACATCAAAGCCAAATACAGACAGCAGTATTTCTTCTCTGGCAGTATTCCCACTTCTAACCTCAGGATCTCACTGGTCCTTTTGGCCACAAGGCATGCTGAAATTTCATGCTCAGTTGAGAATGCTCATCATCTCCAGACACCATTCAAAGTCAGCATTTCCTATCACAAATTATTCCAACTTGCTAAGTATGTTCTCAAACCTCTGTTCTCCTAAAAACACAGGTCTACTTTAGGCCAGAGTGAAATGCAAATTGCCTACAGCTCCTAACCAAGCAATTAATCTTGCTCTGATTAAGTGGCTCCTTAGTATTTAAGTTTTGTGGCATCTGGAGATTTGAACAGTCATTACTTTATTTCCTCCTATGTTCTTAATAAACTCATGGTTAAGAGCCAAATCTTGTGTGAACTCACATAACAAATCTGTTCAGTCTTTTCTTTCTAATTTACATTTTGAGTTCTTTCAGGCTTGACTCAATTATTGTCATAATGAATTTTAAATCTGGGGGTGATACCCTCCATGTTTCTACAACAATAACTCTTTAAAATAAAAGGAACTATTTAAAAATCTAAGTCTATTCCAAATACCAGTGACAAAATATCTAAATAAAATGCCAGAGTAACAATTCCTGTGCTATGTAACTGATTTTGTGAAACTTGAGATACACTTTTTATGAAAAATGTGTTCCTATGTTGTGCAAGGAAAACAGAGTGGCTGCTCCCCTTGGTTAAACTTTATAATATCAGACATATGCAAGTAAATCAGGTCTTACCTTAATTCTACTGAATAATTTTCCTATACTGCCAAGAAGGGGACCAGACAGCATCTTAAACACTTATCAGGAAATAAAGTCTTCTCAAGTAAACTGAGCAAACAGCTTAGATTGTGGTCCACACTGAGAGATCCACACTGAGACACTTGGCCCACACTGAGAGATCTTGGAAAGATTTAGTTCTCTCTAAGTTGGAGAGCAAGACCAAGACGGTTGTCTTTTAGATTTCTACATTCTGAAAAAATCTGAAGAAACAAGCTGAGCACATTTGTAACTGCTGTGAAAACACAGTGACATTTAAATCCTCCTTAGGCTGCTAATACATGTTCAGAATCAATGGCCCACTCACATTAATTCACTGACATTAACTGCTCATTGTGGTTTCAACCGTTCAAGTAATTTTTAAGCCCATGATCCTGAAATGATATTAGCAGTGTACCAAAGGTGCTCCACATCAGCTAACAGACAACTAGCTCATCTCTCCACAGAACTAAACATGAATAAAAAACATTAAACTATCAGAGATTTCCTGTTCCATACTAATCCTCAGAATACAGGCTTTCCATGCAGCACTGGACAAGTCTGTGGTGCAATGTAAACAGTCTTTAGACATTTGCTGATTTGATCTGTGTTTCCTTTTTTATAAATCCTTCCTTCCAGAATGATGCACATTATCACACTAAAATCTTAGTCTCAGCAAAGTGAATTACTAGATTATCACCAAATATACACCAACTTTCAAGGAAACACATCTTTCAAGACTTAAAAATATCAAACTCTGAAACCACTTATTTTAGTGGATTTTCTTTATAGCAGATTGGTAAGAACTTTCAAATATATCTGCAAACAAAGAACTATAGTGCTATATAAATCTTGCAGTGCTTATTTAGGAAAAAATACAGTGGATACAAATGAGTAATGTGTATTTCATGTATGCCAAATATGATACACTTAATAGCAATATCTGTTCTTGATGTCCTTGAAAGCAAAGCTGACCTTTTGACCAACAAGAATCTTCCCTCTAGAGTTCCATCAGATAAAATATTTCATCACCTCAAAAGTGTAAATAGCAATTCTTTTTATATCATAAAATACTAAGAAAACAGAATTATCTTCTGATGTTCTATTCATCCTTTACCTCATGTCTTCTCCCTGACAAGAAGGGCTGTGACTAAAGGCAAGTAATGAGCACCTGGTACATCTGTAAACAAAACAAAGTATTTTCCACATAAATATTATTATAATAAAAAGTGTAAATATATACGTTGTGTCTCTCCTTACATTTGTTAAGTTTGTCCCTGAGGTTTTTCATATAGTAGGAAGTGTTCAGCCAAGATTGATCTATACAGAAGAATACCAGCTTAACTAAAGCAATGCTTTTACTCTGGGTCAACAAAACAAGTGGAAATGTGTAGCTCTGCATGCTCACACTCTCTGTCAACCTGGATTTTATTGATTGATACTGCAACATCCTGCTAGACTAATAGGAGCAAACTGTGTATACAGCAAACCTAAATGGCTTAAGGAATCTTACTAACCAGCACAATGTAGATTTGCTTTTCTGTACCATTGGCACACTACTTTGCCTTAACAAGTTAATAGGAAATAATGTTTGACAGCATCCAGGGTGCACAGTGTCTGCATGCTGAACACACAGGATGAAAAAAAAGGGCACTTCTGCAGAGTCTTTAATGCCTTCTGAATCTTTCATAATTCTGACAGTGGGGAAAAAAGGACCATATCAGTAGCACAAGATTTGCTGAGCCACAGCGTATCGCCGACACTAAGAAAATCTGGGCTAGGGAGAAAGGAGGATTGCTTCCCTCACTATCCTCTGTACCCACAGCCAGCTATTCTGAGCATGCTGGAAATTTTTTCCCTTCCATTTCTGCAGGCCCTGCAGGACAGAAGATTGTACACCACAGCTACCAGAACACAGCATTAGCACCAGCTCAAATACTGTGTACATCCAGGATCACAACACTACTGCAGCATTTTATAATGTTCATTACTAGGATTCACAAGCAGATGTAGTGCAGGAAAATAGTTTGCTGAAGTTAATGAAAGTCCAAAAATTAATTATTTTTTAAAATTAGTAAATACTATACTGTAAAAGCCTTTAGGCATTCTGAGAAATGTATTAATATTGTATGTGTTCATTAACCACTGCCCTTAGACACTCTAAGTCCCCATTGAAAGCCCTTTCCTAAGTACAAGTGCTCATTTTTTTACTTATTTAGTTAATATTGGCTGCTATAATGGCTCATGTGATAGGAAAGCAGCAACCAGAAATTCAAACCATGCTTGGGCTACTGCCATGAACTATAAAATAATTTAGTCATGCCAAAATAAATCTCCTGCTAGTTTAGCTCTGACCAGTTTATCTAACACTGAGTTATCTCAGGGTAGGATGTTGGCTTCTAGTCTTATCTTGTTTAGAATCTCAGCTCTTCCCTTTCAGGTACTTTCTACAAAAACAAGCTCTTTGAAGATGTTTCTATAAAGTATTGTAACAGTTTGTGACAAACAGCCCTGTGATTTTTCCATTAAGCCCCATGGAACCAAGTACTGCAGGATTTCCACGGAGTCCTTATGCTGAAACCAAGCCCTGTCCCAGTAATTCAATCCAGGCAGTTGGGTTTGTTTGGTTTTGGGTTTTTATTTTCAAGGTTTAGAATTCTGGTTTTCTACTGAGCACATCCAGAGAAAGCATTAAATTTTTTGCCACTTGGAATTACTGTAAGAATCAGATTGAAACAGAGAAATACAAGGTGGATGCTCACTTATCACTGATACAAGCAGTGCTCCTTTCTTGGCAATATGCTGATGTAACTTTTTCTTACAGGACTTGGATTTTTTAAAATTACATAATCATGGTCTTTTCCATGTTGTATTTGGAAAATGATGAAAATTCCCCTGCCCTATGAGGACAGTGAGTCTGATCTTTTCATGCTACAGGAGGTTCAGCTGCCACTTCAGCACAGTTGTCCAACACTTCAGTGGTGGTTAGGAAGAGATTGGAGGCTCTCTCTTCATAAGGAGCCATATGGAAATGACAAGGGGAAGAGGAGAAGGTTGCACCAGGAGAGGGTTCATTTTTGTATAAGAAAGAAATTTTTACAGTGAGAACAGTGGAACAATTATCCCCAGGGATATGGGAGAGTCTCCATTGCTAGAAGTTTTTAAGACACAACCATAAGGATGCTAGATAATCTCATCTGGGCTCCCTTTGTCACAAAAGGTTGGCCCAGATGACTTTTTCAGGTCACTTCCAACCTGGCCTGTTCACAATTCCATAAAAACAAAAAGTTATTTTTCAAAGTTACTAGAGAAATAGTGAAAAAGGTTTTAGCAAAGAACTAGAAAGGTCCTAAAAAAGTACCTAAGAATGGGGGAATCTAGAAAGCTCCTGTGTCACACTCCTGTTCTTAGCTACATTTAATAACACTCTATACACATTCACTGTGGCAAAGGCACATCGTGCTGGGGACTTTTACCTTCAGCTGGAAAAAATGACAATTAAAACAGTTTGCTAGATGGTGTCTTGTTCACTTCTAGTGTGGCAAAAAGTACAAGCAGGCACACAGAGGAAGCTGTCAGATATGACAACAGTTCAAAGCCTCAAGTGAATCTTGACATGTAGGAAATGTTGCCTATTGAAGAGGCAAAAAAAGGTTATCAATTACCAGATTATTTGCATCTTAGTGGGAAACACAACTTCCCATAGCTGTATGTCCTTACATCTGAAGACTCTTAGCTCTTTACCTCTAACTGCATGCCACTTAAACCTTTCAATATATCATTTTACCATTTCTCATAGTATGAAATGTAGTTTATATCCTTGTGAAATATAATCTTCAATTAGTAGAATACATTTGTCCATAACCACATGATCTCCTAGGACAATCCAGTCTAATTTTCCTTCAGAAAAAAAAAAAAAAACAAACAGCAAAGTGCCTGTCATTAGCAAAACCACACAGATGTATTTTGGGTTACATAATGAACACTTCTGATGCTATCAGACTGGAATTCATCCTTCACTTTCCTTGATGAGATGCCAAATAATTTGGGAAGCTTCTTTCTAACATTAATTCATGCAAAGCTCGAATAGAATAGAACATCAAGGAAATTAACTTAAGAAAAATATGAAAACATAAGTAATTAGAACAAGAAAAGCTATATGATCTCCAAGATAAAACATAATACAAAAAAATATATCTAAATAAATAGTGAAGTCTGTTTCTTATTTAAGAAGACAGCTGTTACCACTATCAGATTCTTCTATAGTACTAAAAAGGGATTTTAAAGTTGAAAGTTCAACTTCAATAAAAAACGTCTAGGAAAGAGACCACAAGACATTAGAGAAAGAGGCACACCTCAAATATATTAAAAATATTTAATTAGGTATTCTATTTGACACAGGAAAATATTTGTGAAAAAAAGCATTAAAAACAAAATTACCAGATTTTATATTCAGACACTGGCAACACAATACATAAAAACATTATACAAGAAGGTAATATATCACAAAATTCAATGGTTCAAGGATTAACAATACAAGGGTATTTTAATCTTTGTAGTGAAATCAACTCTCATTAGTTACATATGAACACCATTATATCACTATGTTTCAGTGCCCTAAGTGAAATGAGTTAAAGTTTAATTAAACATCCACTGACCAAAGGTTCACATCATTGTTCAACAAAACCAGAGCTATTAGTTCCAGAAAGGTCAGACTTCATTATCTGTCTCTTTCCATCGAGGATGCTTCAGCACTGCCAAGGAGAGCCAGCAGTGCTGGCATCTCTACTGTGTATGATTTGCAAAGAGGTATTCCAGTTTTTTACACTCTAGATTCACAACCTTTCACTGCCACTAGAAATCTCACACATGTTACTTACAAATACTGTTGAAAGCTTGACAACTGAATATAAAACTGTGAGATGTGCTGTGGACTGGACACAGGCCAGATGAATGATGGCTTTCATAAAGCATGCAGCTTGTTAAGAAGGTATTGCAATTGTGTTCATTGGACCAGTTGCTCAAAAAACTTTCATAAAATGATTTTGAATTAAGGTTTCTATATGGGACATCAGCACACTCATATCAGCAGCACAGACCTGGTGATCCCCATTTCCTGTCTTTTTCAGGGTTTCCAATAGGCCCCAGTGGATTGGAGGCAGAGCGCTGTAAGAACTCAGCAAGTGAAGCTGACTTAATGGATTCTGATTTATTTCTGCAATCCTCAAGGCCCTCAAGATAGCAGGTGCAAACTTAGAATAATGAGCTGTAGATGAAATAATAATTGGGCAAGTTCTATCTTGTAATCGATCTGCAACTACTTTAGCAACAGCTGTGTGTGTATCTAAAATATATCCTGTAGTACTGTACACAGAGTGAATGGCAGCCAGACAGTCCTCATCAGAGCACCAGCCAGCCACTAAGTCCTGCTGAAGCTTTCCAAGTAGATCTTTCTGCAGCTGGAAGTGGCCCTGATTTTCCAGTTGATTAAATAATTGTGTCACCAGCTGTCCATCTTCATTAGCAATCAGGTGTAAGTATCGCTCAAGATTGGAGGACTTCAAAATATCGACTGCTGGTGAAAAACTGGAAATTAATTTTCTTCCCCTCAAATCATAAACACCTGTTCTTATGAATTCAGTCAAAACATTGTTTTCATTGGAAGCACAAATACATTTCCTGATAGGAATTCCCATCATTTTAGCATAGAAAGCAGCTAAGATGTTGCCAAAGTTTCCCGTAGGAATGCAAACATCTACAGGGCTTCCAAAAGAAATAATACCCTGATGAACGAGATCAAGGTATGCAGAGGCGTGATAAACTATCTGAGGAAGCAGTCGTGCCCAGTTTATGGAGTTTGCTGCAGCTAAAGCTGTTCCATATTCTACTGTAAGAAAGCCAGTAAAATCAGAATTAGTAAAGATTTGCTTTATAGCTGTCTGGCAAAAATCAAAATCTGATTTGACACCCACTGACCAAGCATTTTCCTTCTGACAGCCAATCATTTGTGATTTTTGAATTGGGCTTACTCCATCCTCAGGAAAAAAATTCATCAGAGCAATTCTCTGTTTGTCAGTGTCATGGAGACGACTAAAGCCATCCAGAACAGCACTCCCCGTGTCCCCAGAAGTAGCTACCAGAATCAAGTAATTGCAGCTTCTGGGAATGCAGTAGGCAAATAAATGTGGCATCAACTGTAATGCAAAATCTTTAAATGATGCTGTTGGTCCATGAAATAACTCAAGAAGGAACTGATTGCCTGCCAGATGCCTAACTGGGGCAACTTTAGAACAACTAAAGTTTTCTCCATAAGCAGTTTCAATAATTTCTGCCAGCCTAGAAGCAGGAATATCAGCAGGATGTATGCATCTTTCTAGTATCACCTGGGCTCTTTCAACGTAAGTTGCTTCTATCAGACCTTGCCATTCTTCAGCAGTGAATTTTGGAAGTCCTCTCTCAGGAACAAAGAGTCCCCCATCAAGGGCTAAGCCCTGAATAACAACATCACTGAAATAAAATTTATTAGAGTCTTCTTCCGTACTCCTTCCAGACCTACTAGACCTTGTTGAAATGAAAGTTTCCAGTTCTGAGTCTTGGTATCTCTTCACAGCGTCAAGTACCTTTTCTGCCACAACCTCTGCAGCAACATCCCTACCACAAAGAACACGGATGTCAAACCACCTTTTGTAGAACTGCTTCCTAAACTGGAGCACATCTTTGAGAGAAACACCAGGAGACAGCCCCACGATACGATCCATCTGCTTTGATTTCAGCCTGCTCATAATGACTGATGTGGGCACATCCAGATACACAACTATTCCATTCTTCTTTATGTGCTGCATGCCAGCAGCATGCATTGGATTGGATCCACTGAGGGAAATGACACTTCCAGATGCTGAGAACTTCAACAGGGCTTTTCCTTCCTCCTCTAGAAATTCCTCATAACCAACGTCCTGCAGTTTTTGTGACACGCTCATGTTCCAGGTTGTTTCAAGGACATCATCATCTATGTCTATGACAGGGCAATCCAGTTTCTGGCCCACTATTCTCCCAGTCGTTGTTTTCCCAGCACCTGGAGGTCCCATCAGGATAATATTTTTCTTTCCAAGAAGAGAATGACTTGAGAACCATGACTTCCATATTTGTGCAAATGCAACAGGTCTTGAAAATGTGAGTTTTAAACACATGCTAGAAAGACTGTTTTGGGTTATTAGTCTTAAAGGCTGATATTGAAAAACGGGAAACATCTTCTGATGAGTTATTGTGGGGTTTTTTTCCAACTTGACAATCCACTTAACTGCTTCAGAAAGAAAACAACAAAAAAAAACCAAACAGTAACTAGTCCTTCAGCAAATATCTAAGAAAAAGCCCTCAAGGACATAAAATTCAGAGCAAGAGATCAAATATAAATCCAGCTATGACCTCATCAGTGCCAAGAAGGTATTTTTCAGAGTAAGACTCATTTCCCTCTCCTGCTTAGTTCCAGCTTGTTTCCACTGACAAACCCAACATGAAAAAGTCCGTGTCCTCAAGGTAAAAAAAGACATCCAAGCCTAACACTACAATAATGTTCACAAATAATATTGCTCATAGGAGTTAAAAAACAATTTGTTTTTCTTCTAGAAGACTTGCTTTTAACTACACATTTATAAGTAAAAATAAACTAGGTTACCTTCTTGTAATCAAAATGTTACCAAAATATGCATTTGTCCCACCTCCCAAGGAAACTTTGATTATTTTTAATCCTTTGTTTTTAAAAAAAGCAAATGCAAGACTCACTTAAATACACAGATAACTCACAGTCCTGTGCAACAGCAAGGCTGGATGAGTTGCATTGAAATCTCTTCTGAAGGGATGGAAACCAAGCAAGGGATTTTTGAAGAACTCCTATACTGGAATTGTATTGAATGTAATTTGGGAATGGAAAGAGGAGGAGAAAGAGACAGACAGAGAGAAATCATGAGGACTCTCTAACAAAAAAGTAACTAAGAAGGATGGATTTCCAACAAAGTAAGAGACTCCCAACATTGTGCTTTTTACTTAGAGAAATAAACACCAGTATCAGCACTAATTGGAGCACATGATTTGTCTGCAATATTTAGAGCAAAAGGGGAAAGACTCAAAATCTCCGTAAAACTGTGAGGGGGGCATGGGGAAGAGCATTTGCTCACTACTATGCAGACCTGAGTTTGCAAACAGTAAATCTCTGTGTCTGCACCCAGTGTTGTGACCTGGAGGATATGCTGCAATTACAAGGCAAAGATCAGAGTAGAGATGGGCATATAATGCTATCCACGTTTTTTCCTCAATCCTTGTAAAGTATAAGGGGATCATCCTGTGTAGATGCAATATAAGGGGTTTATAAATCTTTAATAAAAAAGAGTTTTAGAAATCTTCATAAACCCTTAATAAAAGTAAAAACAAACTGGAAAGAGTAATTGTAATATCCAGTATTGCTCTAAAAGTGTACTGCAATAGTAAGCGCTCTGGTGCATATAAAAATATGTATGGGTTTTTTAGGGACAGAAAGAGATTTTTATATTAAACTTGCACGATGTAAAAAAGTTATATTCAGGAGTAAATAAACCCAAAACCAGTAGATTTTAGTGACTTTATTTCTTGAACATAAGAATCACTTCAAGCATTGTGTGTGTGAACTAAGGGAGTGAAAACCACACCAACCATGTCAAGCCTGCCATGTCCTGCTCCACTACAGGTTAACTTTGAGCTGCAGTCAGTTGGTGTGCATTACTCAGATAACGGGTGTAACATCTGGGCTGCCATATGAATTTTGGCCATAGGTATTGTTTAAAATCAACTTTAGTTTTGCACTCACCCACATAAAGCACATGTACATAGAAGACCGCAAGCATCGAAAGCAACCCATTTTTTGAAATTATTTTTTGTCCACTGGCAAAACTTCAACAGTAGAAACAGCCAAGTGATCCACCCACCCCACTTTAGATACAAACTCCACGCCAAAAGGGTGGGGTTGTTGCGGCAGAGCTTACACCCATACCTCCAGTAACGTTGTGCTTTGGCTATTCAGCTCCACATAGACAGCACCGATGTATCTTTAGGCGTGACCCACAATTTTAACAACCACTGCGGGTGACAGGTGCTCTAGTGAAAACTGGGCCTTCCTAATTGCATAGACACAAGACCAGCCCCCGCACCAAGCTCCTGCAGCGGCTCCCTGAAGGCGCGAATGGGAGGAGGGAGGGAGCGGGAAGGATGGAGCGGGAAGGAGGGAGCTGGACGGACCGCACCCACCCGGCCGGCCAGCCCTGCCGCGGGCTGCGAGCTGCCACCTCCGCTCTCCCTGCCGTGTCCTGTCCTGCCCCATTCCCCTGGTCCCGGCCGGGTTCCACCCCCGTTCCCCTGGTCCTGACTGAGTTCCATCCCCATTCCCCTGGTCCCGGCCGGGTTCCACCCCTATTCCCTTGGTCCCGACTGGGTTCCACCCCCGTTCCCCTGCTCCCGGCCGGGTTCCACCCCCGCCCCCCAGCGCCCTCAGCGCGGCGCGCGCACGTACCGGCGGGGGCGGGGGTTACCGCTGCCACAGGTAGGCGCACGCGCAGTCCAACGGTCCGCCCCGCCCCGCCTCCCCTCGCGCCGCGCGGTGCCGGCAGCAGCTGCGCCTGCGCGGCCGTTCCGAACCGGGCGCAGGGGCGGGTGGTGGAGGTGGCCCCGCCCCTCATGGCGCCGTTCCCCGGCGGTTTCCCGGGTAACTGACAACAGCGGCCGGCCCGCCCCGAGCCCCGAGCCCCTCGGCGAGGCGGCGCTTCCCCGGTCCGAACCCCCCAGCGGGGTGGGTACCCCGCGTCCACAGCCCCGCAAGCAGGCGAGCGCTCCCCTGTGCCCGGGCTGCTGCGGCGGCAGCATGGCCACGCAGAGCGTCCCGGAGGGCGCCTGTGAGCCGCCGCCCCAGGCGAAGCCGCCCGCCAAATCTGACGGGTATGTGGGTGTCACAGAGCTGCTTGCGGGCAAGGGTGGCTGCTCCTGCCAAGGCAATGCATCTAACGGGTAACAGGTTTTAAAAAACCCCAAACAAACTAGTTTTGAGGAGCAGCTGAGGGAGCTGGGGATGTTTAGCTGGAGAAAAGGAGGCTCTGGGGTGTTTTTATCTCTCTCTACAACTGCTTAAAAGGAGGGTGCAGCCGGAGGGGGGGGGTGGACTTTTTTCCTAGGCAGTTAGGGACCAGACACGAGGACTGGGCCTCAGCTGCACCAGGACAGGGTTACGTTGGACATTAGGAAGAGATTTTTCACAAGAATGGTGATGAGGTGCTGGAGTGGGCTTCCCGGGAAGGTGGTGGAGTCTCTGTCCCTGGAGATGTTTAAGGAAATACTGGATGTGGTGTTTAGTCTAGTTGACAAGATGATGTTGGACTTGATAATTCAGAGGTCTTTATCAGCCTAATTGATTCTGTGATCTGAGGGTTTACAGTCTGCTCCAAGAAGTGATGATTTACGTTTGGTGTCTTCAGTGACATCTTGTTAGTTCATAATTTACAAAGCACCCCTTCTGTGCTCAGGAATTACATGACATCTTTGTTATTTGCACTTAGTGAGCAGCTGAAAAGGTGGACTTTCCAGTTTCCATGCTTGCCATGTTTCAGCTGTATCCTCTGACATTGTTTCTTTTGCTTCCTTTTCTTACCTCTTGCCTTAAAAATGTAAGAAAAGGCCTTTTGCCAAGAGCTATGCAGACGTGTTGTTTTTTTCAAGTCCCTATTTATATAAAAGGCTGTTACACTTAGCATCTTTAGTGAAAGGGTAGGTTGTAACTCAATAGCTTTAAAACAAGTAGATGTATCAGTGACACTCATTAGAACAAAGATAGTTATCCTGTTTCAGGTTAAAGGTTCAGACTTGTGAGATTCCTAGTTCTGAGTCTTTGCCATGTAAAAGTAGGTCTTTAAATTTTGTTTGTTTGCATTGTGAATGGATATAGTTTTGGACAGATACTTTTGATGACAGAGGTGAAAGGACAATATGTTGAGGCATGCACACTAAATCCATTCCTGACTTAATACTGTTCAGAGATTTGGATACTCCATGACCATTAGGTTCAGTTTAGGCAAGAGATTCCTTGGCTTAGATATAATCTGACTAAATCCCCTTCTGATCTCATTGACTTCTGTTGTCACCACACTTGCAGCTTAGGTTCACAATGTGTCAAATATTCAGCTGGTAACAGGACTATCGAACCTGGTAGTGTGATTTGACCAGTTTTAACTAATGCATACAAAATCTACTTTGTTGTATGGGTTTTTTTCCCAAATGAAATCATATGTATTTCACTCTCAACTGACTACTACTGCTCATGAAACCACAGCAAACATCCTCATTTTCCCCAGCTTTGATATCCCAAATGACACTTAAGGAATAGGTATCATCTTCTGTCTTCTTACAGATGAATTGTCTCTTTTTCCCTTGCTAAATGATGAGGAGATTAGATTCTGATGTTGCTCATAACCATGGTATTTTCCTTGCAACCCTCTCTAACCCTGTGATATTGAGCTACTTCCTTGATCTGGAAAGTCACTGAAAAGATAAAAGATCCCCCATCTCTTTGTCCAAAGGTGTCTATAGCTGTCTACAAATGATGGCTTCACCTCATGCCAGTATGTAAGAAACTCAGTGTCTTCTCATGCATTTTCTCATTCCAAGACTGTGCACCTCACTAGGTCAAAATTTGCATAAAGCCAGTGCCTTGCACTCCCCTGGGCTCATGATGCCACTTCTAGAAAATGGTGAGGAATACTGTTATTTATCAATTTGGTGGGTTTGTGCAGTGTCTATAGCTGTTTGCCATGAATTTAACATGAAAAAAAAACCAACTTTATTCCTTATAATTAGAAGTATTTCAGGAAGTATATATGATCTTAAGCAGATAACCCTCTCTCTGATTTTGGAGACCAAATTGCCAAAAGACAAAATAAGTCCACAATTTTAATGAAGTCCTCTGACATGTTCTAATGTTATGATCAAGTACAAATACATTTATTGGACATTTGCAGCTCATGGACAAGAGCTTTTATCCGTGTTGCTGCTGTGATACATATTCAGTGACCCACGATTACATGGTTTCTTTCTTCCTATTTCACTATTTCCATAGAATGGACTGCACTATATGTAATCCTTTTTGTTCTTTTTTATCCTTACTTGAAAACATAACATTGTTTTTCTCATAAACACGTTTTTTTTCTGTAAAAGAAACACAGTTGTTCATAAGCTTTTGTCTACCACATATTATATGTTTTCTAAAGATGGGCAGATTATAAAAGTACAGTGAGGGAGCCTTCACTTCAGGAGCAGGGAGTTCTGCTTCCTCAGGCAAACATCTGTGGCAGCTCAGTCCTTCAGATAGAGGCAAGATGTTGCCAATCAGCTAATGATCAGCATTTGGCTGCTTTTGGAGATTTTGATTAAAGCAGAAGTTATCATGCCATATGCAACATTAGACCAAAACAGCAGTGTGTGCATACCATGTTCATACATACATACCTTTTCATGTCTGAGCCCTCCCTGATTTTCACATCAGCTGTTTGAGTGCCAAACCCACCCCTGGTTCCCATTGTTCAGGATCACAGCTCCTGTCTGTGTAACATAAGGAATCTGCAGTGTGCTGTGCTATTTCAGAGCAGTCACCCCCTCATCTCTCATAAGTGTCTGTAACAGATGGTTCAGCAGGAACACTGAGACAGTGATACAGTGGACAGTAATTAGGAAAACTGACGATCAAGGACATCCTGTACAATTCTTGACTGCATTTGACATTTTTCTCAAGCATAAATCATAGAATCATAGATAATGCTGAGTTGGAAGGGGGCCATGAGGATCACTGAGTCCAACTCCTGGCCCTGCACAGGACACCCCAAGAATCACATCATTGCATATGGAATTCATGCAAGCAATACTCAAATTTATTTACAAAATTTAGGTTTTGTTGGAATTCAGAATGTCTGTTCAGCATATATATTTGGTATTTATTTCCATAAGTGTGATAATCCTGACCTCAGACACACAAGAGCAGAAGAAAGAAGGAAGCTAACTTCAGAACCAGAAAGCTCATTTGTCAGTGCCCTACTAGATTTAGCCTTAGCATGGAGGCTGTGTGAATGATGGTCTTTATTTGGGAGAGAATACAAAACAAAACAGATTATGCTTTTGCCATGAGCTACTGCAAAAAAGTATATTCTTTGAAGAACATTTTCTGACCCTTCTTTATGGATATTTTTTAACCTCCAAGGTATCTATCCAAACTTAGAGAACTTGTGAAACATGAAGCAGACAAAAATAAATCTCAGTGCAAAACTATGGGTCCAGCAAAAGTTGCAGTGCCATGTCCAAATGATTTTCTGCAGAAACGTTCCAAGGAGCCCAAGCTAGCACCAAGTAAGTGCAGACAGAAAATATATGCAGTGTAATGTATTTTTTAGAGTAGAGAGTTATATCTTCGTGTCCTACAGTACTATGTTTTGGGCAGCTATTGGGTTGTAAAAACAGAAGTACTGGTTTGTGGGGTCAGTATCAGGACCCCTATTGTTGTTGGAGTCAGTACCTGTATTGTTGTGGGGTCAGTATCAGGACCAGCTGTTGTAGGAATGGGCTTTGTCACTTGTGACATTACACTTACTTACTGCCAAAGAAGAGCATGAACTCAGATGACTTGGATCAAATCATTATTGCTGGTAGTGATAATGAATTAAGGTTATGTCTAGTGGGAAATAGGATGGGAAATAATTATTCTTAATTGCTTACTATAAGTGAGACTATTTAGGATATTCTACTGAATTTCTGTTGGTGCCTTGGAAAAAAGATTACACTGAAATGGAAGAGAGTCTACATTCTCTGGAGAAAGGATTATTAGAAGTTTTTTACAATGATTAGGGAGCAGCAAGAGCAAGGCTCTTCCCTAAGGAGAGATGTGTCAGATGTGAGGGCAGCCACCATCCAGACTGGGCAAAGACCTCAGCAAGAGAGTGCAGTCCCACCATGTCAGGCAGGCCAGCAGAGCAGGGTGGGGAGCAAAGTCTGTCCTGTCAGTGTGTCCCACTGACCATGTGGCAAAATCAAGTTACAGGCCAGGTCCCTCCCCTGACTCCATGCAGCTCCTCAGGAGCAGGAGTGGGGTCCCTGCACTGACTCCATGCAGCTCCTCAGGAGCGGGACTGGGGTCCCTGCACTGACTCCATAGAGCTCCTCAGGAGCGGGACTGGGGTCCCTGCACTGACTCCATGCAGCTCCTCAGGAGCAGGACTGGGGTCCCTGCACTGACTCCATGCAGCTCCTCAGGAGCAGGACTGGGGCAGACATGGCTGGGACAGCTCATCCAGGTATTGACAGGTGAAATGGGGCTCCTGAGCCCAAGGGGGTGGGGTGGATGCCCCAAGTGAGACCGGTCAGGACCGTTATTGCCCATGGGCTCTGACAGTGAGCACCTCTACTAAAAGTAGTTATAATTACATTTGAAAAAACTACTGTACCACTGCAGTTAAGAGAAAATTAGTGACAAATTAGGAAAACCCATCTGAAACACCATAATATTTCCTAGGTTATGAAACTTCTGTTAGGCCAAACAAACATACCTCACAGTTCATTGACAGGCAGTTCTTTCATTGTAGATACTGTTGGATTCTGTTTTTATGTAATTCTGTACATAGTTTTTCCCTTTTGAGAAGTGTAATAATATGAAATAGCAAACCTCTTCAAATTTATTGCTGAGAATGTTTACATGTTCTATTCACAGAAAAAAAAGAAGAGGATGGTAAAAAATTGCTCCCATTATCAGTGCCACCCAGGACATATCACCCAGTTACTCGTACTAAAAAGAATTTTATAAGTAAAAATGCACTTGCTGTTATGACAGGGGAGCCTAAAAAGCCTCGACATTTTTGTGTTGATACAAGACAGGGAGATAAATATCTCCTTGAACCTTCAGGACTTTTTCCAAAATACATTAACAAAAAGGTATGTTTTATTAAATTATATTGGAAGCACTATTCATAATGCCTATTTTAGTTTCACTGTTGCATAGATACCATGGCTGTTTGTGTTAGACCTCTTGAATTCATGGAGAAGAAATCACTGGCACTAGATTTGTGCCTTGCATTGCTCTGTTCTCATTTGCTTATGCTGTCAGCTAAAAAAAATTGCAGAATGATTGTTCTAAGGCAATGGCATATGTCTTGCATTGGGAACCCAGGGAGTGTATAATGGGGGGACATGGAATTCTGTGATGAATGAATGTTTGCTGCTTAGAAAAGACAGGCAGGGAAGAAGAGATGGAAGGTTGCCCTTTGAATGAAGGAGCTGTTCAAATATATGGAGTTCTTCTATGAAATTGGTAACAGGCTGGTTGAGCCTGTGGGTCAGAATCAGAGGAAAGGCCAGCAACTGTCAAAAGTGTGTTTGTTATGGAGCACCCAAAAAGGTGAGGAGCTGGATGAAAATCTCTTTAAGCAACTCAAGGAAATCTTCAGATCACAGTGCAGCTTCTTATGGAAGACTTCACTCTCCTTGAGAGCTGCTGAAAGGATAACAAACACAATGACATGAAAGCAATCAAAAAAGTTTCCTGAATCATGCCAGCAGCATCTTTCTTCACAGATGGTGCATGAGCCAATCAATAATCATGCTCTTCTGCTTCATACAAACCAGGAAGAATTGCTCAGGGGTGTGATAATCAGCTGTAGTCTGGGGACACAGACCATGTGGCAGTTGCAGAGCCCTCCTGTTCAGGGAGCCAGGTGGGCACTGACTGCTCAGGAGAGCAAACAGCAGCTTATTGAGGGTAACCCATGGGAGACAGCTCTGGAAAGCAGAGACCTTGGGAGAGCTGACATGCTTTTAAGGAGAACCTCCTCTGTCCACAGGAACAGTCCATCCCCTACTCAGGAGAATAAGATCTATCAAGAGCCTATCTTATCTAAACATGTAACCCATGACAGAGCATTAAGGGATTACATAACTCATGACAGAGAAGATGCCAAAAAGAACCTGAAGGCCTTGCAGTACTTTTCCAAGGCTAAAAATGTATATAAACAATACTAGTCATGGTGCTAGCTGACACTAAAAGATTAGTGAAAAATTTTGCATTTAGTAGAAAGAAGGTAGACTCTGATATCTTTTGGCTAGAGGAGCTTCATTTTCAAAGGTTAATGCAAAATAGGTGTGTTTCCCCAAGAATGTCTGGAATATTCAGAAGTTATTTTTTTCCTCACTGAAACACATCAGTGTGGGATAGTTTATCCTTCTTAATTAGTCCAATTTTCATGTATGTGTTCTTGTATGTTGCAATGTTCAGCAAAAATCAGGATACAGGAAGACCTTTCAAAGACATTCTCTAAGGAATGTTTCCAATCATAGAAGCTGACACTGTATAAAAATGTAAAATAGCTCACTGTCATGAACAGGTTTCAAACTCCTTGCTCAGCCATCACTTCTTATGAATAGACATTCTGGATTTTCTTGTCTTCTAAGGTTGTGAAAATAAATTAAAGGGAATTATTTATATGTTTTTCTCAAGCTAAAAAGATGATCGTGTTTGACAATTTTAAGAACATGGTGACTTAGGATTTTAGTGCTCAGTAGCACAAATTGTCATTTCAAGCTATTTTTGCAAATGGATGGATGACAGGTATCTCTTTGTTTCCTTCTTAAAAGCACATATAAGGAATTTCTTCCTTCTCCTTATAGAATTATGGCGTTTTACCAAAATATGTGATACAGAGAAATGAAGAAATGAAGAGAGAGGAGGAAGAATACCAAGCCAATGTTTTGGAGCAACTCAAGAAGAAAGCTATGAAAGTACTATCTGAAGAAGAAAGGACAGATATTCTGAAGGTGCTTATTCTGATTTAGTTTAATTAGTATAATGTCCAAAAGATTAAATGCACTAATGTAGGTCCATATAAATAATGAAAAGTATACTTTTTTGGTTTTTTAAGTGAAATGAATTAGTTGGCTACTTTTTCACTAGATGGAGCTGTAGAACAGTTGCATACAACTGAAAGGAACTTATTTAGCTACAGTTTTAATAGTTTTCAATTCTGTTTGGTTCTTATTCACATTAATGAGTTGAAATTTCAGTGAAACTTCAAAGAGCAGAAAATCACCAATATGGATTTAGTGACGCTTATTAATGGAGAAATTTTTTTTTTCCTAGTGCAGAATATTACTTCTTTTACTGGCAGTTTCTGTCTTCACAGTGTGACCTCACTGATTAAAGCATAGTGACTTGCTTTAAAATGTGACAAAAATGGCCAGAATTAAACTGCAGTATAGTCATAGAACCATGACTGAAAATTTTGTATTTTGTCAAGTTGTTCTGTATACTGTCTTTCATACAGTTTTTATTGCACAAGACTTTTAAAAGAGAATTAATACTATAAAAGAAGTTGAGCATAAAACAGATATCCAGTATCTGACCTAGAACTGGAATTTTTCTTGACCACTTTTTAGACAAATTTCCTATGAAAATGAAGCTTACATGTCTGTGATGTTTGTATATTGGTCTGTCCCTTAATAACTTGATCTTAGCATCCACCTGAAACAAATTAATAGATAGATGGACAGCTCAAAGATGCTGAATGCCCACCAAAAAATATCTAGAGAGAAAATAATGTCTAACTTGCCTGGCTGAAAGGCAACTGGTTAATTGGCAAGGTCTGAAATGTCCAGCGCAGAGGTCTTTTGCATATATAACAAGCAGTAGAAGTTAGGAAGGAGTATGGGAGAGAGGTGAGGGCATTGCACTGACAGCAATATAAAGAACAAAACATATTTTTATGGTAAGAAAGGCATAGGACAAGCTGATGGTCCAACAAGTTAACAATGCAGCAAAAATATATGTGCAAAAAAAGGCATGTGAGTTCAGCTGTTCACCATTCTGCATTTAGTTTGATTAAAATGATGTTCTATATTTTTCAAATAGAGGAATGCATTGGAATATTATTTTCATTTTTAAATTTTTTAGATTGTTTTTATTAACTCACTATTTATTTTAACTTTTTTTTTCCAAAACATTTACCTTTCCATGGGCTTACTTATACATTTATATTGTCAGGAGGAATTAGTGTCCCTAGGGTATGTGGCTTCTACCCAGTGCTCAGCTGTAGACATATGGGAACTTCTGTCCTTTAAAATAATTGACATTGCTAGTGAGCACATGTGCACTGTCTGATTTGAAAGAATACGTGGCAATGGCTGCCTGAGACCAAAAGCAATCCTCATGACCTTACAAAAATAAAGGGAAGTCATTTGTGCCAACATTTTTTGAACTCTTCGTTGTGCTTACTTTGGTTGGGATTTCATGAGAATGAAAGAGAATGTTGATAAATGCAGTACATATTTCTCACTGATCCAGCATGTATTAGAATTCCATATATAGAGCTGGATATTCAGTTTGTGATCTAGCAGTAGGAATAATTGTCAGCAAATTACATTGTTGGAGGAGCTGTGAAGGAGATTTTTATAGAGTCATGATCTGCTTTTGATCTCTCCACTTTGTAGGGATAGAGCAATTTGATGAATGTATGCTCTAATGTTTTAAAATTCACTGTTTTTAATTATTTCCAAGCCAGTTCTTACTAATGTACACAATTAAGAATTATTTTAAAAATCTATGGATGACTTTTTAATGAAAATTTTTGAAAAGATGAGATTTATTTTTATGCCTATATATTTGTAAACTGTACCTGATGACTGGTAGACTATGAAACCTACCAAAGTACTTTACAGCCTTGGATAGCAGAAACAAATATCATTACCAGACAGTAGGTAAATATCCTTGTTGCTCTAAGTTTCACATGCAGCAGTAAAGCTTTTAAGCTTATGAAGATTGTTATAATGACCTTTATGAACAACACTTAGATGCTTAATATGAATATGCAAAAATCTTGAATTGCCATGCAATAAATACTTTGGTTTGAATTGTTAAAATATTGGTTCATAATAAAGGTTAGATTTTTCTTAGTGTTGTCAGGAGAGTTCATTTTTTTTTCCTAAATCAATTTATAGAGTCAACAAAAGACAAGTTTTTAAGTACAAGAGCCTTTGAGTTCTGAAATAGAAACAACAGTCTTCAAAGCTAAATATGTATAAAAATAAACCCTTTAAATTTAACTTCAGTATGTTCATCAGTTAGCCAGACTGTGAGAAAAATGTTTCATAATAATGGAGGACATGAGGTTGGAAATCACAGTGTGCCATAAAATCAGTGTGCCAATTGAATCCAGTTTTGGTTAGGGAGAGGAGCTGAAAATTTTGGTTCCCAAGAGAGTAATTTCACTTCTTTATTCGTGAAGATACCTTGTGATATCCTCTGAGGTGACGGAACTGAGAGCCATAAACATTTTTGAGAGCTGTTTTCTCACCAAGAGGTGTGTTATTTACTGGTTGCTCTCTCAGTTCCTTGTTAGTTGTGATTGTTAAGTTCACCCATATAGTTTTCATGGGGATGTTTGATGCACTGGGTAAACTCTACTAAATCCTCACATTTATGTGGATAGAATGTGTAGATTTTGATTATATTTTTGAGGGGAGAAAGTAAGAGCAATGGTTGCGGTAATTGGAAGAAAGATATAAAGACAAGATGTAAATTTTATTTTTCTACCACTGTCTGGTTCCTTTTAGTGTATATTGGTGATAAAAGTGTTGCCTCTGGTGTCTCTGTGTCTCTGACTTAACAGATTTATGAATAAGTTTTGATTATAGCACTTTTAATCTTTTAATGTAGAATTTTAGTCTCAAGGTTTTATATATAGAGGATATGGTTTACTCTATCTAGAAAGGTAATTCTTTGCACAGCAGCATGCAAGAGGGGTAGTTGTTATTGAAATTATTGTTGATAGGGTCAATGACAGTTGGGGTTTTTAGTCCAAATGATAAAAAAATTGCTGATAGTTGTTACTGTAATTGTAGATTAGAAGGGAAATGCAATTATTCAGTGTTTTTTCAAAGTAGTTTATAGAAGTTAAACTGTTGTGGAATCAGTTTGGTGACCATGGTCTGAACAAAATCTCGATTACAGAAAATTAGCCTGGTGGTGAGATGGCCTGGAACTTTGCTGAATTTTGCTCAATATGGCTGGAGTTCCAAGTATCATAACTCTTAAGGATTTAATTGATTTGGTCCAATTAAGATGACTACACATTATTCATGTACTTGTCTATTATTTTTACGTTGCAGTAACACTTAGCATATGTAATATAAATTAAAAAAACAAGTAGTTTATGTACATATTGTTCTTACTTTTTCCCATATATTTCCTTTTCATGTAATGGCACCAGGCACTGAAAAAGAACTGGGAGGAAATAAATCGTGCATATCAAGGTCTTCCAATAGTAACAGACACCAGGTACAAGCAGATGCATAAAGAAGAGCTGGAATTAAAGCTGAAACAACTGGAGCATGACATAGCAGCAATTGAGAAGCACAAATGTGTCTACATTGCAAACATGTAAGGATTGTTGTTCAGATATGGCCTCTTTTCTCCTTTTCCCCTGTCCCTGCATCTCCAAGAAGTGCCTCTCTAAATTCTCAGAAGATTTACTACTGTCAACTATTTAAAAGGAAACCCTCAAGTAAGCATGTGGCATCTTAGAAAAGTTGTTACATATAACTCTCATCTATACAATTCCCCAAACATTTTGAAATAAAATGCTTAACTAAACTTTGAGTATGAATAATGAATTTAATTTTTTATTCTTTGTAATTTTTATTAACTACTAAGATTGTTATAAACATCATACAGAAAGCATGTAAAACACTGTTTCTTATGTTTGGAGTACATCTTTCCTTGCCTAGCCAAAACAAAGGGAAATAATTGGCTGCTGTAGACAGCTTGGTAAATATAACTTCAGGATGGAATGGCTTCTGGACTATATATTAAAGAGATGTTGTTTTTTACTCTTTACTTAAAAGCTTGAGTAATTGTATTTCTAAACAGTTTGGATTCTGTATAACATTTTGTGTACTTATTTTTTATCACCAAAACCAATTTTTAATGTGGAAAGCTGCAATAATACAGACTTTACACAATACAGACACCACATGTGTGTTTTTACAAGTACATAATTCTGTAATGCTATAGTAAATCTACAGTTAAATTAGAAAAATGTGTTTTGACTGGAATTATGGTGTATTGTTAGAATGAAAGCAGAACACAGCTTTTTCTGTATGGTGTCAATCACTACCACCAGCAGCTGTTGTGACATCATCATATCTGACATCAGCAAAGGATAAAGTCAAAAATTTGAAATTAACTATGAAAATCCAAATTTTCCCATACATTGAGTTCCTTTCCTAAATTTTCCAGGGGATGGCTTTGAAGGCTTCACAGTGATTCTAGCTCTGTTTCTTGTGCATGTTATACTTGTCTATGACATGCACTAGGAACAGGTGGGTGAGCAGGAATGTGAATTTTCTTATTTGTAACTTATTGTTAAGCAATCGTGTTTATTTTTGAAGGATATAAGCTGGAAGAAAGCTGCAAATTTGTAAAATATGGATTTAAAAGAAATGAATGTGTCATTCAAAAGAATGACACACTGTATATTTTAATAAAACTACACTAAATTGTTAGCACTTAATAATGTGTGGCATTATCTTCTAGTGAAGTACCTGATGCCCCTCTTAAGAAATTCAGAATAATTAGAAAAGGCTTGAAATTAAAAAAAAGGGATTTGACTCCACAAGAGCATGCATTCCCACTGCCTCCCTGTCAGCCTTTATTTATTTGCAGACTGCCTGATTTAGTTTAGGATCAGCATTTGGTTCTTCCACTTATCATCAGTGCTAACTTTATGGAAATACAAAATAGGTGGTGGCCTATCCCAAAACTTGGGATGAGCAGCTAGGCCACACTTAGAAACATTCTTCATTCATCCATATAAATGACTGTTTTTTGGCATTGTCAGAAGTATGTTAATCCATTATTGGGAAATGAGGAAGTGAATGGGAAGAAATGCAAAAAGTATTCCTGCTTAACAGAAGAAGAAGAAACAAAAGCCAGTGTCCTTCTGTAGCTGAGTGGACTGTCATTAGTGTCCTTCAACAATGCTGTGGCATTATTTCTTGAGCCTCATATAGCTTTTTGCAGGTAGATCAAGAGATATGTGAATTGCTTCTGTCACCCTATGGAGAAGCTTTTGGTGTGTATTCCATGGGACTTGCCTATACCTCTGATTATGGAGAAAAAATATAATGAAAATCATTGAAAATGCGCACAGAAGGGTAGTGTTCTTACCCTTTAGCTCTCTCTGGGAAATTTGACAAAATAAATTTACAGAATCCAAAGAATGTAACTCTGTATTTATATGTTCAGGAAATGCCAGTAATTGAAAGTATAATGTTCATGAATCAACTAATATGTACCATTGGTATAACAAAATGAAAAAGGTGGATAAACTCAACTGTTCTGATAGAATTGTTCCCCCATAAAAGCTATTAAATATTAACAGAAACAAGTCTGTCTGCAGGCTAAAAAGAAGCGTTACCATTTGAAACATCCTTTAAATTCACTAGTCAGTTACTAATAATCGATGAAGTAACAAAGACTATAATCAAACTGCTTCAGTACTTCATAGTTATAAAACTGGTAATTTTAAATTGTCCATATTAAATTGGATAACCATAATAAAACATGAAAAATGGGGCATGAATAATCTATTGTAACTCAGTAAGAGTTACGTTCCCACAAACTGAAAATATTTCCTGTTGGAAGTTGTGCATGACAAAGCTGTGTATCTATTTTTTAAAAATAGCAACGTGAAATTATGATGAATATCTCACTGGCTTTTCTTGAGAATGAAACTATTTATATTCAGGAAGGAAGGGATCAGATATGGCATCGTCACAAACAGAGGGAGTTCCTGATTGCCTCGAGCAAACATCAGCTCTGACAGGAGCATGTGGGCTCCATGTGGCTGATCTTAGACCGTGGTGGCTTTTTGGGCTCTGCATGCATTCCTGGAGACTAAGTCTGGGACAGTTCTTCAAAACCTAGAGAGGTAACCTCACTCCCCTCACAAAATTCAGTGGGAAAAATGGGAGAAATTCACCACTGAATTAATTTTCCATAGTCTCTGTAGGCAGTTTTTTTTTGTGGGAGGGCATGTTCTGACCTGCTGTATATTTTTGTGGAAAATTGGTACAGCAAACTGCTGCTGTGATGGCTCTGCCACGAAGCTAAAATCTAGTCCTTTCATTGGCATACATTTCAGGCAACACAATATATCTAACAATTTCAGACTGAATGAAGGCAGACATCTTTCAGATAAGAAAATTTCACAAATATGCAGATTAATAGCATCCTAGATAAATGCTAGCCCTAGTCCACACTTTCATCCTCAGCTTTAGGATGCTTATAATATTAATGACATAATTAGAGGAGAGACAGGTGGCAAACCCTGTTGTTAAGGTTGTCTGACATTTCCCATAGTCAAGGAAGGCAGCTGCTGAGCCCCGCAGCATTGTCCACCCCAGGTGTGTATTGAGCATGACTAAGCCAAGGGGGAATGGCCTTTCCTTCCATGAGTGGCCATCCAAGGTGGTGATGTACACATGACCACATAAATGCCTAGATTGTAGGATTTTTCATATTATATCTTCCTCCTGCTCCTTCCTGTCATGCAAAGTTATGTAAATAAAATACAAGTAAATTCACAGTGTTCACCTTCCAGGCTAAGAAGTGGCATTATGGTTGGAATGCAGCATGAGTGATTTCTTGTGGTTTTTTCTTTACTGTTTAAAAGGTGCTGATATAAATATGACTTACATTTCAGCAAGTTATGAAACACAATTTTTTTATAGACTGTACCTCCACAAATAGTTGTAGACAGGCAGACATAGCCAAATAGTAGCTGTATGCTGGTCTTGATGCTGCTAGGAGAGTGAACTTCTGTTCAGTTACAGTACCAGCCTGTGGTGTTAATTCATTATGCCATGCCAGCCTCCACACTGACTCCACAGCATGAAGAAATTTACAGAAATATGCAAACACTGGAATAACTTCGTATTCAAATCTTCCCTCAAATGTCCTTTGCAGTGGTGCTCACCAAAAATTTAACAGCAGCTGAGCTGCTAGTGAGCTGAAATAAGGCTTTATCTTGCTGACCTGTGCAGTTTCCTTGAACCCCCCTGGCACTGTAGCCTGTTGTTTCTTGTCTTAGATTGTTAAGCTATCTGTCATATGGGTTGTGTTTTTCTCTCTTCGTGGCTGACACAATTTTGTCTGTTAGTAGAGCTCTTGTGTGCTTATAATAACAGTAATAATAAATATGATCATCTGGGCATGAAGACCATGCAATAAGATTCTTGTTGTTTACAAAAAGGATCTGTTTTCCAAGAACCTTCATTTCATTTGTTTCAGCAACTGGAAAGTAGGAGTTGAAGGAAGAGAAATGAGATTTAAAGTACTTAACTTATTCCCTGGAGCAATATGATTTATTCATGTCTTTGTCATAGCATGTTTTTGAAATGCAATGTAAATGACTTATACCTGGCTTTTTCACTGGTTAATTAATACTGCATTTCTTATTTTTGGGATTTCTGACATGCAATTTGAGCCCATCTCTTTTAAATACAGGATATGTGTGCCTAAAGTTAGAACTATGATTTGAGCCTAAACAGCACTGTGGAATAGTTTAAAAGTTATTGGTTAACCAAAATTCATAAAATTAATGATTAGTTTAGTCTTGCTTGGTGAGAGCCCTCATATGGAAAATTCAGGTGACTCAATCCTCTGATTCAAATAGCTGCTGTAAAAATGGACAAGGACCTCTAGAACTGTTCTTTGAGGTCCATTCTAAAGGATCTCATGTTGCTTAGAGGTCCATGTTCAAGCTGAGGAAGCAATGTAGTAATTTCTCTTTGGAGGAAAAAACTCCAGTAGTGTTCAACATGTGGCCCCAAGCACTGCACAAGGAAGAAACAACCACATTTTGCTGTTTTATCAGGAGGAATGATTTGTCTTTTACACAAACAATAAAATTAGTAAATGGTCGAGATCCAGCATTTCAGCACCCTAGGGTTATGGGTCATTTGGTGCTGCAACAAAACACAGAGGCTGTCCAGCCATGAACATTCACTGTCCTATGCTACAGGAGAACTCTGGGGACTCTGTTTTTCAATAACTTTTGTTACTGCACTGTTTATTCTAGGCAAGCTGTGAAGTATGCAAAATGATATCAACGATAACTGAGCTATTCTGGGGGGATAAAAGGCCTTAAACTCTTCTTGTTTAGTTTTTTTTAGACACTTTGAATTGTTTTCTAGACATTTTGAATTCTTTTGTCTGGCAGACTTTTCTAGATTTATTTAATTAAGAAAAAATAATTTAAAAAGAGGGATGAAGCCAAGTGAACAACCTCTTTTAAAAAGAAAACAAACTCTAACAGTTAAATACATTACATTGGGTGTGACCTAGTGTATAGTTACAACTCCCTGACTAGTTTTCATGGTCATGCATGATGAATTTGTCATAGGATATGATGTGAGCAGCATTCCTTAAAACTGTGATTTATCATTCAAACGTCAATACCTCTAAATAGCTGGGTAGGGCAAATATTTCCATAATGTTATAAAGAATATAAAGTTTATTCTAGTATTGAAGGACAAGAGGAAATTTCTGTTTGCATTTCTTTCAGCTATAAGGACTTTATATTAATAACATGAACCTGAAAAGCAGGAAGGGTATCTTCAGGAGCCAGGAAATTGCAAAGCAAAGCTCGCTGCTCTAGTTTGGCACAGTGAGATTAATAACAAACAAAAATGTAGTTTTGTATTAAAGATGTTTATCATAGACCAAATAAGTCAAAGCCCAGGGTTCTGTCAAGCAGTGCCTAACATTGATCTGAAGGTTATAAATACTTGAAAAAATAGACTAGCATCTTGAATGGCAGCTTTTAGCCATTTTCTTGATATCAAAGTTACTGCATTTAATTTTCAAAGCCTAAGTCAGTCTCACAGACTCAGTACAAGTTAACTGTGACCAAGCTTCCCTTGTAGATCTTAAATGCTGCAATTGCTTCAAAGCTAAACTTTCCAATTCCTCTAAAATGATGGTAATTCTGCTGAAGTTGAAGTAGACAGAAGCCAGAGTCCAGCCTGCAGTGCCACTCTGTCACCTGCTCTAGCACAGGAGTCACAGAAACCAATGTGCATCTCTTCTGCTGCACATCACAGGATGCTCCCTAGCCCTGCTAATGGGGCAGCATTTCCTATGGCCTCTCTGTGTTCATTACTGTAGGGGAATGGCTTGAAATCCTGCTTCATGTTCTCCCAAATGTCTGGGACACTGTCTGCCAGACATGTTCTGCTGCACTCAGGGTCTCCAGCAGCCACCCTGTGCACTGGGTCACTGCCTCAGGTAATACACAAGAACTCAAAATTCTGGAATATATTAAAACTGGATATGCAAACAGTTTAGAATTATTTCCAGCATGCCCTAAAGTACTGTACATATGCTACTCTTTTGCTTTTAATAATCTCTTCAGTAACCATTTTACCCAAAAATGTCTTTCTCTGCCACAATTGGGGGGGTGTGTGTGTGTTGTAGCTTACCTTGTAACCACTAAGAAATGCAAGTTTATGCTTGATAAGATTGTTTACAGTTCTGCTGTTCACATAACAGCTGCAGCAACAGGCAGAACGAGAAAAAGAGCTCTTACTTCATCCCCTAATTGGCAAGCTTCTACCTAGGTAAGCCATACCTCTTGAAATATTCTGGATTTTCATGCTTTTCTTGTCTAGTTTTGGTGTTTACATATTAGACTGAGTTGTCAAATGTTTGTAATAGCTTCTTGGAAGCAGAATACATAATGCAGTTGTAAAGGTTGCTTACGGGTAACTCCATAATGGTATTTGCCTTGGACTGCTTTCCTGGTATATCCCTGCCCCCAACCTTTTATTTTCAGTATTTCTTTACATTAAAATTCTGAAAGGGTGGACATGTCCTACTTTTATCAGTAACATGGTAAGAGAGAAATAGATGTCTAATTGAAATTATAAAGTTGTGTAAAGGCCAAAAGCATAAATACATTCACATGGCATTTCTGTACCAGTCTTAACCCTGCTTTGTTTCCCTGTGTGTCACTTCCATCTGGTCCTTTATGGCTCTTGGCTATGTGTCCAGACCTACCCAGTCCTACTTGTTAGTATCATCTACTCTTATTTTCTTTGTTCTTCTCCCCTTTGATCATTTCCCCTGGTTGTATATCTAGAAATGTTTATTCTTTTCCTCCTATTTTTAGTTCATAAACAAACAGCTAAACAAAGATAATAAGAACATTCTTCAGAATGTTTACAGGCTTTTTCATAGTTAAGCCCCAAATATATAATATTCACTAATCATATTTTGGCCCTAATTAAAATAAGTTTTGAAAGTCTACTGTAAATTCATTCATTCCATACCAGTTCATACTGTAAAAGAAAATGCAGACATTCAGTAAGTATACTAATATATATATTGCTCCATAACAAAATCCTTAGCAGCTTCATTTCCATCATGCACAAAGAACCTCATTAATTCTGGTTTGTACTAATTCTGTGAGTTCACAGAACTATGTATTTGTGTCATTTGCAACAAAACGAAACAAAATGTATTACCTTTTGTGCCAATGAAAAAATCTTCCATCGAGAAGAAACAGCTTTGTGGGTTGGGTGTGTGGCTGCTGACAGCAGTACTATCGAAGTGTACCCCAGCTAAATTTATCTAGGCTTTCATTTCCTTACTCATATTTATTGTTATTAGCAAGACATGACACTTCATTACACTTCTTAAGTGAGCCCTGTAAAATTACTGGAAGATAAGAATATCAAAACAAAGACTCGACAGACACATTCATCCAATATTGATAGGAAGAACAAACATCTCCTGCTTGAGTTTTCTAGCACAATGCTGAAGGAATTTACTTTTTAGTGTCCTGCTCATGTTAATGCTTTTCAAAGCATTAATCATCTGTCTGTAGTTAGTCAGAACAATCCCCCATATTGCAGTAGTCTGATAAAGAATATGGTTAAAAATTACAGAAAGCACTGATAGCAGTAACCCAAATAGTCTGAAAGGTAGAAGAAAACAGTCCTAATATAGGAGTGGCAGAATTTGATTTGAGTTTCTGGCTGTAATCTAAATAGCTTCAGATCCACAGGGTTCAGCACTGTGAAATAATTGCAACAGCAGCTTCATTGGCAACTTGGTGGTAACTGATTCTGACTGTGCTGGCTTTAGGGCAAATATTGGCTTTGGGAGGCATTCTTCCAGACAAGGAGAGTCTTCAAATCCTGAAAAGTGTGGACACATATCAGGAGCATTTAACCCAAAGATCAGATGACACATTAAACTTTCTTTCTCAATAGTTGTATGAAATGTTGACATGGAATCGAAATCCCTATTTAGGGATTTTGTCCATTATGAAAATTTTTATTTGATTTATGTTGGTTTGTACAAGTCTGCATATGCTGTTTATCAGATTCACTACTTATTATTTTACAGGAACAGGAACTATTTTTTCTCAGCACACTTGAGTCTTGATATACAGGCACCACTTTGAGACAGATATATTCTGGAGTGGACTTCTGACACTTTGTAAACCTTGTCTTTTGTTCTTTCAGACATGCTGTCTGTTGTAGCAATAGTGCTTGAAAGAACACTTCCTTAATTCATCAAAAACCCCTGGCTTAATATAAGAAACAAAGCATTTATCACAAAATAATCTTCAACTGCTCTAGCACTTCACCAGATTTTATTTAGTGATTAATTTATAGAAGCATTCTTAACACCAGATTCCTAAGAATTGTCCTCTCAGTTCTCATGAGGGTACATTAACAGGATGCACCTGTAAACCAGTCAACATTGGACACCAAACTCGCTGTGTAGACCTACCCACAACTTCTCCCTGGATCCATCTGTTGTGACCAGAAGTGACAATGACCACATTCTAGAATAGCAGTGCTCCAGCCTGAAACATTTCCTACTTGGTTGGTGAGAGCCCCTCAGGTAGCACTTAGAATATTTCACTATGCCTAGGTCTCCCTTAAAAAGAACTTTTTCTTCCTTTAATATATTCTAGGATAGGAATGGCAGAATTCTACCAGCTGTGTATTTGACAGATTGGTATTAGAAATTATAACCAACTTTCAATTTTAAGAAGGTGAAAAGCTCTATTTTTATCCACAGTGGGCAGAGAGGCTTGCTACCATTTTCCACAAAAGACAGGATACAAAAAGGATGGAGGAAGTCCAAATTTCAACTTCTTATATGGGAAAGTAAAGGCAGGCAATGATCAGAGTAAGACAAGAAAAAACCAAGCTTCTTCTGATCTGTGAGGCAGTGAAAGCAAAATATCAATAATAATTTTAACAGAATTGGAAGGTAGTGGCAGAGAGCTGCACTGTTCCTGGTGCCTGATCTGTTTATCTTCAACTGCACAGAGAGCACAGGCAACACGGGCATGGGCTGGGGGCAATAGGAAACACAGCCTGCCCCAGCATGTGCACGGTGGTGGGAAGGAGCAGCGACTCCAGAAGACAGCGAGAATGGAAAGTATGATTACTGAACTGTTGGAAATTTTATTCTTCCTTCCCTTGTACTTCCCTGGAGTACAAGAAAATCCAGTTAAAACGGTAGTTTAAACCACACCAGCTTAATATTAACAATTAACCCAGGCCAGGCCCCTTGGCCAGCCCTGCCAAAGCCTTTCCACCATTCCGACCGTACCTATACCCGTACAGCTTCCATCTTGCACCCGGCATCCCGCACTGCCCATCCTGCATCCCGCACTGCCCATCCCGCACCCCGCACCGCTCATCCTGCATCCCGGACTAGCCCATCCTGCACTGCTCATCCTGCACCCCGCACTGCCCATCCTGCATCCCGGACTAGCTCATCCTGCACCCCGCACCGCCCATTTTGCATCCCGCATCTCGGGCCGCACATTCTGCATCCCGCACTACTCATCCTGCATCCCGCATTTCCTATCCTGCATCCCGCACCGCCCATCCTTCATCCCGCACCGTCCATCCCGCACCCCACATCCTACACCCCGCATCCTGCACCGTCCATCCCACACCCCACATCCCGCATTCCACACCCCGCACCCCCCACCCGCATCCCGCTCCCCGCCCCGCGCACCCCGCAACCGCCGCGGCCCCGCCCCGCCGCAGCCCCCCGGGCGGGCGGGCGCGCGCAGGAACATGGCGGGGCAGGGCGGGAGCAGCGCTGGAGGCCGCGGCGTTGTGGTAAATGCGGAGCGCGGCACGGCCCGGCCCGGCCGCTCGCCCCTCGCCGGCCGCGGCGCCTCCCCGGTCCCCGGTCCCCGGCCCCCTTCCCTAAACCCCCCGGCGCTTTGTGGTGAACTCCCGCGCCCTTCCCTTCCCTTCCCTTCCCTTCCCCCGGTTCCTCCGGACCCCCCGGCCGGCGCTTGGGCCGCCTCCCCTCACTCTGTGCCGGCCCCGGCCCCGCTGCGGCTGCCGGAGGGGACGGGCGTGCTGGGCTGGGCCGCGCCTTTGGCTTCCGCCGTGAAAACGCGGTCCGGTACCATCCCAGCGGCTCCTGTGGCCGTGGCTGTGCTTCCCCAGGCTCCTCGAGTGCCGGGGATGAGGATCCCCGGGCATCCCGAAATGGATGTTCCCACCGGAACTCTGAGAGAGAGTCTGCGGGCGCCGTGAGAGAGGGTTGGGCTGCTGCCCGTGTTCTGTTAGGGTGGGAAACAGCCCGAGCCTTGGCCGGGTGTTTGGAGTGCCTGTAGGGATGGATAAATGGTGCAAAAATGAATGAATGAATGTGATCCTTATTCTGATAGACACCCTAGATTCTCCTGTGAAGCAAATGCCATCACTGCCACCACCTTAGGTATGTTCTTATTTTAATGTGGCATTAGGATTTTAACAGAGAGTTCACAGGTGAACCGCCCAGATCATGACCCAGGGCCCTCTGTGTCAGCAGTGGTCACACTGTCCACTCCAACATCCCCTGCATCCCCCTTCTGAGGGACCTGTCCCGTGTGTTCCAGCTCTGTCTGAAAACACCACACAGCAACCACGTCTCCTGACACCTGTGTGATAAATGACATTCCTTAAGTGGGTGACTGTGTGTATCACCAAGCAACAAGAGGTTATTGCAAAGAAGGACATGAATGTGCATGACCATGTTCTGCTGCACTGGTTTAATTTTTTCTGCTCCCCAAAAACCCCACCAGCAGTAAGTCCAGTGCAGCATCATTTAAGTTACAAAAGCTGGACTTTGCTTCATGCTGCTTGGAGCTGAGGACTGAGCTCAATCTCACCTGTGCTCACTTTGCCAGACAAGAAAACAAACAACATTCTTCTAAAGGTGTTGCAATTGAATGGCTTCAGCTTGTCTCTTAGGCCTCAGGGGAACACTTTTGGATATTGCCATGTATTTGTATTCCTTTTTGTATCCATTCACATCAACTTTTTAAAGACTTACTGAAGAGTATCTGCTGGGCTATTCAAACATGCAAAGCTGAACTTTAAAAGTAGGTCTTTCTTTCACTGCAGGAATTTTTTTACACACGAGCATGCCAATGTGTTTAGAATATATATTTACTTACCAGTTGAACACTTTTTTCTTTCTGAAACAATATGAATTTTTTCCTTCATATTTTCAAGGGCCTTTTAAATTCTTAAACAGAATAGTCATAAGAATTTGCAGTTACTTGAAATTTGTCCTATAGCATAGCACTGTGAATAGCTTTAGGATAAATGAGAATTTCTTAGGCTTGTTGGGAAATGCCTGTTTAAAAGAAAGAAGAATATGAAATAGGCTTATTATATCAGACAAATAATTAACTTGAAGGTACACGTGAATTTCATCTTATTTGTCAAATGCCAGCAAGCACTTGTAAACAAGAACTTCAATATTGTTGTAGTGTTACACTGTTTATGTTCTGCTATTCTAGAGAACCAGAAGGATAAATGGTTCTCATTTATCAAAATTTCATCCTGATCCTGTTTTATAAAGGACTTACTGTAACCTAAGTAAAAGTTATTGGTTTGTATGAATTCTAAAGCAGCTTCTATCCATTTAATTTCATCTGCATCACACTGAAACCCTGCAGTTTGACAAGAATGCAGAAGTAAGCAACACTGACAGAGGTTGCTAGTGGGTGTTTGTAACACTTAATGAAATTGTTTCAGTTTGCATTAAAATGCTTTTGAATAGACCGTTCATTTCTAAAAAATGTTTAGAAAGTTTCAGCCCCCCATGCCCTGAAAAAGTAGATGGAAAAATAACTCTTTGCAGGCTGACTGCTGCAGTGTTTCTGGGACAAGATTTGCTCTAATTAAAAACCTTGCCAAGGAGGATATTTATAATCTCCTGTTTCTATGGAAATGAGGAACACAACTAAGTAACTTTTTTTCTTTTGTGTAGTTTCAAGGCTTGTGTAAGTCAGGGGAAAAGCTTTCATGGATTCCAGTGATCTCCCAGTCATGCCCTTCGTGGGCAAATATTCAGTAGCAGTTGCCAACAAGTAACTTTTTTGATGCAGAAATTTTTGGGTAGGATTAAGAAAACATGCCAGTCAAGGTGCCTGTAGCTGTCAGGGAATATGCAAAAAAAGCCCCCAAGCAACACAAAATCCACAGGGCAGGACAGTGTTTCAGTACAGCATGAGGCTGGGCTGTGTCTGAGTTAAAGAGGGGTTGTGGAGGAACAGCTCAACATCAAATACGTTATCTTAGCCAAAATTGTGAGAAAACATTTATTGCTCTACAATAAAATGGTAAGCAGAGGTTTCAGTGATGGTCCTTTAAAGATTGTCTGTAGCAAAAATGCCATTAAGACATGCACTGCACAATGGCAAGCTTGTCACCATTTCTCCATGGACTCAAGATTCCTGTAGCCAAGCTCTAGAAAGACAATGTGTGACTTGAGGATTATGATTGTAGGGAAAACCTATTAGGTGTTGCTTTTTATCTTGAACCAGTATTGAAGCAAAGCTTTCTAATGATTTCAAGGTGCCTTGTGAACCTGAGGGTCTTGTCTTTCAGAAGGAATAGGGAAAATGTTTGTTTTGGACTTGGTTTAGTTTTTGTGCTGGAGACTTTGCATTTTGTAGCTTCCTGAAGCCTTCAATCGTTGGCTAACTTTTGACCTTGTTAATCTCTACCACCATTGCATCTTGTGAGATCTAATCTCTGTATTCTGACACTTACAAAACCAATGTATATTAAGTCTGTAAAATATTTTTTCTGTGAATATATGGATTTACAGACTAGTTTCATGGGGAGGTGAGGTGAGATGAAAACATTTTGTAATCACTTATCTTTGATGATATCTAAATTAAGAACCTTACCTTTAGGAAGAAGTACAGTTTTTCACATGATTTGTACAAATACCATCCATGAACCACATAAATTATTCTCCATATGCACTGTTTTATCTGTTGAATACTTATATATTTATTTATTTATGACTTTAAGTCATTCTAAACTAGGAATGTACAATTTTAATATAGAATTTTATGACTTTTAATTCTACCATTGAATCTCCCATTGGAAAATCCCTTCTTACTGGCAATATTATATTTGCACTTTGAGTTTGAAAGTACTTAGAAATTTACTTTTGCCACTAGTTTAGCATTAAATATTTCCTTTGTCTGTCTAGTTCTTTGTAATTTCAGGTGACATTTCCCACATTCTGTGGGTAAAAAACTGTAGCATTTGATTTCTGAGTTATATTGAGAAGCAAAATAATTAATGGGAAAAGCAAAATAGTAAATTGTAACTGGAAGAAAGTATGTCACACAATGAATCCATCCAACAGAATGTACTAGAATAGTACTAGAATGCTGATTGTGTATCAGTTACATAATGTCAAACACCATGAAGTGTTCTTGACAGTACTGTTTGATATTCAGATTTCAGACAATTGGCCTGGATACAGTCTGGATTTGTTCACTTATCCTCAGCACTACTATGGTGACCTGGAATATGTGCTCATTCCTCATGGCATTATTGTTGACAGGTATGTGTAGCTTGAATGTTACTAAATAAATTGTTTGGTCAGTAGTATTATTCTTTTTTATGAAGGCTGTCATCTATATACAGTACATATTGTAAGTTTAAAAACTTGGATATTTTTATTTAGAAATTTAAATTAGTACATTTTAGTCGATGCTGGAGTTCCTACACTTTTAACATACAAAATGGTCTTTGGTATTCCTGGAAATTTCAGCTGTAAACAATCTGAGGAACAATATAAAAAAAGAAAATTTATCAAAGAAATGTTTCTTAATAAGAGGTTTTCCCCATTCTCAGACTTGATAAAAGATGATAAAAGACTATTTTATTAATCTTCAGTAAAGTAAGTGATCCTCATTCTTACAGCACTAAAAGGAATTATATATTTCAGATCAAATGAAATAATTTAATATTTCTAATATCTTCTATTTCTCATATAAAAATATAATAATTATTGCTACATGAGCAATAATTATAGAGCAATAATTATATATAGAGAGAGCATTAAAATTAAAATATGTGAAAATTAAGCAACAGCTGTTTCTTATACTTATCTTCAGTCTAGAGCTTATTCTCCTCTGGTCCATGCACAGATTTCACTACAGTTCAATCAAGGTACTTATGTAGGGGCAAACTGATTTCTGTATTACAGCTAATAAAGAAAAAAAAACAACCAAACCTGAAAAATGTAATAATAAAATACATGGGATAAATTATAGGATTATTTAATAAATTGAATCCTGTCAACAAGTCCACTCTCATTGAAACTACTAATCTAATTCAGAGACCTATCAAATAATTTTCCAGTGGAAGTATTTACAGAATATAATGCTCTGAGCTGTTTTTCCTCAAAACATCAAACAACATTGTGAAGTTTTCTGTTGATACTTACATCTAGAAATGACCCAGTTGACCCAGTACCCTATTGGGGGTCTAGAAATGCTATCTTTAAAGTTAATATTTATTATTTACATTTATTATTAAGACTGTTATTTCTTATTTTTATCTTGAAAATGTAAGTAGCATTGTGTGGCACAAATGTGTATCTTTTGTTTCCAATCATCTGCCACATTGTGTTTGCCCTGTAGAATTGCCAGAGAGGATAGGTTTGGTTGGGAACTCCACAATTCTGGGCTCATTGGAGCATTCACTCAATTATGACCTTGAACAAGTCACTGAAGCTCTTTGCACTCTTCATTTCTGCTGTATGAAGCACTGAGCTGTACAGAATAGTGATAATATACACTCTTTATAAGCTTTTCATTGATGCTCTATTTCTTTCTAGTTTTTATGTATGTTTTTTATTAAAACTGTAAGGGTAGCATCTTCCAAAGCCAATCAGCATGAAAGTTTCAAATATTCTTCCCTATCTTTCACTTAATTTTTTCTTCTTGTGCAGTAACTAACATAACAAGTTGGGTGTTTGTGCAGGTATATTTTATACTGATAATTCCTGTGAGGTAAAATGGAAGACTAGTTCACATTATTTTCTCTCGAGTCTCTGACATATTTATGAGCCCAAAATATGCTGAGATGTGTAGGTGCTGTTTGTATAGCTGGGGAATTTATGCATTTAAGGTTAACTTAAATGGTTAGTTAAATTTAACTTCACTTTATGCTTCTAAGGTTAACTTAGATTCAAGTGCTTTGCATCTTGTATCCATCACTGTCTGTTTGGATCTGCCATCTGTGAGCTGGATGCAAACCCAGTCAAGCACTGGAATGGACTGGAAGGTGGTAGAGGCACCATTCCTGGAGGTGTTCAAGGAATGACTGGACATGGCACTTACTGTTCTGGTCTAGCTGACATTGTGGTGATCACTCCAAGGGTTGGGCTTGAAGATCTTGAAGGTCTTTTCCAATCTAAATCACTCTGTGATTCTGTGAAGTCAGGCTTCTTAAGCAATGCCAGTCAAGCTTTATACTCAGTATAGTGTTTGTAAAGCACACCATGAACTTAGAGCATCTGCACCTAAAGTTATTTTATCTCAATTTTTTTTTTGCCCAGGACAGAACGACTGGCAAAAGATATTATGCAAGACATTGGAGACAATGATATTGTGGTTCTCTGTGTCCTCAAAGGTGGCTACAAGTTCTGTGCTGATCTTGTGGAGCACATTAAAAATCTCAGCAGAAATTCAGAAAGGTTCATCTCCATGAAAGTTGATTTTGTTAGACTGAAAAGTTACCACGTAAGTCAACAACTCATTTATGTAGATTCTGCTTGAATGGCATAATAAATAATTGACTTTTGCATGTGAGATCTCCACCTCCAATTATAAGAAAAACTATGTGAAAAATGCTTTTGTTTGAAAAACCTGTGAAGTTTTTTTTTATCATTGTAGATAGTATGAATGAGAATATTGTTTTATTTAGTCTGTCTTTTACTTCTGGACAGGGAAGTACTCAAATTTCATTCATGTAAAATGTCAACATTTGTTTGTTCTCAAAATCCTCAGCAGTTCTGTCAAGTTAATTTCATGTTACTGCATTTTCCACTCCCACATAGTTTGGCATAACTGCAAGGTGGTGAATCTATGTCTTCTCCTAAATGTTTAATGCTAAGTAAATGAAATGCTTTCATCTTCATAGCTTGCAGTTTACATAGCAGCAAAATATACCACCAGATGATGATAGTGTTCTACAAGAAAATGCAACAAGCCATTCAGTCAAATGCAGTGTTGAACTAATCATCAAGTCCTCCTGTTATCTTCAGAGGAAACTATGCAATCATAATTAATCTGTGTCACTGAGGATATGATAGTGAGATGACCAGCATTTTTTAGAATCTCTAACTGCAATTTCTTATTGCAGAAGTTATAAATTTATGTTCTAACTTGCAGTGTATGTTTCATGGTGAGGGAGCATTTCTATAAGTAAGTTGTTGTAGAAGTGTCTGAGGAAGTACACTAAATAAATAGAGTGATGATAAGGTGTCTTGCAGAAATGCAACTTGCTGTGTCCAGCAGTTCCCACAATAACTCTATATCCTTTCCACAGTTTGTTGGCTGGCATTTTCTTCTGACCCCAGTGACTATAAAATTTTCCTAACTTTCACAGATCTGGTCTGACTTTTTTTCAGTGTGGAAAAAACGTGAATGAGAACCTTTTATAGCCATTAGGTTAGGATTTGGTCCTAGGACTTCTGTTTAAAGAATTACTTCTATGAAGTACGTGTGAAATACTAATATTATGTATTTTCTAGGTAGTCAGCAGCATTACAGAAATAATAAATTATAATGTTATATTATGTCCCACATAATGGCACATGGAAATTTTACTCAGTTTTTTTGCATAGTTATAATAGCACTTCAGTAACACTGCTGAACAAATAGAGGAATTACTTAAATTGGGTTTTATTTTGCATCTGGCATGTAGTTAATGCACATGCTTTTCCTACAGAGTTATCCAGTATGAAGATATCGTAGTTCTAATATTTCTTCCCTTGGGGTCAAATCTTACTAGCCACACTAACCCATAACCAATGAGCAGCAGGAGGTGTGTACTGCAAAAGTGTGTAAATTTTCACCTCTTTAGCTTAGGAAATAATGTAAAAGCATGTTATATCAAACTGAAACATCACCAAGAATTTTATTATGCAAGGGGGCAATTACCAATACTAAGTCTTAGATTATCTTAGCACTTAGTGGCTGTGCATATTTTGGGTCCTAGCCTCATGCTGTATCAGAAAGGTAGCACCTTCCCAAGAACTAGTGCCTGCATCTGCATTTTTGAAAATATATTCTTTTTACTTGTATGTACTTCCAAACAGGTGTCATATATTTAGAGGTTGAAGCTGTCCTTGATTTAGTGCTTGGATCAGTGCTTGATACCTGTCTGGTCTGAGAAGCTGAATTACATTGAGAAGAAATTTGAAATTGCATTAATATTAGTAGACGCAGTCCATGAGATGTGCATAAACATAATGCTGACTAAAGCACCAGTATCCTTTGCATCTTGAGTTACTGCTGTGTCCTGTGCAATTGCAGGTTTTGGGGAATGTCCCCTTGTCAGCATAGCTGGGCTCAGATCACTTAAGGAACTCGCTGTACCTAGTCTGAGTGACTCCTTATCCCAGCCTTACACGAAACTCCCAAATCTCCATGTTAGTTTATTCTGTAATAACATGTCTTTCTCAGTGTTTTACACTTTAATCAGAGGCAACAATTACAGCTTTAGAGATAAGATTCTACTTAAAATCTTGGAGCATCACCAGTTCCACTCCTTTGTTCTCTTCTGTGTTTTCTATTTCACTTTTCAGTAAGACTTATTATTACCCTCTCTTTTTATCCCCTTTTCATTTTACAGACTCTGTTCTTCTCACATTATTTATTCTGATTCCTTTTACTAACTGTTCTCTCTTTCTCTCCTGAAGGGAGTCCTGCTGCTCTCAAGCTTCCTTCAGACCTGTCTCCCTTCCCCCCTCCAGCTGTTTCAATCCAGCAACTAATTTCAGCTCATACTCATGGGATTTTTGTATTGTCTCATTCCAGCTTCAATATTGAAAGGTTAGTTGATTTTTAGGGGCTGTAACTCAACGTGGGATTTCTTGATTTAACAAGAAAGGATAGCAAAAATGGGCTGTAATTGTGACTCAGAGTCAGATCTTGGCACCAGTGAAAGTAAACCCTTAATTACCTGGTATCAGTGGAAAATGCTGTACTTTGCTGTTTGGCATACAGACACGATTACAGGTGAAGGAGGTTGCAAATATGACCAGTTTTATATGGCTCTTTGTTTTTCAAACCTGTCATGATGTTCCAGAATTTACACTTAATTAATATGTTAGGATTTTTTTTCATATTAAGTAGCTGAAAGCTGGGCATGAGTCTTCTTTGTAAGATTTCTTCCTGCAAATGAATAAATTAAAAAAAAAGCATAGTACATTTAGATTCTCTAGATATTAATGAGATGAATGGCTACTTGTACTGCCATAATCAGGATCGTTTTATCTGATTTGCAAAATATTGTCATATGTGCCTGAATATTTTTACATGTTTGTGAGAAACGTTCCTGTATTTTACAAGGAGCACATTAAAAGAAAGCACCAAGATAACAGAAAATATGATTTCAGGAGTAAACAGATAGGAAGCATCATGTGGAGTTAAGGATAAAAGTCAGGAAGTAGATGGAGAGAAAAACCAAATCAATTTTCCAGATGAAAATCTGAATGAAAAGTAGCAGCTCTGAGTTTTAAGAGGCAGAAAAGAGAAAACATACACTGTTTTGAGTAAACTCAAGAGTAGCAAGGCAAGAAGTATAGTGGGTAGAGCAAGAAGCACTACAATAGTCCTCATGGGAAATATGATGAATTTATATAAAGATGCATGCCAAGTTTTAGGGGAAAACACTGTATTCTGACAACACTGACATGAGAACTGATAGAATTTACCAGCTTTTTAGGTATTAGGTTCTAAGATATTGGATTTTAATATAAGTCAGGAACAGTGGAACTGACTGCAGAGATTTTTGAATTTAAAACTGGATGAATAAAATTTACTATATTCAATTTTTACCATGCTGATTTTTCCCCCAAGTGATTGTTCCTCCACAGGGAATCAGAGTTCTGAAGTTGAAAATGGGTGAGGATTTCAGTTTGAAAGGAGAATTCAAAATTCATTTCAAAAGCATTATATGTTGAAGTCACAGATGAGAAGTAATGATGGAAGAAGTTGAGTTGGGGAGTGCCATGTAAGGAGAATGTGGCCCTAGCAGGAGAGATGGTGCACCCAGAAATTCCATTATATATTTGTGATATTGATAACTTCAGGAGATTAAAGAGCTGATTAGGAAGAATCCAGAGGGAAGTAAAAAAGAGAAATTAGGAAGATGTTTTACTAGGCTGTTTTTAATTAAATGATAGGACTAGACAAGGAAGTATGTTTGAGGATGAACCAAAAGAGAGAATGAACAAAAAAAATAGAAGAATGTGGATGTCATGAAGAGAAGGGCTGAATAGGATATGTTTTAGTAAAAACACACACTATAAGAAGTCTAGCACTAGAGTAGACTATTCATAAAAAATAATTAGAGCTTCTCTTTGTTAAGTGTGGAAGAGACAATTTAGGACCAGCTGAAAAGGTAAAGGTTGAATTACAGCTTCAGAGAGAAGAGGATCTTCTGGCTTAGCAAGTCTAATCCACAACTAAGAGATGCAACAGTATCACCTAATCCTGTTCCATGGCTATGCCAAATGGGACCTTTAAGTCAAACCTCAATTTTTAAATGGAATTGAAAAAATTTACAAGTCGAGTAAGGATGCAGACTTTCTTGAGTAGTTCTCAGCAGCCTCTCAGAAGAGAGGGTAAATGCATGTGAATCAAGCTAAAAAGAGAAGGAATAATACTAAGATTCATTGTTGGAACTGGTGGTAGGGACTGATGGAAGAAAGGAGAAACACCACACACTTTTATTAGGCAGACCAGTGTGCTTTCTACATGCATTGCTACCTGTTCTTGTAAAATGTTTAGTATTCCCATATGGTTATCCATAGATGTCTATCTAATTCTCTTAATTACTATATTTTATAAAATAGATATGATAGTAAAGCTCACATCTTGGGGAAGGACAAGTGAATCTTGGTGGCATAACCTTTGTTCACTGAAAACCATGGAGAGGTAAACTAGGAATGAGATTGTTACCTTTCCTTAAGTACTTTGTGATTTGTTTGGTTATATGTGTGGACTAAAGTGGCAGATGAGCATCCATCTCTGTTAATTAGAAATGACATTGTTATAACAAATTCTGTTACTTTGAATAACTTTGGGATCCCACCTGGAGCACTGCATCCAGCTCTGGAATCTCCTCTGTACAGCAAAGACAAGGATCTGTTGGAGGAGGTCTGGAGGAGGCAACGTACATGGTCCCAGGTCTGGAGCACCTCTCCTGGGAAGACAGACTGGTTCAGTTGGGTTGTTCAGCCTGAAGAAAAGAAGAGGAGACCTTAGAGCAGATGGCCAGTATCTGAAAGGGGCTTTCAAGAAAGGTGGAGATGTTTACAAGGCCATGGAATGATAGGACAAGGGGAAATGTCTTTAAATTGAAAGAGGGTAGGCTCAGACTAGATAGAAGGGAGAATTTTTTTTTTATGAAGTTGGTGAGGCACTGGAACATGTTGCCCAGAGATGTGTTTGGTGCTCCAAATATGAATGAACTTCAGAGGAAACTTCCAGAGGATTTGGTCAATTCATGTAATTCTTTCAAATGAGTACATTATTTATGGTTTCCAGAACATAACTATTAAAAAAAAAGTTTAAAAATGTGACTGGTGAATTGTAATCCATGTACAATGGGTGCATTGAATTCAGTTCACAAACATATTCATTGATATGATCTGTTTCCTCTTCAGCCTCCAGTTGTTTGAAACATATTTACAATTGTTGGTTATTAGTCTTGGCATAAACAGGACTATTAGTGCTGCAAGAATCTGAAAACAAGCAACAAAACAAGAATTGTGTAGTAGGAATCTGAATGTTTTTGCTATATGAAGCCATCTCAGTAAATAGTTTTGTTAAATCTCTCTACTGTAGGAGTAAGGAAACAGAGATTTTATAATGACTAAGTTGAAAGCTTGGTAAACGGAGTAAAAGAATTTCTTTTTCTGCCATGCATTTTCTTCTCATACACCAAATGAGTGTACTTGATTCTTAAAAGACTCCACAGAATGAAGCATCAGACTATAATCAGAGTGGTATAACATGTACAGTCCTACTTTTCATAATAACCTATTCTTATTCAGTATAATTTTACTGTATGTAACTTGGCTTTTTTAAGATCACTATGAACTTTGCATTTAAAAATAACATGTTGAAATCCTACTGGAAAAGCAGGTAGCCTTAAAATGCTGTTATTAATTTAACTACACAGAAGAAACAACTGTCTTGCTTGCATTTAGTGATTCATGTCTATACCCAGACTCTACACCAGTGTTACAATGATTGTTTATCTCCATTGCTGTGTCTCACAGGAGAACACAACTTATGATCTCCTGAGAAAAATAATCATGCTGAGATGAAAGAGAATTCACGTTAGTTTCTGTACTTACAAGTTTTCTTTTAGGCAGGTTGTGAGTTCCCTTTATTTTGCTCCATGTACACAGTTCAGCTGATGACTGCATCATCATATTGATGCTGAGTAGCCATGGAAGAATTACAAATTGGAGCCTACCTGATAGAATGAGTTCCTGTCAGCTTTAAAGCCAAGTTCTACCATAATTTCAAACGACTGAACTCCAAATTATCTGTGAATCTTACATTTGACCTGCATATAAATAACTTCAATATAGGCAAAAATGGGATCTAATTTGAAAATTAGTGATTTGTGGTTTATTTAATTTGGAGAGAGGTTGTGTGTGTACTAGACATTAAAAACTAAAATATACTCTTAACCTTTTCCAGGTCTTTCAGTCACCACTGCAGACAGTGAACAACTCTACAGAGGATTTTGCAGCATGATAAAGTTTTAGATGCTAATGGGCAGCAGAAACATGACATAATTTAGTCCATAGAAGGTAGCAGTGTCAAGGTTGTTGCTGTTCTGGGAGAGATGTTCTGTTGATTGTAGATGGTGTTGTCAGAGAGATCTCTTGTGGGCAAGCTCATGATGAGAGATTTGGGAAATCTGCTCCTTGAATTGCCAAAGGGGTTTCATCGCTGTGCACCTTCTTTCTCTATTAATGGATGAAATAGCATTTACATTCTGAAGCAGTAGTATCTTTTTGAGTGAAAGTTCCATGAGATGTTCAGACCTGCTAAAAGAAGTAAGTAAGTAAAAGGTCTTTTACTTGAACAGTCACAAATCTTAAGCAGGCATTGGTGCCCTCCCTGTACCTCTTATAGTTCAGTTATTTTCCGAAATTTAGTAAGACTTGAGATGGTTAAGAAGGTGATGAGCAGTGGAAACAGATCATATATTTTGTGAATTGAGTATTTGGAGATACTACAATTCACAGTTCTCCAAACTGTGTCCAAATGTTCCTTTTTCAAGTGTTAAGGCTTGTATAAAAATAGAATATTCTTCATGAAAGAAACAAAAAACCCACATCAACATACAGCAGTGTCTTACTGCAAAATATCAGCCTCAGAGACACTCAAACTTTTCAGAGAAATAGCTGAAAATGTGTTAGTAATGCAAGTCATCCCAAAAGCTTATTCTTGCAGCTAACTGATGAAATTTTAAATTCAGAAAAATGTAATGAGAAGAATGACAGTCGTTAAATTGTGGGTGGTGTGAGAGTAGCAGCAGAATTCAGGCACTCTGAGAGTAAACTCTCCTGCCAGGTTAATGTGTACATCAGGTCCAGTGGCTTGCTGTGAGCTCGGGCACTGCAGGTGGGTCCCTTTTCTGATTGCACCTGCACTGGCTGGAGCAGTGACTGTCCCCATTCCCCAGGGACTGCAGTGCCCTCCAGGCAGTCACCCTGGCCAGCCCAGCTGCTCCTGAGCTCCCTAACCTCTTTCAGCCCAGAGAACAGCACTTGGGAGAGAGTTTCTGTTTGGACCCCTTGAGCTTGCTGGATTTGTTTTTAGCAACCCAGATGCACACATGCATGTCAGTAGCCCCTGCCAGAGGGAGACTTACAAGCAGCTGGGGACAGCTTGTGGGCAGTAGATTCTTTAGTCAGCACAGATCTTGCTGGAAAAAATGAGTTTGCCCATAGTCAAGGGACCCTCACTAACATGTGTGCAAGCCTCAGACTCACTCGCTGCTTTACCTGAGAGATGCTCCTCAAAGGTGTCAGGAGAAGCGTGGATATTTCAACTCTAATTATTTTTGTGTACCAGGCTAGTTCTCATAGTGTTCTAAGATAAAATGAAGAAGGCCATACTATATGGAATAAAATGTAAACTTAAAAGTCAGAGTCTTGAAATGTCTTAGGTCTGGAGGCAAATGCTCTCCTTTCACCTACATGGCATCTACTGCTTCCATTTAATGTGGTGGCAGAGTTGTGAGATATGAGAGCTTTAATTCAGTTCTTGCTCAAAGAAAGTGTTTTATTTAAAATAAAACATACAGTTTTATTTTGTGCGTAGGGGCTTGAGATGCTGCTTCTAATGTAAGTAGGTGTTAATTTGTGGGTATAGTTCAGGAAAGGACATAAGTCTATCATACAGTCAGTTTATCCACTTTATTTCTAATGTAAAACTTACTTATAGAGGATGATCTTTGTAACTGTATGCATCAGATAACACACCTACACATCACTTGAATATGTTAGCACCATCTGAAATCTTAGTGATTTTTTTAAAGTATGAGTAAGTGTGTCGGTGACTCACATATGAAAGATTTGGGGGAGCCAAACAACTCAGCCAAGGGAGAACTGAGTAGGAAGTGGCCTGATTGCCATGGGGACAGAACTAGAGCAGATGTGGTAGTGAAGGCAGAGTGATACTGAGCTGTCCTACAACTTTCCAGAAGTATCAAAGTATTGTTTAAAAGCATTTATGGAGCATATTAAAGCAAGTAACTACATGCTTTTTAAGACACTTTTCATTTTTATCTATCATTTCCAGCTTAGGTATTACCTTCCTTTATACTGATATGTGATTTTTAGCTATGGAATTCTTGTTTAAAATTAAAAAAAAAAAAACCACTTTCCTCTATGTGGGTTGATGCTACGTTCTTTTGGATTTCATATCTAATATAAAATCCATAGAGGTGTTTTCTAATGTTTTTCGAGAAATTTGTGTCCCCAAGGGTCACGTTTTTCGTACAAGCTGTAATGTTTTCTTTTGAAAAATGTCTTCTATTTTGAAATCAATGTCTTGGATTATAGTATATTGCACAGGGTACGGCTACTATGTATAAATGGAGTTTAAGGTCTGAAGTTCCTTTTTCTTAAGTTATTTTTGTATGAGTGGGGTTTTTTTTGAGCTTAAATCTTTGGTAATTTTAAGCAATCCAGGTTCCTGAAATCTTGCCATTTAAGACTGTAGATGTTTTTGAAACTGGCCACTTCTAGAATAGATTCAAAGCATCAAGGGATTTTATTAGAAACATCCAACAGTTCATATTTTCAAAGAATTAGATTCCCCTGGATACAGTATTTGTTGTAAAGCAGTAGTTGCTTATAAAGCCTAAAATATTGAAGTTTAGTTTAGTAAAATGTTTTGTTTCATATTCTGCCAAAAATATACCAAGCCATGCTAAATTATGGCATTTGCAGCAATACTATATGTCATCCTGCTTCATGGATTTTACAGTGACAGGGAAACAGGATCTTACATGTAAGATAGGTCCAGAACTTAATGGTCACTAATCCTGTTGTAAAATAAGATCTGATGAGTTTGAAAGGACTGTGACATGTTTATGCATTGGAAAAATATCACATTACTTGGATGCTAGCAGTACCATTTAATATGGGAGTTTTTCATAGTAAGATCTGAAATGGGGCAAAATTAATGAAAAGAAGCCAGAGGGTTCTAATTTTTCTCAAGGAATTTGATGACTCCCTTTTACTGGCATCTTAAATGCTGTTTCTTAAAACAGATCACAACATGTGTAGTGTTTGTGCAGTGTCACACCCCAGTGGGTCTGTGAGGCACAGACCAAAAGGGTTACTCTAAAGGAATATGGCAATAACAGGAACTCCTCTGTAATTGCAGTGCTGATCTGTGTGACAGATACAACATTCTTTTCCCTCCTCATTTGATAGACGGAAAATAAAATATTTAAATAAAGATGGGATACTATAAAACAACTGTGCAAGAAAATTCACAAAGAATATGTGTGCTGTCAAAAGTTTTCAAGTTGTCATTAGCCAAGGGACTAAACACAGTAGTATGGAAAAATGCTACTCATTTGTGAGAATCAATGAGAAACTAAACTCCAGATTGCTGGAAGGGACTAAGCATTTGAGGTTTTTATCAGACTCATCTTCTGTGAATTTGCTTACACCTATTTATCTGTTTTCTCAGCCTGTGGCTATTTGACAAAGTTCAAGATTCTTCTATCTCTGTTTTATCACCAGATTCTAGGAACTAATGATAGTCTGGGTCAGAAGGTTAGCACTTTCTGGTTATTCTAGAGAAAGCTGTTTTCTCTTGTGCTTGCAGAATCCCCATGTGGACAGGGTTTTTAGTACAGAGCTACAAACTCACTGTACGTTTTTTCACAATGTTCATTTACTTTTGATCATTAATTCACAACGCAGTTTAAAAAATGAGGTAAGATCATACATGTGGGTCTTGTAGTGTCTGAGCTGGCATGCTAAGATCCTCTGTTGAGGCTGGGAAACATGACTTCTAGTTCCACTGCTGTAATGTTCATGCATTTAATGCTAAATAATAACTGGGCAAAAGATAGATACTCCAGTTGTTGTGGACTTGAATCCAAATGGACATTTTCCTACCCAAGTCCAGTATAGCTGGCCATAGCATGATTGATGACCTCAATGACTTTTGCATTATTATAGCAGGAGAAGAATTTTCCTTACACTCTTTGACTTATGGAGCTGAGGAGGAAAAGCATCCCAAGTCTGCCTTTCCCAGAGTGTGGGCTGGCATTACATCATTATCACAAAAAGTACACACACCCTTAGCAATGACTCCTGGAAGCCCAAAAGGAGTACCTGTGTAGGACTAGGGCAGTTCTGGAGGGTATGCTTCCTTAAATTATTCTTTTACCTGTAAGTTTTAAAATTTATTTGCTTCCCATCTCTGGAGAAAAATTATGGGATCAGAATTTTAACTTGCATGACTGAAGAGCCCTGTGAAATTGTTAATACCTTTTCTCATCCTACAGCATACATAGATTTTATTTCTATGTTTTAAATAATATCTTAGAGAATAAAAATAAGCAAGAGTACAAGGAAATCTCAGATTATAGTATGTGAAAACTAACCTGAGTTTTGAGGATTTATTGTGTTTCTGATATGCATACAAGTCAAAACTTTTGTTATAGTATGTTCTTGATTTCAGTTCTTGCTGAACTTTTTAAGTGTTTGGGTGCTGTTTCTGCCATATGGTGATATGTGGTGTTGACATCTTACTGCCTCATTCTTAAATAAAAGAACCCATTTTACCAATGCTAAGCAAGTATAGAAAATTTAATGGCTAAATCAGAAATTAAAAAGTAAAATATTTTATTGTCTATAATCCTTATTAGCCAAGTTAACTGGTCTGAGTTCTGCTTTGATTTATGAGAGTTTGGCTGTTTTTTAAGATAGCTTACCTTCCTTGGATTAAGTACGGAGAATGCATGCAGGAGCCCTGGTACACAAAAAATTGCTGAGTGTCTGAACAGATGATTACCAGCAATTCCATTTATGAAGTTTAATAATTTACTGTTTCCCAGAGTGTTGTTTAAGCTGAATGACCTGCCTTGCTTTTACAGTAGGAAAGAAATGTACCCAGGTGTTGCCACAGGTCAGCTGGTAAGGAATACCTTGCTGTCAGTAAGTTCATTGTTTGTCTTTCTCTGTCCAAAGCCAACTTCCTCATTGCAAAACTCTGGCCTTCCCTGGAACTGGCTAGACTAGCTTGAGTTTGAAGCAGTTCCAAACCTGAGTGGTGGAGCTTTTTAGTTAAGGAATATCAACAAGGAAGACATAGAATTTTAAAAAAAGTAAATTTTTACATGAGTGACATTGTCGATCTACCCTGACAGAAGTAAGATACGTCTTACACTGTGGTAACTAGAATTCTGCTAGATGTACATCTACAGCAGTCTAAAACTTGCTATCATGTGTTATCCTGGCAATGGCAATAAGGCCAGGCTCAGTGCAGCACACTCAGTGGTGTGGTCAGCTCAGGAAAGCAGCTTTAAAGCTCTCAGAGCTGCTCAAAGTTGTCAGTGCTTCAGTGCACATGTACCTGTACATCCTTGCAGAAAGGGGCTGTTCTGCCAGTGGGTGTGTGCCAATTTACTGCATTCCATTCCCACTTGGCTCAGCATTGTTGGATTGTTTGCAAGGTATTCAAGATACCTCTTAAAAATATATCAGTGACCTGGCACTTGACTGTTTTGAATGTGGGTGTACCCCAAAGGTTGCCTTTGGTATACATTTTGTTCTGGGTAAAGGAAGGCAAACTTTCCAGTCTTTACTGGGAAGTAATTCACATCATTCCCACTCATTTGTACAAGTCTCCAGATTAACAGCACTCACTAGGTGCCCTCTGAACTAGTTGTTCCTGCTTAAGCCTGGATAGTCCCTCTAGCTGCCTGCCATGAAAACTGACAGCTCATTTTCTACGCCCTTGAGGTCTTTTGTTCTTAGCTGTTCTTGAGAGAAGAAACCCAAAATCGTATTAATTCAAGTGGATGTTGTTTCTAAGTACAGCATTTTATATACTACCACTCAACTTCTGCTGATTCACTGAGGATATTTCATAGCCATACTTTAAATATCAGTTTGACTTATCTATTAGCCAGAATAGGTTAACAGATCCTGTAAATGCCATACTGACATACTGTCCCCACCAATTTATTCATATTTCTCAGGAGGCAGGTTGCAAAGCAATTTAGTTACATACTAGGATCCAAGGGACAACTGAATGGTCTGTCATTGACTTCTTTTTGGTCAAAACCTTCCTGGAAGACTGAGTTGTAGGAGGTAGAATGATGGTGTGAAGTGAAAGAGCTGCCCTAATGGGAATTCCCAGGTTGGAGGATCTGGTGTATCACCCAAGGGGACAAAACCAACATGGAACAGGCCTGATGGTCACATTCTTTGTTTTGAGTTTCCCTGATAAATTTTGGGAGAAAAAGGTAACCACATTTTAAAATAAATTCTATATGAACTCTGCAGACTGTAGTAATTAGATGTGTGATAATGACCTTGTGTACATATTTAATAATTTAGTTATGCATTTAAACTGTTTTGTTAAAGCTGCTTTTTTTGCCATGATTAAAGAATCTTTGTTTCACTGAGCCCAGTATTAATGTATTCCAGATTCTTTTTCTTCAGAAGAGTAACAGATGTTCACAGTTTGGTGCAATTTTCAGATGAGCAATGCTGTTTATAATGAATTTTCCTGAGACCACCCAACTCATTTCACTTGTAACTTGAACTATGTCCAAGTGTTGATCTCAAGAGATGTAAAAGAGATGTAATAATTCTGTGCCCCACCCAGTTCAAAACACATGACTTAGTATAGATGGAATTTAAATATGTATACTTCCAATCTACACAGAAAGCTAAAGTTTTATCATGTGTGCCATGAAAAATGGTGGTGGAAATAACATTCTTGCTTTAATTAATCAAGTATTCCTAGAATTAACTAAAATTATAAAACAAAGATGAATAAGTGAAAAACCACAACCCAGTAATTAAAAGCAGAGAAATTGAGATTTATTCTGGAAAATGCAGATTTATTAAGCCCCCCCAAAAAATAGAAATATAGCTTGGGATGAGGTGTGGGGATGTGACACAATGCATCACATCTTCTCAGAAACAGCTGCAATAAATTTTGTGCTACATTAACCAAAATATAGTATGATTTGGAGCTGTCTCTATCCAAGCCAATATATTTAATGTCAAATATTTAAAAAATATTTGTGTTGATAGGGTTTAGGGATATTAGAAAACAAGTATTGAGGAACTTTGGGTGACAGAAAATGAAGCTTCAATTCATATTTCTGCATTTATAAGAAATCTCAGAGACTCAATTATATCAGTTGGAGCAACTCACAAAGGAAGAAAGAAGCTCTGAATGACTTGAGACCATGAAAATTAAACAAACAGTTCTGAATTGACATTAATTGGTACTGAATGAAACAGATTTTTTTCTTTCCTGACATTTGTTGTACCTTGTATTTAACATTTAGTGCAGTGTTATTTTGGGATTATAAATTGAGAACTCAGAAAAAAAAATGCACAGAGAGGTTTCCATGGCAACCATAGTGTGCAAATTATCTATGTGAACATTATGATCAGGGTAATGTCACACCATGGTATTGAGCTTTGCTGTTTGGCAGGTATGTATTTTACAACATGAGTTAAGTGATAAATGTAGATAGTTATAAATGGCTTTAAATCAATTATCTGAATTTTTTTTTTAGCAAGAGAATTGCTCTCCAGTGTGATGCAAGGAATTTCTTTATTTTTTTTGGAAATACCTTGGCTGGAGGGTTCTGAGCTGCATATAGAAAAACCATATAGAAAATGATTGGTTTTAGGGACCATGAATACCCAGCCTTGTCCTTTGCCAGCTCTCATTCTCCAGTAGAACCCCAGGGTTTTCATAAATGTGTGCAGTTGTGTCCCAGCAGCCGAAGTGTGAATGCAGAGCCTGACGGGATGCTGTGATGCCCCTGCTCTCAATGGCTTTTGTGTTTGCTTAGCTGCTTGCCAGCAATGAAGATGCTATTTCAGCATCTTCCTTTCAGCTGAAGCCAGAAATACCAAATGCAAAGGAAACAGTGCTGCTGTGAATACTGTAGAAAGAGAGGGTTTGGGGTTTTTTTGTGAAAAATAAATAAATTCATTAATCATTGCACCTCACTGTTATCTTTTTTTCTCTTTCCTTTTCTCAACTAGCAGCTTAAGGGCAAGCTGCCTCTTCAGTAATTCTTGTGTGCTGGTTGCTAATGAAATTCTACACTTTCTCATTTGGAAATGAAAAAATATTTTGTCAGTGCCTTGGTTACACATGCTGTGGTAGATATTAGAAACAATCTGCTTTTTATAGTCTTATAATAGTCTTGACTTGAATACATGCCTGACTTTTGAAGAGTGACCTGTCTTGCTTTACAACAAAAGACTCGTGCTTTTAAGCCTGAACTTAAAATCTTCTCAATCTCCAGTTTTTACTTAGTTTTAAAATAGTCTTCTGAGGAAATCAGTTACTTGCTTTGCTGTTATTTGGACTTCTTTTTTTTGTTTTTCTTTATGAAAATAAAAGAAATATTGAAACTTATATTAGAAAATGTATGGGATGTAACCTTCATTGCTGCTCTAGCTCTGTTTCCCAGGAAACGGATCAGAGCAGCATGAAATTTATCTAAAGCTCCCAGATCCGGTGCAGGAAAAGTGAAGGCAGGTCTAAAAACTGTCTTTTAAAGCAATGACTACTAAGGACCTCTTACAAAGCTGTGGTGTGAGAGTTTTGTGGAGAGTAGAGTCTGAGTGAAAGCCAGGGAGCCTTTTGGTGGGTCTGCAGAATGCAAACTTGGAGAAATTCTCATTTGGGCAATTTGACAACCTTTGCTTACAGCTGCTCAGGAAGGCTGATTTAACTTAGACAATCCATTCCCATGAGGACCACAAAAAGTTCCTGGGGTTTTCTTTGGTGAAGAGGTGCTTGGAAGTCCCCAAACTTGTGCCCCCTGGTCTGTGAGCATGGACAATGTGGTTCCATCTGCACAGGGGGCAGCTCTGACCCTCTGGGTGCTGCTTCTCCTTGCCCTGATTTGGGAGGGGAAGAAGAACAGCTCTAAATCCTTTAGTCCAGTAGATCTTCACCCACATTTTAAGTCCTGATGTGCCACTATTTACCTGTGGAAAAACATTTGGCTTCAGAGGGCTGGATTTAGAAAATAAAAGCAGAGAATCCAAGTATTGTATATTTGTCAGTAGTTTGTAATGATGAAGCTTCCTGGTGTTACCAGTAAACCACAATGTCACATTGTGCTACTGGAGCTATTATAGAAATTGGACTAATGCTCTCTTCCTATGGGTAGGAAGATTAGATTAGCACATGCATCAGTTTGGCAAAAAACTCACATTAACTATACTTATTTCTGCTCTTGCTTTTTCTGAAAAGTTCATATAGCCTGGCCATGACTGTGTATTTTTTCATTTGCCACCTTCTTTAAGGCCTCTTTTGTCTTGTCTTAAAAGCAGGGCTTGCATGTATCTCCTTTTTGTGATCTTAACTGTGTGTTCTGCTGATAATAAGTTGAAGCTAGAGCTGGTTGAGAATTCCATCAGAAGGAATTTCAACTAGAAATGTCTGTGAAATAAATTCAACAAAAAAAGAATTCTTTAAAAAATAACTTTTTTAACAGGAAAATCAAAACATACTGTTCTGTTGCATTTAGTTCCACCTGATTGGCCATATTTAAGTAATTGACCTCAAGGATTTTATCTTTGTGTCAGTTGAATAAACAAAGCTTTGGAAACTCTATGGCCCACTGAAAATATTTTTGATAGTAAGTGATAAATTTTGCAAAACTTTTTTCCCTGAAGAAAATGAAGTGAATTCCTCCAAAAAGAGCTGACATGTAAGCACATTTAGCCAGTTTCCAAAAACTGTTCCAAACCAAGAATGTGCTTACAGGTGTTTGGTCAAGTGTTGAGATGCTCCTGTCCTCCCATTTTGGAAGGGATAAATATGTTACTCAAACCTTGTCATACTAAGAAATAGCAAGCAAGGGAACACTATTCTAAAAAGAAAGATGCAACTTTTTCTAGTCCAGTAAACCCTAGAGTTTGAAGTTGGCTTAAAAACAAGCAGGAGATGCAGGAAGCCAGAGGAAGAAGTGAGACTGTGGTTTTCTTGTACACCAATACTAACAAGCTTTAGAAAATATTCATAACTAAGACTAGTAATCAAGATTTTTTTTGAAAAAAGGTAACATTTGTATTTTATTTTGTACAGTTATAACCAATTTCAAAATTTTTTATTTCTTCTTTTAGAATGATCAATCTATGCAAGATATGCAGATAATTGGAGGAGATGATCTTTCAAAGCTGACTGGCAAGGTTTGTTCATTTTATATTTAAGAAAGAGAATAAATTCCCTAAAAATACTTTAGAAGAGCTATATAATTTTTGTCAGATACTAATACTGGAATCAAAGTTATTAATTCTTCCCTATTAAATTGCTGTGATGCCACTGTTTTCAGATTGCAGATGGCCAAAAAGGTCAGAATGTAGCCTCTCCATCCTTGTGCAGAATTTCCCAGTGGTTACACATGTACCATCAGAGAGACTGTGGGCAAAATTTGTGCTGTAATGTTTCCCCTTAGCTTGTTCATGTCATGGAGCTTTGGGTTTTTTTGCCTTCAGTGGGTGTGTACAAGCAAACTGCACAGTGCATATCTCTGTTAAATTCAGCATATGAGTTTAATACCATTTTGCCTACTGCACAAAATTCAGTTCTGGAGCCTTTCACTCAGAGAATCAGATGGGATTTTTTATTTCAGCATCAGGCTGGCTATATGACTGAATCTGCACTAAGCCTGAGCCTTGTGATAAGGAGAGAGAGTGGTTTGAGGCAGTGAAAAGGCCATTTTCATCTAACCATGGTAATACAAAGCAGTACTTTGAAGAGGAAGGAAGGCTTGTTTCATTAGGCAAATGGTCTCTGTGGCAAATGGTCAAAAAAATGGATTCTTTACTTATGCATTAAGGCAACATAATACTTATCTTGTTATTTGTACTGTATGTGCAGTCACTGTCTTATTAGGTGGTTCTAGATAATATCAGTTTCTTCAAAGCACTCAAATGGAGCACTAGCAAACTCATTTGTTTTGTTGTACTATAGCACACTAGAAAAAGAAGAGGAAAACAACTTTAAATATTTCATTAATATTAAATAGGGTTTGATGCAACTAGAACTGAAATTTAAAAAATGCTATTATACTTAGAATATTTTAGTGATATGTATGTACTCAATTTACACTTCTAAATACTCCTGCTGGGTGTTGTTTCCTAATTACCACTAAAGCGCTAATGATATTCTGGGGAAATATTAATTAATTTACTACTTTCTAATATTCAAACACTGGAGTTACCTGTTTTTCTGTGATGATTTTGCATATGTTTCTCCACCTCACAGGCAGAACTGGCAGTGCATCTTACTTAACATTTCTCTTTTTGAACATAGTTCAAACACTTTCTAAACTTCCAGACCCAGCTCTCCTTCCCCATCTTCCAATCCCAAATTTCCTTGATTAATGGTTGCAGATATCAATATTATTTCCAGATATGATATTTCCAGTTTCACTTGAATTCACTGGGCAAAACATTATTTTTTGCATGACTTTCATGTATTTATCTGTTCCCACATGTGTATGAGAGAGAAGGAAGATTTCACCCTATTAAGTCCTGCTCTTATAAAAAATGAAGTAAATTCTTTTCTTACAGTGAAAATCCTGGTAATATTTTTCTCAATGGCATGGCTCTCCTGTTGCCAGATATGGAATGGGACACCAAATTTGGCTGTTGGGAGGCTGAGAGATACTTGGGGAGAAGACTGAGCAGCAGCATGGTTTAAGATAGCTGGGCAAGGAGGCTGGGATCTTGGGTAGGTGTGAGGCAGCTGCTCTGGGAATAAATTGCTGCTCAGGAGGGGAGCCCAGAGCTGGAAGCTGGGTGTGGAGGCTGAAGTGGGGCAGGAAGGGAGAGCTGGGACTGCCAGGGGAGCAGACTCTCAAAGGGCCTGTTTGGTGTGTGTTTGTTTGTATGTGGGGCTGTCTGACACAGCTGATGTAGGAATAAGGAAATAGCATTTTTGCCAGAACATGTGAGAACAGGGTTCCCTTGAGACTTATTTTACTGCTTGAAAAGCTGGAATGCAAAGCTTAGGCTCAAATGCTCATGCTTGTATATCTAAAGTTGGATATGTGAAGGAGTGGCCTTATGTCCGCAGATGCCAACTCCTCCATCTGTTGTTGACTTCAGCAGTTAGAGCAAGTATTCAGCACATTTTACTAATCAGCCATTTGTGGGCTGATTCAGAGCCTCCTACAGGCCATGTAAATCTTTTCCTTGAAGTGTTTTTAGTACCTCTAAAAGCTGCTGCCTTTTAAAACTGCCGGTTCAGTAGGCATCCAATGTCACTGAGTGAATTAGTTGAAGACTTACTCAGAGAATTCGACTTCTTTGCTATCGAGCAAGCTGTGTTCTTCCTCTGCCTGCTTGGAGTATTGAATAACAAAAGATTGCAATGATATTGGAAAATTAATATACCAAGTTAAATCTCATTAACTTACTCATCATGGAAGGTGTTTTCTAAAGCACGGGTCTGGGCTTGGAATATAAGTTACATTATGCTTCTGTAAAGTTGAAAAGTATCAATAAAAGTAAACAGTTTTGAAACTTAGAGAGAAAAGATTCTGAGATTTTGATGTTGAATTGCCTTTCATTAAGTAATACCTGAAACCTCAGCTAGCCTATAATCTTAGTGAAGAGCTAAGGCATGTTTGCTGCACGTTGGAAAAACAGATTACTGAGTGAACATGCTGGTATATATTCATGTTGGATTTTTTTTTTTTCTGAGGAAGCCTAAAGAAAGCAAAAAAATTTAAAAGCTAATTAGAAAGAGGCTGTTAAGGAATAGTTCTTAGCTCTGTTAATAGCTCTTCAGAATAATATCTCCTCTGTCCTTCTCTACAATATGCTTTTGTTTATAAAATTATTATAAGCCTGGCAAAAATGTATAATGACCCAAACCACTGAAAAGAGAAATATGAGAGTTGGCATATAGACCCAAACTGCCCAAATTGTTACCTGAAGAAAATCATCCCCCATTTGAAATTATTCTTCTGTAAAGAAAGTCACTGAGGCAAGAATAAAGTTTTCCATGGCACACATCATTAATTAAGGTACTTGAATAATGAAGCCTGATACAGCTTAACAGTCTAATGCTTTGTAAGCATTTCTATCCAGAAAAAAATATAATTTAATAGTCATGTAAGTATTGAACATAAAGTTTCTCAGTATCTGATTTCATAGTAAAGTAGTTAGTTTTCAAAGTTACTTTAAAGCTGAAGTGCTCACTTGGGTAAAATTTATCATTAATGTTTGTAAAGGGGAAAACATTTTGAAAATGGGATATAATAAATTACTGTTAAGAAATCTGTTTCACAACAAGATGGCAATGAAAATGTGTGGAGATGAGGTGAAAGAACAAATAATATAAACCTGCTTTGTATCAACACTGTAACCATACTGTATAATACTGTAAAAATTCCTGACATATTTTCAACCATTTGTGACATTTGAACAAAGTAAATTTTAAAGCATCTAGAAACTTCAGAAGGTTCAGCTGTACCAGAGTTGTGAGTAGCACTGCCATTTATCTCTTATAATTGTATGCATGTATATTTTGTCTGAGAAGCTTAGGATCTGATTTTGTAGTCCAAAATCTCTAATGACAGGAATAATTCTGTATATCACTCCATATGTAAAACATGTCCTGTTACCTTTCAAAAAGCTCCTATACCACTTTGACTTGTCTCCTTGCAAATGAGACAAGTTAGATAAAAACATAAATTTAAAGTTTATATATTTTTGCAATTAAATACTTATTACAGTTGTATAATATATTTCATGTCAAATTAGATCCATATGTACTGTCACTGTCCCTATTTCTATATAGCATAGAAAGTGAACAAAATAATCATTATTAGTTTTTAAGTTAATAAGAACTTCAAATCGAGACAGAGTAGTTATACAGTTAGTACTATACAATTATGGAGCCACTGAATTTTAAAAATTCTGTCAATTCTTATATGCCAGTGGTTTTGTCATTTTCAGTGAAGTGTAGAAGGTCATAAATAGCCATCAAGAAAAAAAAGAAAATTAGTATTTGTGTTTTCCCTGCACTTGGTTGTGTTAGTTTGAGAATTCCATCCTTACTCTGATGGTCTCCTAAAATGACTGATCAGCTCATACAAAAAAGAACTTTCACTCAGAAGAAGATATCCTCCATGCAGCTCTTCTCAATTCCTTCTGGCAGGATTTGTGCTATAAAATCTCCAAACTTCTTTTATGTGTCTTGCCTAAATCAATTTATCCACTGTCTACCATTTTCTTTCCCAGCTTGTCATTTGGGAAGATGTTTAAGGAACAGAAAGCATTCTCACTTTCTTTTCTTAAGCCTCTCTTTTCATTCCTATTTTATTGAGCCATTTTCTATGCATGTCATAGGCTCCAGCAAGAGTTCTGAGAGCTGTTGGTCATTCTCCTAAATATGTTAGCATGTCAGTATTTAATAAACCATGCATGTGGCAGCTGTCTAACACAATGTTTTATTCTCTAGATTAATATACATATTATTCTCACCATTCCAAGTTTCTTTCTCAGAATTCTGTTGGTTCTATACTTATTCTCTCCATTAGTATTCACTGTGTTGACTAATGTTGTGATTTCTTCCCCTATATGCATTCCTTTCCAGAGTAATGCCCATAAATTTGCAGAATCAATAATGCCATTCTCTTTAGAACACTATGTACATGAGAGACAATTTATATGACAATAAAGATATACAAAATTCACTATAAACTTTGGCAATAGTCATGTCCCCCACTCACCTCAACATCTTACTTTATTCCTGTCAGATATGCAGCCTTGCCTTTTTCATCTTCTCAAAGGTTGATTTTATTTGTCTTGAAGCAGTGCACATCTTCAGCACCTCTGCTTAACTGCCAGATTTAGTCACTTCTGTTGTTCTGCCTTTTTTCTTAATTAGATTTGATACTGTCTGTTCTTCTGACAGTTGCCATCCTTAACTGTTTTTTCTGAAGCAAAAGACACTATCTTTTCCTTTTCCAAAGTCAATCACCTTTCTTTGCACTTCTTTCTTAGATAATCTGTTCTATTGTTCATCATTATTTTCTTTTGTTGTTGTTGTTTTGGAGAAAGGAAATAATAAAAAACTTTTACAGCCTTCCTATCCCATTTTTCACATGGGCTCTGCTCAGCCACTATCTGCTTGGTTCTACATCTTACCTGTTCATAATCCTATTTCACCTATGTCCAGAAAATCCTCATCCAATTCCAGATGACCAGAGGAGTGTACTTCTTCATGCAAGTGAGAAATGGAGACATAAGTAATTCCTGAATTACCTTTAGATTAATTATGGTAGTTTGTTCTATTTTCATGCACAAGAGAAGGATGCTGTGAAGATGGCTGCAAGTGGAACATGACTGTGCACAGCATTTGACACAACACTCTCTAAGAACAAAGCATCAGGTCCTCCATTATGTCCCCACTCTGTTTTAACTCTTAGTGATTCTGAACTTGTTTTGCACATTTTAAATAGCTGGAGTTTGTACACATGGACTCTTAACACATTAACCAGTTTGCTCCCATCAGCAGCTGCTACTGATGCTACTGCCAAGTGTCTGAAAAAAAAAACCATTTTTGAGATGTCATATCTGTCCTTCCAAGTATGCTGAAAGATGTGGATGAACCCAACAGAAAAGATGAAAATCAGATATATGTGACTTTTTCTAGAACTCTGTAGAAAGTTCCTAGCTAGATGTCTCATTTTAGAGAAGGCTTTCATATTATTTTCTGACATTGTGATGAAATGCTAATATCTGTGGATTTCATTCCTGTGTGCATAACATAAAATTATTTCGCTTCTCACAGGAGTCCATTTAGCTACCTTTGAACCTCTTCACTGAAACTTTATGCATTTTTATTTAATTTTTATTTGATGGTGATTCTTCAGCTCTATGGCACTGTCATAAAATGTCTTGTTTAACCACTGGTACCTGAGGTTCCACAAATACAGTGCTAAGAAAGCAAGTACTGCATGTGTGATGAGTAAACTGATAATCCATTAAAAATTCAGTTTGAAGAATCACATTATCAATTTATGTCATTCTGATGATATGGAGTACACATGAAAAGGTGTCTTCAGAAAGAATCTAACTGAAAATGCAGACTACTGAATGGAAATTTATCTAAAGGGAATCAAAATACACTATATTGTTGCTTTTAATCCCCTTATTCTCATAAAACAAAACAAAAAAAGAAGTAGAGATTGATAAAACTGAGATTTTGTGGGGGGAAGGTGGTAGGGCTTTTGGGTTGTTTTTTTTTTAATAAATAGGCTTTCACTTTTAAGAAGTGGAAAAATAAATGAACTCACCTTTTCTTGTGACTGTGTATCTATGCACATTTTGCAAGCTGGTATCACTAACATGTTACAAGTACTCCCAAGTAGTTTAAGAATAGTTCTATCCAAGAAAGAGACAGGAAGGAACTCAGGATATTAATGGGGATTTGAAGATAAAAGTATTTCCATCAGTCCAAATTATGCCAATCTTCCCACATTAGGGTTCATTTTTTTCCCTTTGTTTTTTTTTTCCTTCCCAGGACAGTTAATTGGCCTGATCATAAACAGGGCTTTGTTTAGAGATTCCTTTATCTTAAGGTCCAAAAGCATCTTCTGGGTGATTAGAATGAAGGGTTTCAAATGATAATTTCTTCACTACAGTACCTACAGTGTATCTTTTAAACTACCAACAATTTTGATTTAGAGGCTTGATGGAGAAGCCTCCATATATCAGGCATGTTATACCAACAGTCAGCTGTCATCACTGCTAAAATGGTGAACCTAATTTTCTTTTCTGAATGTGAACAGTTTTTTGCCTTTTACTGTGGCCTTTTTAAATACCTTTACCTACTGGATTAAGCTGTTTGCAATTGTCAAATTTATATTGCCATATGGTTGCATATTTGCCTATCACACAGTCATTACTTAAGCTTCTTTTAGATAAACTAATCCATTGGAAGCCTGCTGTACAGTACTGGCATACTGTAGGATGTAAATGAGACAAGGTTTGAAGGTGGAATTAACAACATGAAATTATTAGTAGGCAACTGATGTAGTTGGAAGAAATGAAATTTCAAGCATGCAGATCCTTCTGTTGGTCTGAATAGAATCAGCAAACGTCAAGCTAAGTACAGATTGGGAGAAACTCTTCATTTTAACCTAATGTGGTAATCAGACAATTTGGGATAAGAGAAGCGATTGCCCTACATAATCACCTGCCCTGTGACCAGAGGGGCAGATAAAAATGTTAAGAATTTCTCTGAGCTAAAATAAGAGAGGAAATTATCAGCTGTGGAACACTGATAAATGAGTTGAAGGGCAGCTGCAGTGGAGGATTATAATGTGCTGTAAAGGACTATTTTATTCAGTCCATGATTTCGAGTGCATACAGCAGTTCTGAATTTTTGTTCCCAGGCTCAGCTGTTGAAGGTATTTTGTGGTCTCTCTCAGGCTGTGGGCTGAAAGGTCAAAGTTCTTTTGTGAAAAATGTTCCCCCACTGGGAAATGGGCTGTTAATTAAATAAAAGCTATTACTTCCTGCTACAAACCTTACTTCACTCTAAAAGTATTTTTTTCAGTTCTCAAATAATTTTTATTTTCTCAGTTTTAAGTTCTTTCTGTTCTTTTCTTTCTACTAAAGCATAAAAATGTGTGTATGCTATTCTGCTGATTTTATGCTGAAACATTTAAGGAGAAAATACCTTCTTTATGTACCTACCTGATTTTCTTGCTATATATGTGAGGGCTGAGTTTGTCCTCTTAGCTGTAGTGTTGCATTAAATGCAGTTGTTTATTTAATTATTAAAGTAGGCTTTCAGGGAAATACTCCCCCTTTCTAAATGTGCAGCTTAGAATTTTTACCTTGTTAAAATGTCACAATTTGTATTAGTTCAAAGAGAGTTTTCCTCAAAGTCTTACTCCATGCTAACTTCAAAGTACTACTATTTCATAGCAATTTTCCTTTGAAAACAGTCTTCTGAATGGAACATACAATCCAAGTCTAGAAAAAAAATTGTTATTCTGTTCCAGGAAGATGAAAAATAATTTCCATAGCCCTTACTACTGTCAGGCAGGAGGCAGACATGCTCTCATTACTCTGCTTGGTCTTGTTAGCTGACATTGTTCCATTTATTACTGACCTGTGGGAAGGTAAACAATAGAAATGTATTGACTCAGTGCTGGGGTAGTTTTCATCTTACTGCAAATCAGGATTTTTTTAAATGTACTGTAAAAACAACATACTTTCCTTCACTGTATAAATGTGTGTGGCTTTTAAAAGGAGGAAATAATAGATTTTCAATTTTTGCATGTTTTCTGTTCATTGTTAAAAAAATTAACATTCGCAGAGAGTTCTCTTTAGCATGAGAGACAGATTCTCATGCTACCTGAGGGTTAGAAATTATTTCTTCCGTATTTTACATAGTACTAGTATTGTCAAAAACCTCCTTTTTCTAGATGACCAAAGACATGCTGCTATGGGCCATTTTTACTACTGTCTAGAAATGTATATGGAAATGCAAATTTTATTTTTGTGGAGATCCAGCTCATACCACAAATATTATTTCTGCTCAGTTCAAATGTTCATGTACAGAGTTGCAAATTGTGTGTGCCCTGATCACTCAAAACTGGAGAATTTTTAACTTCACAGCACCCCTTTGCATTCAAAACCACAGAGGACAATTATAGGACCACTGCTTTTTAATGTTTTTATACAAGATCTGGGCTCATCAATTGAATGTACATTAAGAAAATTTGCTAATGATGATAAAGCTGTGAACTTCCTCAGAGGTAGAGGGGCCTTTTGCAGAGAAATCTGCATAGGCTGGAGAGCTGGGCAATCACCAATTGTATGAAATTTAACAAGATTCTCCATCTGGGACAGGCTAATCCCTATTATATGTAAAGACTGGGGAATGAGAGGCTGGAGAGGAGCACCGTTAAAGGGACCTGGGGGTCCTGGTCCATGGCAAGCTGAACCTGAGCCAGCAGTGCCCAGGGCCAACCCTGTCCTGGGGGGCATCAGGCACAGCATGGCCAGCAGGGCAAGGGAGGGATTGTCCTGCTCTGCTCTGCTCTGCTCTACTCTGCTCTGCTCTGCTCTGGGGCGGCCTCACCTCGAGTGCTGGGGTCTGCCACAATGCAGGAAGGACTTCTGACTATCAGAGTGTGTCCAGGACAACCAGGTTGCTGCAAGGGCTCAAGGGCAAGACTTCTGAGGAGTGGTGAGGTGACTTGTGTTGTCCAGCCTGGGAAAGTGAAGGCTGAAGGGTGCCCTCATCACAGCCTACATCTTCCGCAAGATGGGCAGTGCACACAGCTCTCTAGGGATCAGCAACAGCAGAGGAAATGGAATGAAGCCATATCAAGGGAAGTTCAGATTGGACTGTTGGAAAAGGTTCTTCACTGAAACTGTGTTCAATTCACTGGAACAGGCTCTCCAGGGAAGTGGTCAGGGTCTGAAGCCTGTCAGAGTTACAAGAAGCACCTGGTCAATGTCATATGGTTTAGTTGTAGGTAGTCCTACAAAGAGCAGGGAGTTGGACTTGCTGGTCCTTATGACTTCCTTCCAACCTGAGGTGTTCTTTGACTCTGTGTTACACCAGCCTACCTTCTGCCAGCTACCGGGTAAAAAGCTGTGTAAACACAGAATGAATCACATCCAAATCTGAGCTCCCAGCCATCCCTCTGATCTATCAGTAATGGCAGCTGATTCTTTTGCAATGTTGATTCTTTTGCAATGACTCAATAGGAAGGTGTTTCATTCTCTGAGGCCAACATCCCTTTTTATTTGGACTATGTATGAAATCTTTCCAGAACATATTTTTAAAAACTGACTGTATTCTGTCTCACTCTAAGATATATTAGCACCATTATTAGATTTCTGGATGTACTTCAGAGATTGTATTGGTGAACATGGCTCTGCTCAGAAATTAAGCCATCTTTAGTCTAGTCAACATGTCAGTAAATATTCCTATACACTGTTCTCTGAGTTTTAAAAGTAGATAGAACCCAGAAGGCTGGATTACTTTTCTTTTCATGTGGTTTCCTTCTTTGTAATTGCTTCAAATATATCTGAGAGGACAAAACATTCTTGATCTATGTGGTATGGGAGCTACAAACACACATACTTGAGAAGGATCTTTTCTTCAGTGTTCTTTAGCATCCTGTTTGTCCAGCTATCAGTGATTGCTGCAGCACCACAAGCTGATGAGTTTTACCAGTCCCTGCACACCAGCTCACATAGGGACTCACAGTGAAGCTCAATAAGGTCTTCCATGTAACTGACCTTTCACAAGAGATGCTGGGAGCAGCCAGCTGTGCCTTTAGGATGATGGTGACATCCCTGACAATGTACTAATTTGTTGTATCCGTTGCATTCTTCTTTCATCCTCTGCAATCCATCTGATCAAGGATAAACTAATCTATTTCAACCAGTTTTAGCTGGGCATCACCACTATCTAGTCTGGGACACTGTATATCAAAACATTTCTTGGCAGTTTGCTCTTCTACTTTGCTATTCCATCCCTTTTCTGAAATCATCTATCTGTAGACTGCTCCAGCAATAGAAAGGCAGGGGACAGGCAGCAACACAGTCAGTTTCCCAGCACAGTATTTTGTAGGAGAGGGTTTGTGTACCAGAGGATGGCAAACCACTCTGAATGTCTTCAGTCCTAAGCAGCAGTTAATGACTGAAGAGTAGGGAGACTTTAGGCACAGTAACCCTGCATAATGATAACAGAGATCAAAGTATCACTCTGAACAGTTAGGATGCCTACTTACTTATAGTAACAAAATGTTTTCATATCTAAATATTTTATAGTAGCTTTTCCACTGCAAAGGCCTTACCTACATGATTTCCCTGTAGTACAGAAAATCCTCATCTGTGTTTTGGAAATAATGAGAATGGACATAATACAAAACAGCAACTGTTTTCTAGGCCATAAGATGGCCTAGACATCTTATAGGAACTTCCCCAGTGTAAATGATTTGCAACAGTTGGACTCCTTGACTCTATGGATGAAAGACAAAATCCTTCCTTGTGAAGTTAGTCAATCTTACACATCAGCTGAAGTCATGTGCAGGTGACTATCACTCCTACAGCCAGACAAACCTTTCAGGCATGTCTGGATCCACATTAATCCTCTTTCCTTCATATGAGTCATTTCTGATAAGGAGACATAGACAAAATTGAATTTCTGTTAGGTGTGTGACTGGTTGGAAAGCTGTTCTCCAGAAACAGTTAATTATGCTTCACTGTCAGACGAGATGCATTAAAGCATGCTCTCCAGGGACTATACAAAACTTAATTCATGATTGAAAAGATGAAATTAGCATTTAATGGTACTCATACTACCTGGAAAAATACTATAAGATATAATGATCTTAAGAAATTATTTTAAGAATTTGGTTCAAAGAATGACATGTAACAACAATAAAGATGAATACCAACATCTGTGTTTATACAGAAATAATCTTTTGCATAAATGCAAGTGAGGGAGGACTGACTCAGCAGCAGTCCTGGAGACAAAAGATGTATCACAAGTTGCACATGAGACACCAGTATATTTTTATATAGTATGTAAGTGTTGTACTGGGATACATGGAAAGGAGGATTATTTATAAACCATACAAAGTGGTTCTTTTATTCCTCTTGACACTGGAAAAGACTCTGGTTTGGAACACCACAACTGGGGAAGGATTCTGACCAACTGGACTAATTCCAGAGGAGAACAAAAGAGTGATCAGAAAGCTAGGAAATATAACTTGTGAGAAAACATTAAATAAATAGAGGCTGTTTAATCTGAAGAAGAGGAAATATGTCTTTCAAATATAGAAGAGAAAAGAGAAGAAAAAGAGCATTTTCCATGTTCTGTTCAAAATAAGATCAGGCCAAGTATCAACAGAAGTTTTCTTATTATATTTTTGCTCTTAGATAATGAGGTATTGAGACATATTCCCTGGGGAGATTCTGAAGTACTCATCATGTTCTAGAAGAGGTAAATCGGATATCTGTGAAGGATAGTTTAAAATTTCTGCTGTAGCCCAACAGAAGATGATCTTTCATGGTTTCTTCAGACCCATTTTCTATTAGGTCTATGATTATTTTTTCTCACAAGTTAAATAGTAAGGACTGTGTAAGGACATACTCCTTATTGGTTAGCCCAAATTCCATGGCCAAGGAGGCTGCTGTCCCCTCATTCTGTCCAACTTTGTGATTTCAACATGTGAGCAAGCAAAAGAATCCCTTAATCTTGACAGAACAGCTGAAGCAACTGTGGTAGCAAAGAAATTTATTTATCTGTGCATGAAATGTCTCAGGACTTCGCTGTTCTCAGTCTGTCACAGTGCACTAAGCGATGCACAGATAGATGCTGATGGCCATGCCCTGTGTCCCTTGGGACCTTACTCACACCTGTGGGCACAGGAACACCAGCTCAGCCCTGGGCTCTTGGGCCATGACTGATCTGTGCTCTGTGGGTACCGACCTTCAGCTCAGCTGCAGCCAAACCTGTACATGACTGCAAGCATTGGCCCAGACCTTGACTCACAGGCTGACTTTGTTGAACCTGTCTCAAGACTATGGACCTGCCTTGAGATCTGTGGGCTGTGTTTGATCATGGTTACTCTCATTGGGCCTGGTACTAAAGGGTTTATTTCCATTTTTAGTTCTGGTGAGGTTCTTTTCTTGTCAACTCTTTTGCTCTCTCCCTATATTATATATATATATATGTGTATGTATGTTTGTGTATGTATGTGTGTGTGTGTGTGTGTGTGTGTGTGTGTGTGTGTGTGTGTGTGTGTGTGTGTGTGTTTGTGTGTGTGTGTGTGTAAACAAATCAATATTTATATATATCACCAGCTGCACAGGTTCCTTGGGGTGGTTAAGCCATTACTCCTGCACATTATCTTCAGGTGTCCACTGACTGAATCAAGTAATTTCCTTATGCCTCAGACCCAGGTGTCCTGAGCTAGTCCTCAGAAGTGTTTTTCCCACTTATGACTTCATACAGGAAGCCAGATGAGATCCAATTGGTTTTGGATCCAAATGGTTTCCTTCAAAAACTGTTCCTACACACCTGTCATAAGCTTCTCCTGAACATGGTTTTGGCTCTTCATCCCATCTAGACAACTGATACACTTCCATTCTTTCTTGAAGGGAGAAGTTTCTAGAGGCAGGGTATCTTTAGACTTTTATTAAGAGGCCTTTAACTTTTTGCCTTTACAGGACTAGCTTGAGATCCAAAATTGTTTGTGTCAGCAGCTGAGAGGTTGAAAGTCAGGAGTGCCAAGCAGGATAACCACCAGTGAAACCTGTTATGAAAACACCAAAAAGGAGCCTCCCTCCAAGATTAATATACATTCCACCAGAGCTCAGTCTAAATTAGTGGCTTTCTTGAGTGGTATCTCCATTGCTGACATTTGCTCAACTGCTGCCACGAGTTCCCTCCACACCTTTACCAAGTGTTTTACCATTTCAGAAGCATCCAGGTATAATGCAGTGTGTGGTAATGTGTTTCTGCAGTGCTTAATGCATGAAGTATGCCATGTTTCCCTACCAAGCACTGTGAGTGTTAGGAATAGCTGCAGTGTGAATATAAATATGGATAATCTATATTAATAATTTCTGGTTTGAATATTTAAAGCTATTTATGTATTGGTTAATGAAGCTGTTAAAGGTGTGCTGGTTGTGAGCATGCTGCTTTCACACACTCCTCCTCTGTGTGTCTGAGTCTCTCTTACTCTCGGCCTTGGGTTTTTGTTATGGAAAAGGAAGTTAAACAGTCCCCTTGTTCTGTATGTAGCAAAGCCAAGCAGCCTGACAGAAAGGAAGTGGAATGTAAGCTAGGCTGGTGGATACTGCATGGATATGAAACTATGTGGTCTGGAGGTTTTGCAGGACACACAGTGTGCGCATCCATGTAAGGTGTATACACTGATAGATAGATAAAGGTATTTGTGAAATAACTTTCCTCTTGCTACTGCAGGTTTCACTTCAGAAAGGAGATCTTAATGCAATATTGTAAGAGTCCATCCCTTTGATCATGCATATGATCATGCCTACTAATAAATAGATTTTTATTTATTCTAATAAGGACATTGCATCTTAATATTGCTTTTAGTAGAAGAACTGAAGTCTCCTTAGACACTGTACTTCCTGGAACAGTGATGAACCCTTTCAGCAAAAAGGATTCAGCCTGTGTGATGATACTGTCATAAAATTTGACATCACTGCTCTTGGCTGGGCCACTCCCCTTCTCTTCAAATAACACTGATTTCAGCAGCAGTATCTGAAGAGAAAGAGGGTGCTTTGCAGTATGAGAGTGGGTGTTACAACTTGGCCTCTAATCCTTTACTGTGAAGTTGCTTGAGTGTGGGAGGAGGGAGGGAGGAAGAGCATTTATTTCAGAGAAAGAATATTGTTGTTGTATTCTCATACTAACATTGGAAATAGTATTTTAGTGAACTTTAGGGTACACTGCAGTACACAGCTAGAGATGCTGGAATGAAGTAAAGCTCATCCTATTTGGATTTCTTCCATCTAATTTTATTTTCCAAAGCTACATCCGTTCTTGGACAAAGAGGATAATCTAGACAGAGCTGAATTAAGTTGTGGTCCCTGACTGCAGGGCTTGCTCTTATGGCTGGCTCTTTTTCAGGGCGCAGAAATGAAACAGGAAACTCCTTGTGTCCTACTGTGTTGTATATATGTACATGGACCTATCTTCATTTCCTTTTTTTAAACATTTATTTCTTTTACTATGTGAATATTATGTAATTGTATTCCTTTTTGTTTCTTCCAGAATGTTCTAATTGTGGAGGTAAGCTGGGTGCTTATGTCATATTGTACTTAGATAAAGTCACACAGCCAATTTATGATGGGCTGTTCAGTTTCTAAATCCTGTCTGTGTTTACACTTCTTCCTGGGAAGTGGTGAAGAGGGAGAGGGGTTGATTTGCTTAATGGCCTCTCAGTCTTTTTGCAATTGCATGACAGATCAAACTACATTGCTGTCACTCTAACTGGTGCTCTGCCTCGTGATACCCAGGAGTCTTTGTTTCTGCCTTATTTGATTTGTTCTTTCTGTGGTTTCATCAACTCCTGTTCTTCAAGTTGTTCTGTTCCTTGGAGGACAGTGAATCAACTGCAGTGATGCCCTGCATTTCTCAGGTGCATGACTGAAATGGTGGCCCTACATATGCTTTACAGCCCCAGGGCTGTTCACAGTCTGGCTGGGAGTGTCAGTCCTTCCCTCAAGGCCCCCCAGCTTCTGCATCCAGCTCTCCCCCAGCAGTGTTCCTGGGCACAGCACATCACAGAGCTGTTGCTGATGTAAGTCAGCAGTGTTCAGTTGTAGAGGGAAAGAACATGTCACCTCACTGCTGCTACAAATTCTCATATAATTAAGATAGGTGATTCTCTTTGAAAATGTTGAATAAGCAACTGGGGAAGCTAGAGAGCAAATTCGGATCTGCCTGGCATTTCAGAACCAGCTTGCTTGCGTGGGAAGTAAGCTGGACAGTGTAATGAACTGTACACTGTTGAAATTTCTTTTCTTAGCAAAGGATGGAAGAAAAGCCATCAGCCACAGAGATGGCTGGTTACCTGAATAGCTGCTACAAACTCCAATTTACTCATTCCATCTGCTTTAACAGAAATTAAACATGTCCAAGCAAATTGCATATTAAACAGCTGGAGGGCAGAGACAAGGTGTTGCTAACCTACCCCCAAAGTTCAGATCAACAGCTGCTCTCCACAGTCAGTTTTCTAGCCAGGTACCTATAGATCTCATTGAGATGATATTGGATATGGCAGCTCTGGAGAAATTCCATTTGTACTGTGCTAGTACAACAAATAGGGCAGATTTAGCCCCAACATGGAGACATGGTGACATACTGTGATCTCAAGCACAGTATGAAAAGTCTAATCCCTGCATCCTTGCAGTGTCCAGTAGAGTCAGCTCCAGTCCTGAGTTACATCCCAAGTACTTGCAACACAGCTATTTTCAAAAGGAAGTGGACAGTCCTTGAACTGATAATTTTATGAATAGAAAGTGCTTGCTTCAAAAGTGTAAGCTCAATTATAGTCTTTTTTGGATGTGGTTTACAAAAATGTAATGTACTGGAAAAATAAATCATTTCTACAAAACAAGAATGTGAAACTTCTCAGGCATTGTCCAGATTTCCTCCTTTCAGCTTTCCTTTGTGTCTTACTTACTTTATTTTTCTTGTTTTATAAGGATATTGTTGGAACTGGAAGAACCATGAAGGTTCTGCTTAACAATATAGAAAAATACAAGCCAAAAATGATTAAAGTGGCAAGGTGAGTAAAAGTATCACAAAATTTAGTAATTAATTAGTCTAGTCCAGCATATTTTCCAGATAGTTTCCCATTCAGACATCCTGCTTTAGCTTGATGCTGCAGTATGAAGGAGAGCTGTGCAGAGGAGCTGCCTGGGTCACTGAGGGGAGGGTGAAGGAAAGGAGGGGAAATGCTTTTGTATTGTTCTGCTTGGCAATGATCCTCCAGCCATTTCAAGACTGGCACTGATGGACTGGGGAGGGGAATACACCCAGCTCTTCCCTGCAGTCAGGATGTTGTCAGGAAGAGAAAAAGAACAAGAACAGGCACTCACGTGGCTCAGATTTTAGATAAAGGGAATAGTTTTATGTGTGTTATTCAGTTACATATCTAGATTTAAATGAGGTTATTTTATTTTTACTGAGGTTATTTTATTTTTACTTACAGTTTGTTGGTGAAAAGAACATCTCGGCCTGATGGGTACAGACCAGATTGTAAGTGTTCTGAAAATCTCTACTTGACAGTAGAAGTTGCCACTACTCTGTCACTTGCCTTTCATCACATTCTATGGACTGCTAGAAGCATTGTAAAATACCAATTGTCAGTGGGTCTATGGGATGCAATGGCAGGATTTGTATAATTGTCATTTGGAAAACCTACCCGACTTAGGTTTTCTGCAGAATCCAAACTTTACTGGGAAATTTTGAAAGGATTTAATTTCATCAATGAAAGGTGAGTGTTTTATCTTCTGTCTCTGACAATATCAAAGAGAATATCCATTTCTTCTTTTTCCTTCCTCATTGCATCTCTCTGGAGGAGCTGCAGGATTCCATCTGAGCATGAAAGGTGTTTTATTGTGACTAAGTGTTAGCAAGTTTTGCATTTTTTTATTCAGAAAAGCACTTCTATTTTTAAAAGTATTATTGTTCAAAGGAAAAACACTGATATTATAATTAAATCCCACCCCCTAAAAAGCAGAAGATAAATTGGGCTTTTTAAACTTTCCCCTGCTGTTCAGTTTGCACCACACCAGCACCACTTCTCTCTAAATTACTGGTCCATTACTGTGTTATGATGAAGCTGTAAATGGAGCTATACCAAGCAATTGTCATTTTAGACTTATTTAGAATAAATGATGTAATAACAGGTATGTGGCTAAATAAAATCCATCTAGAAGAGATCCATCCAGTATTTGCTACTGAAGAAGTCTCTGGTCAGCTGAGCTGGGGAGGAGGGTAGAAGGAGAGTAGGCAGGTGAGTACCAGGAGGCAGCATGAAGGGTTTTGATTTGGGATGTGGGAGAGATGGAAAATCTATGAAGCAAAAGTTACTTAAATGTTGGGCATGGCTGTGAGGTTTTAGCCCTGTTATCTGAACTATGATCCAAACATTTTGTTGTACAACTTTTTACACAGTGGAGTGGTATTTTTTAACATTTACAATTTAACCCAGTAAATTAAGGCATATATTTGACTGGATTAACTAATGTTAAACATATGAAATAAGCAATAAAATTACTTCATGAAGGGTAGCTTTATATTTTTATATATTAACTTTTGAATGAAACAAATTTTATCCTTGTTCATTCATAGTGTGATGAATTTTATAAAACATCGGAGATCTCTTTTGTAAATCACTGACAGTGGTGTAGCATTTCTTCACTCGCCTAAATTTACAATTCCAAAGTGCACATAACCTCCAATCTTAAACAACTGAATAAATTCCTTACCTGAATACCTGTAGAATTTTTTATGTGGACCTATTTTTGTGTCTGTAAGATTGGGTTTTCCTCTAGTTATTTAGAGAACAATTTGGAAAGAGTCTAATTTGTTTTATGTTGTGCTGATATTGCACAGACCTTCATGCTGAAAAAGATGCATGTCTGTGCTTGGCTTCAGGTGTGTGAGTTGTATAACTGAGGTGCACTGCATGCATTTACTTTGTTAAGCATGTGCTTGAATCTTCATAAGGTTGGGGCTTTAATCTGAAAGCATTTGACATGTTCTGGTAGCACAAAATACGAGATAGGTTTTACTATTCTTAGCAGACAATATATAGATCTGTGAAAGTTACTTCTGATTTAATATTCCACATATTTCCATCATTACTGTGATATGGGACAGTAATCTTCACACATAGATACCAATGGAGCTTCCAAATGCAAGCAGAATGTTCCAGCTCTGATTTTGGCTTCCTTCCACAATGTGCCAGTGATAATTTTGTACAAAATTATCCTCTCCTCTCCTCTGACTCTTCACATCCCTTTCACAAGTACTCTATGGCTGGGAACTGGTTATGGGGCTACTGCTGACCATGATGTCTCAATCAAAAGTAACATAGCCCCAACTGACTACGTATAAGTAGAGTTTGCTCCTTGAGAACCACAAATGAATTTAAAGGCTTATAACTGCCACTGATCTTATATTGATGGTGTTTGTTATTTGTCTCACTACAGATTACGGATTTGAAATTCCAGATTTATTTGTGGTAGGTTATGCCTTAGACTACAATGAGCACTTCAGAGATTTAAACGTAAGTTTCTTACAAAAAATAGTTTAGAAAGTCACTGATCTACATTTTCCATATTTATTCTCATAAATATCCCACAATCTTTCTCCTCCTGGGGGCCCTGTGGAGGTGAGTCTTTGACATGGTTGGGATTTGGGATCCTTTCAGTGAATGCAGAACTCCCTGCAAAACCTCAAATAATCCAAAGGAGTTCTTTCTCAGTACTTTGAACAGTTCCCTCCCCCTAAGAGTTCCCTAAATTTCCATCTTCTGGGAGCCTGGGGCTTCTCAGGTCCAACATTGCCAGTATGTGCAGAGACAGCAGCAAAAGTAAAACACAGGCACAGGTCAGACGGGTTGTCTGAATAATGTGTTGCTGTCCCTTTTCTCAGAGAAGTGAGGATGGAAAAAAGGTGCAAACCTTTCCTTTGCTGCTTCTGTCCCTCCTAGGGGAGCATCTCAAAGCTGGGAATTCCAAGTGGGAAAACTTGCTGTGGCTAGAAAGTGAAATCAGAATTCACTTCCAGTTGTCCAGAAGGGAAAGAGTAATCCTAAGAGCACTAGGTTGGCCAAGCCTAAGTATTTGTGAACAATTAATTAATAATTAATAATATACTCAACCATACTTTTGCAATCTGTTCTGTTTTTTTCAGCACATATGTGTTATCAATGATCATGGCAAAGCAAAATACAGAGTCTGAAGCAGTAACATCCACACCTGAATATTTCTGTGAAGCAGAAATTTGACTACACTCCCGCAAGCATCTCCCAGAAAAGCAATTCAGCTGGCTTGTGTGTCTTTCAACTCAGTATAATAAGGGCTTCACTCTAGAGATGCTGATGAATATTTACAGAAGTGAGAGGTCTTATCTAAAATGTGAAGCATAGGAATTTTACAGTCGCTACCTTTATTAAATATTAAAATCACCCACCTAAGATGCCTTTTGACAAATAACTTGTCTGCCTCAGGTCTCATTGTGAACACATCTTCTTTTTTTGCTCAGTTCTTCATTCTACCTATTGCAATTCATGGACTTTACTGTGTCACACAAAATAGTTCAAAAGTGCCATTCTGTACATGAGGATTATTTTACAAGACTTTATTGACTTCATCATGCAAAATTGAAAGCATTATTTTGACTTAATTCCACAATTCAAAAGTTTCAGTGGAAGTTCTGTGTTGTTTTGCAGTTCATTACCCACTCTTCAAAACAAAATTTTAGCTCTCAGAATGTGCTGAATTAGAGTGCAGGTCAAAATGATCCTTTGCAAGACACTGTTGATCCAGAATTGGAAGATATCATGGTTCTGGTGTGTCATGTAGCCATAGATCTGACCTGTTTAATGTGCTGAATTTTAATCAAGACAAACCAATGCCAGGCAGGTTTGAATTTCTGCATGATGTCCCTTTCTTCTCTAGGATACAAACAAATATAAATATTAACAGTGCTCTCGTGAGATTATAGTCTTAACTAAACCTCATTAAGCACAAAAGTTTAATGTTAGTCAGACAATTATTCAGTTATTATTTGATTTTTTTAATGTGTCTAAGTAGAGACTTTTTGTAACCATCTGTCATGGAGAATACAGGTCTGACAATGCTGAAGGCTTGTATAGAAAAAGAAGGAAAAATATATAGGACAACATAGAAAACCAGTTAATGCATGAGTGTTGTAGACTGTAGACTCCTTCCTTTATAGATCATGTTTGAAGAAATTTGTGAATTTTATATACTGTATTAGCTGTGAAAAGTTTAATTCTGTATTAAATATTATAAGTGTTCTTAACAATTTCCTGAGGGAAACCAATGCAAAGTGAGTAGCTGTATCAGTAGCTTTGCTCTGAACTGTGAGAGGCAGATTGTTACTAGCTGCAGATTCCTATAAACTAATAAAGAAACATTAGAAATACTTATTACATTGCACAGTTTTTGTTTTCCTGCTTCAGCATATTTTGCACATCCCATAAAAGCTTTTTAAAAATATGCATTTATCTGGTAATCTAAACATACCATAGGTATGTATTCTGTAGCTGATAAGCTATTGTTATTTGTATAAAATCCATGCATGATGTTAAGGGAATGAAAAAGATTAAAGAATTATGGTGATTGCTAGAGAAATGCCTTAGCTCATTTCTACTCCTTTAACTTGTATTTTAGAAGAGTTCTGTTGAAAAGCTTTCCCTCAGAATAAATTTCTTCTATTTCAGAGAATAACGCATACCCTTACAGACCCTGGAAGAAGCTGCTGAAGAATTTAATTCCTTTTTGTTTGATGAGAGTGGTAAAGTTTTTCTTAATGCTTCTGACTGCTATTAGTAGTAATGACACATTGCACAGACTGACATGCTTAGACTTAAGCTTAGTCCAAGACATCCATTAGTTTTTTTTTTCTCTCTTGAAAAATTTCCAATTCACCTTGATACAACTATCAGCTCTCAGCAACAACAATAAAAATTTAGTGAGTTAGTGTAAAATTAATGTGAAAATATGAATAACTCTAGATATAAATCATTCAGACAGTGTTAAAATTGTTTAATTGGAAGACTCAGATTATTAAAATCTACATACTAAAAAGAAAAGATCAGATTTCTAGATATTATGAGAACTGGAATGTTTCTTCAAATTCCATTTCTTCCTGTCATATTTTTAACATTTAACATACAGATTTCATTAGTGAATTTGCATGTGGAATTATTCTGTGAATAAGGGGGGTGTTCTCTTCTAGTGTCATATTGAATTTTGTACCTGTATTTATATGAGCCTCTCCAGGTATCTCAGCTGCCATCCACATTACTCTTTGCTTGAAGTACTTCCACTTGAAAAATCAGCTTTCAATTACTTTAACAATCAGACTCTGAAAATCATTAGTGTAACTAAGGGAACAGGTAATCATGCATGTATGACTGATTAATATTGGACTTATTGGGTACTCTTTGGTGCGCTCAGAGAATTTATTGTCTTGTGTTTTGGTAATGTTGTTGATTCCACTCCTTTAACTAAAAGGCCACTAAGTATTTTTTCAGTTGTGGTTGGATGCTATGACCCACAAAGCTATGTTTGGATTTTGTTTAATCAGTTCAGCAACATTTGTTACATAAGAGGAGAAGATGTTCTCTAAAATCCATTATTTTCCTTGGACATTGTGTTTACAGGCAGGCTTCCATTTTTATCTCAATTTTTCTTGTTGTGCACTTAACATCAGCATCTTTTCCCCACCTGTTGAATACAAATTAGCATGGACAGTAATTTTGTTTAATGTGACAAAAATACTTATCAGCCATCAGGTTTTAAACTTTATTCATTTATGTCTGATTCCAAAATATCCATAAGTGATTTTCTGGAGAGAAGGTCAAACTAGGAAGAATAATTCCTGCACGTTGGTTAACTGAAGATAAATTAGGATTTCATGTTGCAAACCATAGATATAGTCGAATATTTAGTCATTTCTGCCTAAAAAGTAGAATTTAAATAGTCTAAAAAGTCTGTAATTATGATGTCTTTTCAATTGAATCAGCTGCTGTACTCTTCTAGTTAGAGCTGGACAAAGTAGGAAACAGTGTCTGATTGATTGATTGATTGATTGATTGATTGCTATTAGTGTTATATTTCTTGACCATGTTATGTTAATCCTTGAAGTGTTATTAATAAATTTGTATAATGTAAAATTCCAACATTTCCCCCCAAATAGAATACTAACTGTATGTGATATTGAGCTGCAGAACAGTTTCTGATCTGTGAAAAAGTGAAATCATCACAGTTTATGCACTGTGTTTATGCACAGTTTTATATATTAAAATCCTTAACTTTGAGATGTACTTAGGTGATGAGTCATTACTATTGCTGATATATAAATTGATATGTATATATATAGATGATCTATCTATGATTCTTATATCTATATGCATCTGTAAGAATAAGATATATTTAAATACAAATATTTGCAATTCTAAATTTTAATATTTCTTTATGCTGAAGAAAGCTGAATCTGCTTCTCTGCATATCTTGCATTTTGATTTGCCCAGAAAACAGAGCAGTGAAAACCCCTGTTGTAATCAAACTTGTTATACATGCAAACTGTAATTGATTCTAGCTGCCTTGAGAACTTTAATTTTCAGTTTCAGTTAAAAATCAGAGTCTCAAAAGAGAAACATTACAGGGTTGTGTAGCAAGAGACAGAAGGATTCCTTGCCCTTTTGTAAAAAAATCATATTGGAGAATGCTTTCTCCTTCTTTTACCTTTTAAATGTTTTCCAAAACCTCTCATAATCTAAATATAAAGATCTGACATGAATGCAGTATCTCCATGTACTGGGTAAAGTATCCTAAATTCTTCTTCTCCTTAAATTGGAGGGAGAAATGTAGATACATAAGTTAATGTAGGTGTGTGTTAGCTCAGTCTTCCAAAAGTCAGCTCTGGCTGTACCTCCACAGGATGAAGGTGGCTGAGTCAGCCTCCTCCTGTGCTTGTCTCAGTGTCCCCATTTGAAACCTTGTAGGTGAGAGGAGCAGGCTCTCAGGTGCTTTAGCCAACCTTTCAAAACACTGAGAATACAGTGGAGGGAAAATAAAAGCTTGTATCCTAATTTCATGCACTTTTCACAGTTCTTTTTTAATGCCACGTGCTTTCCCCTGGGCAGGCAGCCTTGTCCAGCTATCCCAATACCTGGCTGAGATGTTTGCACCACTAGGGAATGACTGCTGTGCTTGCCAGGGATATTCAAAGCACTGACAGCACCACAGCAACACTTGGACAGCTAGAAAATTTTGGTCACAAGCCATAAACTATACTGTGGCATTATTTTGTAGTGTTAAAAGGATAATTATTTATTTAGAAGCAGCACTTATAAATGATTAGAAGGGGAAGACACCCCAAATAAGGAAGGCAATACAAACAGACTGAGGAAAGGTTGTCCCTTATTTTGCAGAAAACACACAACATTTTTTAGAAGGGAAAAAAGGAGGCATTAGTTGTGGGTGAGGCTCTGTGAGGCCTTTGAAGGCTGTCAGCTGTAGTTTGGATGCCTGTGCTGTTACGCAGAGCTGGCTGACCCTGCCTTCCTTTCTGTCAATAAAGCTGAGCTTGGTTTCTTTGTACCTTCTCATGGACACATGCGTATCCGCAGCTGAACCTTTCACTGCTGCCAGCAGTTGTTTTGGAACACCAAGGGGTTTCCAAATGCAGAAATTTAGACTCAATTAGTTAAATACTTGCTGTCAAGCCTTGTTCCTTCTGCTGCTGCATGGAGCAATGAGCTACTGACAAACTATTGGAGTCTGCAGTACAGCGATTTATGTCTAATACTAAGTTTTGGATACTGTTCAGAGGATGACCTTTAGTTTGTTTCAGGAGTGGCATGAAAGTTTTCCTCTGTTTTTCCATAGCACAAAGAAACAGAAATTACTTTAGTACTGTAGTTCTGGAAGTTTGTCTTCAACCTGCATGACTGGGCCTCTGATAATGGTAAGAAAGTCTTGTTTCTAACCATGACACAAAATTTCATTAAATGAACTCATTACTGCATGTGTTCAAAAATACATTGTCCCTACTGTTAGTAGAGCTTTGTACATTTATCAGTGCTGTTAAGTCATGAGGTTACACAAGGGACAGCTATTGCTGGAAGACATATGTTATGCCTTCATAGCTATTGAATTTGCATAGAAAAACATTGGAATTCAGCTAAGATGTTTTGGAACCAATGCCAGAAAACAGAGTTATCTTGAAGTGCCTTTTCTCAGCAATCTTCCATTTTCCTAAATTTCTAGAAGCATTACTGTCTTTTCCTCAGATTTCTTATCTGCAGTTACACATTGGTTTTATACTCTATTCTATCACAATGTCTTTTAAGCAAGTCCTTTCCAGTCCTGTGTTTTTAAGGACATTCACAAATGCTTGTTATTTACCAGGAAACTTCAGCCCTTTTTCTGAAACATTCAAGAGCAGATTTTCAGAGGTGCTTATGCATCCAAGAAAATTGCATAGGATTTCACCTGCTTGGATAGGTGCCTAGCTGCATCCTTCAGTGACCATGTACCTTTGAAAATATGTTTTTTGCCTCATCTGGATAGACTGGGGAAATATGCAGTAACATAACTTGGGATGAAAGCAGGAGGATGTCACACAAAAAGAAGAGGCAAGCACAATCATGTCATTCTTTCACGTGGGCATGAATATCTCTTTGTCTTTCTGAATCATGCAAGTGTTTAATTGATTTATTTGTTTGGGTTTTCATGAGAATTATTGTAGTAGTGTTTCTGCTCTTTCTTAGGAAATTTGGAATGCAGTGAGAGTGCTCAAAATTTAGCTTTTGGAAATAATAACTCGGCATAAACATTAGCACAGAGAGACAGAAAACAGATCAGCTATAAAGGAATATTCAACAACAGTGGCAGCAGAGTCAAGGGGAGTAAAAAATGAAGTGTCATAAAAAAACCCTGAGCCATAGAGTATTGATTGGAGTGGATCCACCAGTGGGTGTACAGGCAAGATATCAAAACTGGTTAAATATGACCTGCTGAATGAGTGTGGAGATGGGAGCTTTCTGCTGAGAGCCAGTTTGGTCCTGGGCCCATTTGTGCCATATGGGAAAGAAAACCATAATAAACTGAAATTGTTTATCTTCCTTCAGAGGCATTTCAGATAATAACATGATGCTATTAACTGTGTTCAAGCTTTTAACTGCAAACACCCAACTGAAGCTTCCAGTACTATTTTGCCTAAACTGTAGACAAGACAATCTCAGCCCTGTAAAGTCAATCTCAACCTCTCTGTTTTAAATTTAATCAAGTGCTAGACACTGATGTTACTCCATCTGTGTAGATTCCAGTGTTGTTCCTCAGAGCCTCTCTGTCCTATTTTCTGAGATTTTAAGATCTTTCCATCTCAAGCTTTACCCCTATTCCTTACATCTTAATTCATCCCAATTCCTCTTAGCCTATTAACCAATTTACAAGCTTAGCAGATGCTGGGAGAGAGGTGAAGAATGATCTGCAGACAGACACTGCTGAGCTTGCAATCCTAAGAGAAAACAAAACCCACAAAGTGCTGAGATACTCTGTGGGGTGGCAGTCATTGGCCTTTCATGGGAGATTTTAAGAAAAGTAGCAAATATTTAACTTTAGGAGGGGAAAAAATCTTTGTATCCCAAAGTGTCAGAGTAGAGGTGACTGGCTTGCAGGGCATGGAGGGGGATTTTGTGCCACCACCACTGCCCAGTGTGGTTTTGTTTGCTGCCAGAGCTTAGGCAGCAGCTGGAACACAAACCAGCACAACCAACATCCTCCTTTGCTGCAGCTTTTCCAGCTCCAGCACTCAGACAAACACAGGACAGGGTTTATCCTGGTCAGGTCTGGCACATTGTTGATTCTGTCAGGCCTCAGCCATATCTCACAGTAGTCTAGCCAAAATATGCCTCAAAGTATTTGAATATTTTCCCCACACAAGTCACAAGCTGGACTCCAAAGCTAGCAAGTGTTTTCCTGATTATGGTCTGTTTTATTTATAGAAAAAGAGTCAAACATAAAAACACATTTCCTATGCAGAAGGGAAGAAGGAAATCAAGGGACATCATGGCACTGCCCCAGGCAGATCTGAAGTCTTTGGTTGGGAACAGATTCACCATGGTTATTTTCCATCCCCTAAACTGTGTTTAGACTGTCTCAACTTCAGCAGTCTCTGAGACATGTAAATTATTTTATGCAGAAGGACGACAGTATTTTGTGAAGCCAAAATAGGTAGTGAAAACTGTGTGTAAAGCTGCTTAGGAAGGAGTGCATACTCTGTGTGTTTGAATGGGACACTCACCCCACACATACAAGCCCCATTCCTACAGAGGAACTCACCCCAAGTTAAGCCCCTATGGAGTCTGAGCAAGATTGTACCAACAGAATTTTGTTAGTGTAGGTGTACACATGAACATACTGTCATTTTCAATATGGCTGTTATTCCAAACATCCTTTTTGAGTCCTTTTGCCTCCTTTAATATGACATCAGCCTAAAATTAGGAATGGTGGTACTATGGTTAACTACAAGAATGTAAATTTTGGGCACAAAATTTCATACATCATGAAATGTGATGGGAAAGCAGCCATGCAGTTTGAAGTGAGGACCACCACAGGTTCATCCATCAATGTTTTCTTGAAGTCTCTGCTGCTGAGGTAAATCTTCATTACCTGAGGAGACAAAGGCACATTGTAGCTCTTCTCAGCCATTATTAGGCAAACTTTTCAAATTCATAATAATTTACAAGGCTCATTTCTAGTAAAGCAAAAAGAGTAGAATATAAACTCTTGTTTATGAATCATAACAATCATCACAGAGCACAGCTGCTTTATTCTCCTCTGTAGTTCACCTGCCCATGAATTGCAAGGCTTTCTCCCTTGAAGCTCTTCAAGACCAACCTGGCCTGCCTAAAGCCACAGTTTCATCCACAGCCATTATCCTGACAGAACAGCCAGAACCTTTGTGTCTTCCACCTTAATTTGCTAAGAGAAACCCTTTCCCAGCCAAAGCACTAAATGATGTAAAATTATTATCAATTATGTAGTGCAGGAGTGGCCACAAAGTACTGGGTATCAGCACAGCCTGTGGGGTAACAGGCTTGGGAAGAACTGGGATGGGATAGTGCCATTTTACCCTGCCATTCTTGGAAGGGCTGGGCTGGCAGCATGAGAAGGACAAACCAACTTTGGTTTATGCAGCAGCCGGAGCACCTCATCAGAAGCACAGTGCTCCCTCAGGGCCCAGAGCCTCTCCTGGCAGCTCCCAGTGTCAGCTCCAGCACCCTGCTGAGATCTCCTGCTATTTTCCAAGCTCAGCTCCCAGTGTTGGAGCAGATGGGATCACAATTTAAAACTGTAAAGGTGTAGGAGTTCGTTTTTCACCAAGAACAAGCTCTAAATAAAAAATGTCATCATGCTACCTTTAGAAACATCCCTGCCCTTCTCCTGAGGGTTTGTGCTGCTCTCCCTGGCTGCTGTTGCTACCTTGGTTCAGCTTCTTTCCTGAACCAGTTTTTCTCACCCTCCACTGGCTCTTGCTCTTGCCCAAGACTGCTTCATAAATGTGTTTTACAGCTCAAAATTACCATTCCTGACCTACCACTCCCTCCCAGCCTGTGGCTACAATAATAGGGTGGGTGGGAAAAAGTTATTTTGAAAATCAAGAAAGTAGGTGATTTCCATCTTTAGATTTAATCAAAATTATAGTAACGAGATATGTGAAACACCAAGGCCTGGCTGATGTTCTCTGTTGCTGCTGAACAAAGCTGCTGCCTTCACTCCTTCAAAGAGTTTTGCTATACAGGGGAATGCAGTGTCCTAGTAGGTAATACTGGAGTCATTGTAAAAATGCAGAGCAAACAGATAAAAATCTGCCAACTTGTAAATAATTATTTAAGAATTTAGAGTTTGGAGAGATTTTGGCTTTTTAAAAAATTTTCCTCTTCCCTGACACACTTTGCAATGGTCCCTCACCAGCTTATTTTCAAGAGTCTTCTAATTAGTAATTCCAGGAAAAAACACATTTATCATTTGTTATTTTGTCTATATGTTCACCTAAGTTGAAATTCTTGGGAAACTGCCATCACTCTTCTGAATTAATTCATATCAGATTTGCTCTGAATGTTAGTTTTAAAATAGGCAGTTAAACATTCAGGTGTCACTATCTGCATTAATTGCATTATGAAAGACAAAAATAATTCTTATTTATGTATAATGTTCTTATAATAATCGTTGTTAGTAGAAATGTGGACATAGAAAACAGCTCAAAAAAAAAATCAGTTTTTTCTATCCCTGCTTTGATAAAGTCTCAGCTAAAAGGTATTTTTATATTTCTCATATTCTCAGTGATTTTCCAGAATTCTACCTGAACCCCTGTGTTCAATGTTTTAGGTCAGTAAATTTTAGTCACACAATTCCTGCTCACTGCATGTCAAGTGTTCTTCATTAGCTCTACTTTACAGACTTTAGAAATTCCAGTTAGAGGACTCCTCACAACTCTGGTTTTAACTTAGGATTCTCACTTTTTATACTTGCAGCAAGTATATTTCAAAGGTGGCAATGCAGATTGCTCATCCAAATTAACTTTCTTGTTGCCCTCCCTTGTGCTTTCCACAGCAGCTCATCCAGCTCCTTATTCCTGCTGATACATCTTGCCTGTGTTCCAGTTGGATCATGTTAAGCTCTGAATTATCTCAGCAAGTATGGAACTGTTTCCTCTTGCTCCTGTGACATTTTATGGACAATAAGGCAGCCTTGAAGTGACAACAACTGGCTTTAGAGGAATATCCTTCATCATTTCAGCCCTTCCGGCCATGACAATAGGATAGAACATACGCTGGGCCTCATCTGAGTTCCTGCTGCAGATTTCTGTGCCAATGCCAGAGATTGCTGAGCTGCTTTTCCCAGTGCATTGCAGTCAGCAGCTGTCTCTGCAACCCCAGGTTTGCTTTCTGGACTGGGCAGGTGTAGGGGGATACAGTATGGGAAAATGAAGGTGGTATAGAAAGTAATCTTACCCCCTAAAGAGTTGCAGCTGAGCCAATTATTAAGCATTAGGAGCAGGCCTGATGTTAACAGGCCACAGCTGTAGCCAAAAAGAAGAGTGTTATAAAAGAGTGGATTGGGTGGATGAGGGGAACTGGAGTCCCTTGGCTGCTGTGAGGACAAGGAAGAGTCAGTGCCTAGAGGAGCTGCCTACAAGAAACATCAAGGAGGTACAAAACTCCAGCAATATGGAACCTTTGTAACGTGTGACAACAGGCAGGAACCTGCACAAGCTTTACAGGCTGCTGAGACCCCACCTCACCCCCACCCTTGGGACTGGTTCTGCACTCAGGCACAGCACAGTGCCAGACCACAGTCCAGTGCCCTGGGCCTCTCCTGATAGTTTTAATTGTTTGCAACACTTGGAGAAACTTCTGGAAGCCCTGCTTCTGGATTTAGTCTGTTTCTCCTGTGCATCAGCTCTCTCCTCTTTTTCTTTATAGTTCTGTCAGTCTTTTCAAAAACAAGAACTTTTTTTCCTGACAAAGCCAGATTCTTGGCACATTCTTTCAGCATTCCTTTGAACATCCAGTCAGCAAACAACATCAGAAACACTTGCCTGCCCCCTCATTGTTTCCTGACCCTGATTTATGAGAGGTCAGTGTGATAGATGTTTAAACTAACCACAGGCTCAATTTATGCCAGGCCATTCTATCTAAGCTTTCATCTCCTATTAATAACAATTTTAAACAATTCTATTGCAATTCAATTAAAAGCAACAGCTGTATGCTTTCAGCTCCCGCCCAAATATCAGGTATTGCTGAAGGCCAGATTCCACCCCTCTTCTCCTTTCTGGATATCATCTTCTCTTCTATATCTTCATATTTTCAGATTAGTCTTGAAGAACGTGGAAGCTCCTCTAATTGAGTGGACAGCCAAGTGCAGTGGCATCCAAGAGAAAAGCACTGCAGTAGATAAGACAGTTACAGGTTGGCCCTTTGCAGATATGTCTGAGCTGGGTTTCACAGCACAAATCCAGGATGTGGGCAAAACCACGGATTTTCTGTTTCAAAAATTGAGGAGTTACATGTATGTGTAAGCATTACTTTCAAGCCATTAGGGAGTTTGCCACAACAAATGAAACCCAGGTTCTGCAGGGTCTGAGGTGTCCTGGATTTTCATCCCCAGCAGAGGCACTGCACATGGCAGAGTGTCCTGTTGAGCAGCAGCAGCAGCACCCTGAGGGGATCCCCATCATGGGCCTGCCAGGTGTGCTGGGGTTTAGCTATTGGCCCCTTGCCCAACATATCAGCTGCTAGATCATACTCTGCTTGCAGCACCTTGGCCTCTTCCTATTCCCACTCTCTTCTTCCCCCACTGCATTTCTTTTATTGTCTTCCTGTATCTTTTGCTGTATTTCTAGCTCTGCTTTGTCTTAATTTTGCTGGAACCAGCAGCCTTCTGCTGGACTCTCAGACTGAAGGATCTGCTGCACTTCCTTTCTGGTCTCCCAGGACTGCTGTTGAAGCTTCTGGCAGAATTTCTTTCTTGTAGCTTTTTTTCCCCCCAGACTCTACTGAAATAGCTGTTTGCCTTTCCAGTAAGAGATGCTGCATTACTACCAGGAGCAGGTGGTTCTCATTTCAGAAATTCCTGTCAAGAAACTGAAGCATGTGACAATCTTGTGAATCACAGATTCTTGCTGTCTGTCCTGACAGTTTCTCTTATCTTTCTGAGGGCTGATCTTTCTGAAGGCTGATCCTTAAAATTGATAACTAAGTGATTTTGCATACCGTGCCACTACAGTCCAGTGAAATAATATCAAGACAAATGGCTTAGGTGGAATCACTGCAAAATGCAGAATTAGAAAACAATTACTTGATGTTGGTCTAGACAAAACTTTTATATTTGTACTATTGCCTCCCAGATGAATTAAAAATTACATAGCCTTACAGCTCCTAAATCAGTTTAAAATATCCTAACGTTTTACAACCCCTGATTTATTTTCTTCTTCAAAAAGTTCAACTTGAGATCCTATTAGCCATTTTGCAGCCTTTCTTTGTTCCTGCCTGACAACTGGAATGCTGGTGACCCTAGTGAGCTGCCAGGCACTTCAGCTTGTTCCAGAACAACTGAAAATGTGCCCCCTTAAACTGGGCAATCTGTCCAATGAGAAAAAAAAATGCATAAGGGAAAAAAGCAAGAGGTTATAGAGAAAACTAATTTTTTAATTTGTATTACAGAAGGCTATCCAAGAGTGGATATAGGGTTTAAACTTCTACAATTCAAAATCTGAATGTCTTACACATTTTAAAATCTATCTCTGGGCTTGGATGGCTCTGGCTAGGGTCAGTCTATTTGGCATTATCTGAACTGAGCTAGCTGAAAGGAGATTCTGCTGTCTCCAGACGAGTTCTTCCAGTTTCTATCACTAGCCATCACATAACAACAATAACTTTACACTTAGCTCATGAAGATATGCCAGCGAATTTTCTTCCACACCTCACTGCAGTCCAGATGGGCTGGAAGGCGATGCAGTGTCCTGGGAGCAGCCATGCCTGAGCCCATAGCAACTTTCTGTCCTACTTAGTATCTGAATGTCCTTGTTTTCACTGGTGTGCAAAGGACAAGAGCCTGGAGCTTGTGTGCATGCTGTTGGAGTGGCCCCTGATAATGTCAGTGCCATGCAGTTACAGTCATTATCCCTGATAACAGCAATGTTCTCCTGCTGCCTCCTCAGTGCATTCACGGTGAAAGAGGAAACAGCGTACCTGCAGGTGCAAGGAGCAATGCTTCCCAAGGATACTTCAGTCTCTCCCATCTGAAAAAATCCTGTCCTTGACTCTGGTTGTCCATCCAGCTGCTCTCTCCTCCTTGCTGAGGGTCTGCTCCTTGAGCAGCACATCATTGCTCAGAGTTTTCTTCTTCAGTTCTGACCTAACTCTTCCCTGACTCAGCTCCTGCCACCTGTGCTCCACTGAATCAGTGTGCTTGGCCCATGATGTTCATGAGTTCAGAACTAGAGGCAAGGTCAGTCTTTCATTCTAATTTTAAACTGTCACCCTAAAAATATGTCAAACTGTTATATGTAAAACTCAGGTATAGTAAAGACAGAAACTCGTGGGGAAGGAGAAGGAATTGTGCATCTCTCTCAGCAGCTTCCTTATAATGAGGGCAAAGCAGGAACAGACTGTTCTATTGATGCTGCATTTTAGACTGAGCTTCCAGAAAGCCCTGCTGTCTGCTGAGGGTCCCACAAAAGCCCCTATTGATTTATTTCTAGCTGATACTACCTTCCTCCTCTGATCTGTCTCCTGCTTTCACAGATTTGCTCGGGTCAGTCTCCATTCTTTCATTTGGCTTCCAGGATTCTATTTCTGCTTCCACATTTTAAATCTTTTATACAAGGTGTTAAGGGATCCTTATTCTTTTTTCAGCACTTTCTGCAAATTCAAGAAATAGCTGTATTCAATCACCTCATCTTGCCTTTCTGTACTTTGCCTCTGAAAGATCTCATCACAAACACCATTTTGGCAGCTTTCTCCATAGTTATGATTCACCAGCTTTTCTACTTCCTATTTGTCACATTCAGATATTTATGGTAATCTTTTAATGCCACTCCAAACACATTTTCCTTGCAACTTCTGTGTCCTCTTATTACAGGAACCTGATTTTGGTTTCTCACATCCGTTCCTCCCACCTTGTACAGCTTCTGTTCCCATAAGTTCTGATATGGGTAGGAAAGTGCTGATGGGTTTGTGTGGGGTCACCAGTCACTGCAACCTAAAAACTATGATCAAGTCTCACTGAGGTTTGGTGAATGGAAGTAGATCAAGTCTTGAAAAGATCCTTTAGGACTAACTTGTACTAACTTTACTCATATTTTTGTTTGTTTTTTCTTTTTATTTGAGAAGGTGGATAAAACATAATCAAGACTACCAGATTTTTCTAAAGACAATTGTATCCAACTGTGAAGGTGTAAACACAAAAGAGAGGGGCTGAGTTCTTGGCACTGACTGACAGGGAATAACTGGGAGTAATGAGATTAAACTGAACAAAGGAAAACCACTGAAGGTTGAACATCAGGAAAATATCCTGACTGTGTCTATCAGACCATGGACTAATTTCCCACGGGAAGAGGTGGAAACTCCATCTCCTGAGTCATTTAAAATTAGAACAGATAAATCACTAAAAAACAGAGGGTTGGGAACAACCCAATTGGAATTGGAAGGGGATGAACTAGACAGTTTTGAAAGATGCTTTTAGTCTCAGTTTCTCTTCCTCTGAAATTAAATATCAAGCCTTGTTTAGGGTTTGCTCACGTGGGACTGACAAACCTGCAGCTGCATGTGTTCTACTCACTGTGGCCAGGTTGAAATGCTCATGTGACTCTGTCTGATCAGTTTTCTCTGCTGTGGCCACATCACAGCTAAAGCCTGGCAGGGTGACCAGAGGACTCCTGTACAGGCCCTCCTCCTCCCCAAATCACAGCCCTGGCTGGCCTGTCCCTGGATTGTTCTGCAAAATCCTTTGTCTTTGATGGGTTCCTTGTTATTTCCTATAGCATGTACCCTGCTGGGCTGAGCTCCCCTAGATGGCAGAGCTGAAGCAATTTACAATGCAAAATGCTTTACACAGCCCTTCTGGAGCAGGGACTGCCATAGCCAGCCCTCTAATTTCTCCAGAGCTACTGGCTACAGACAGCTTCTGTTGCCATGGGTCACTTTTTGCTTTGTGTAAGGGATGCTCCAGCTCCATGTGCAGTAAGGCCTTGGCCCCAAAAGGATATTGTTCCTCATAAACGATTCAAGTCTCTGGTTCTCAAAAACGGCAGGCCAAAAAAGGGTTCATTTATGGTTGTGTCTTTAGCAAACCCCCAGGGTCCAGCCACACTGACTTCCTGAAAAAAATCAGCCATAATACACTTGTGCAGATGCTTGGAAAAGCAACAAAGGTGATGAGGCAAGTTCAGAGAGGATACAAGTGACCTTCTTGTGTATTTACATTTTCTACCCTTCTGTTATGTAACACGAGGGGTTATCCTGTCAGCAGCATCAGTCGCCCAGCACTGCTCTCCCTGCACACAGCACTACTCTTGGTCCACACTCAGCTCTTCTTCCAACTCACTGAACTCTACTGCAATGCATTTTTGGGGGGTTGAAGTGCTGAGGAAACCTGAACACAAGCTCGGCCACATTTTGAGGATTTCTTCTGAAATTAAACACATAACTTCAAGCTTAAGGATCTGATAAAAAAAAAAAAACAACTTGAGCTCTGTTATCTCCAGAATTGTCTTCATTTTCTATGGTTTGCTGAAGAGGACAATAGGTCAGGGGCTTTTTGTGTGTGTTGTTTCTTTTTCATGTGGGCTACTGTATTTCTCAGTTGGCAAAAGACTTTTTTTAAACACTATTGTTGGAGTAGCACGAGATGCCTGACAGTTTCCCATCTTAGAGTCAGAAACAAGTTAAAAATGCTTACAATGGCTGTGGTAGATCTATGGAGGGGAAAAGGGAATTCCTTGGAAAGCAACAAGATTGATCTGAACTATTTAATGAGTCTCCTTTTGTTACCGATCTGAAATTTTAAGTTCAGATAATAAAACACAATCTAAATCAAGAGCTCTGAATACAACATAGCGAAAGAAATGAAAAATCATCTGTGTTTATAAATGATCAGTTCAGAATCAGGCTAACCTTCTTAGCTCTGATGTTGTATAGCTTTACAGTTTGTTCCAGGAGAACTTATTTCTCCTGTAAGGATTATTGTGTTTGCATCCAGTCTTTTACTGATCATTTCCTTGTTACTCACTCTATGTTATATTTTCCATTATTTTCATACCTTTTTTTTTTAATGAGTTTTATAATTGCTATTTTACTTAGCTTTGATTATCTCCAGCTCATTTCAAATTTGTTTTACCAATTTTGTCAATTTTTGCTTCCTCCCTGTGTCTGTCTTGTCTTTATAATCACTGTGTATCTTTTTTGATTTTCCACAGTGCAGCTTCTCAGTATCAAACACTCATGTTGCAAAATTTCCCCTTGTATAAAGATCAACAGTAAGTTAGCTGGAAGTCATCTGTATTTCATGATATTTGGCACTGAGAAGTGCAGCTTTTAAAGAGCCTCCACCCTGCAGCTGCATCACATCATTGATCCATTTAAATGCACTAATCTAGCCAAAAAGCCAATGTTTCCCATTACAACCTGTCTCTAAGTGACATCTATGTGCTAGTTTAGGAATAGATCTTCATAACAGAGCTACTTTGGAGGTAAACCAGGAAAAGATATTCTGGTTCAGCACTGAGCACTTGCATGCTTTTAACCCGAAATAAGTATGGAGCTGTGTAGTTCCATCCAGTTATGCAGTGGGTAAAATAAACATTGTGAGTGTAGCTCACTGAATACAAATTCTGCAATTATGAGTTGTGTGTATGACCATTTAGGGGACTAGAAATTGGCTCCTGCATTGGAAGGGATTTCTTCACATAAAAGGAAAATTATTAAAAACTCTGAAATTCACAAGGAACACAGGGGAGGAGATCTAACATGTGCCTAATATCCCAAAGGCCCTCAGGTCTTTATAAGAGTGATCATAACAGTAGGAAAGGTTCATGAAAGAGGAGTAATGAGGCCTGATCTGCTCCCAGGCTAAGACAATAGGGTGTGAAATTGCTTCTGAGTTAGTTTGACTTTGTTGACATAGTTATCATTCTGGAAATCTTGCTAATCAAGATAAAGGGTCTTAAAAAAACCCACAAACTGGGACTTACAGGCCCTGTGACAAATACATTTTGGTATAACCGTCATAGATGAAGAAAGGGTTTCTTACAACAAAGAAGGAAAACACACAGTATATTCTATAGCATATTCATTATTTCAGATATGTCTATGTTGGAATAATGATCACTATCCTGTGCAGATCTTCTTCCAGTGTGATGCTGCCTTCCTACGCCCTCCAGGAGCCGGTGGGCTGCAGGACCCGCGCCCAGCACTGCTCCAGCAGCTGTCACAGGAAAACGAGAGGGTTTCATAACAAGAGAGTGGGCAACTGTAATTTGGGTACTCAGGAACTCGTGGGAGGCTGTTTCTTGACTCCAAAGGCAAGTTGATAAATGAGGATATACAGTGGGAGATGCACAGGCTTCGGAACACTTTGCAGGAACTGCTACCAGGAGATCCGCGGGGGCCATACCCAGCTACTTATGTCTTCTGGCACCTTCAGAAATACTATGGTTTCTCCTGAAGGACCATCTTGCTGCCAAATGCTTTTTGCATGTGTTCAATGGATGCCTGAGTCACAGATTCTACAGAGCTAACACTCACAAAACTAAGTTTATTTTTGATCTCCTTTCCAAAACTTCTTTTCTAATTCATAATTGTAGTTGACAGCACCTTTGACATGCCTTTCCATAAACTGAGCCTTAAGACAGACATACAGTGAAGGCCCAGGGTTGTATTTGCTTTCTAAATTAACATCCAGGCTGTGATCAATGTGGCAGTGCGTGGATAACAAAGTTATTGTTTCAGGCTGTTTGCTGGCAGCATCAGCAGAATAACCCCAGCGGTGTCGGTTCAAGTCACACACGAGTGAAAAGCCTCCTGCTCTAGGGTGGCCTTGGTTCCCAATCCCAGTTCCATGAAAAGAACACCTCTCCAATCACTGTCTTGTCCAGGTGAACAAGATAAGGACTTAATCACTCCTTCTTCCAGAGTAGTTTAAATAATATCTGTACAGAAGGTTTTTCTGTGATGCTGACATACAGATTACAATGAATAAAAAACCCCCGGCCCTCATGAGAATGTGTACTTTGAATTGAGTTTTAATGCATTTGGCACATAGTTTATAATGTTTCTTCACCTCAAGAGAAGTCACTTATATCCTGTTTCAATATTTTATTTTTCTCTGGACTTACAAACAAGTCAGTGAAAGAGATCTAATAATTTCCTGTGATAGGGGACACACTGCTCAATTTTCTATTATGATTAAATGGACCAAATTTCTACATTAAGAAAAATTGCATGTACTAGGTATATTGTTTCCAGGGTCATAACAAGTCTTGATATAGTTTGTGACAGCCAGACTGCTAAATTTTTTAACATGATGAATGAAACTAAACTGAAAATCAATATTTTCTTTTACAGAAGCTTTCAAAGTACAAAGCTTCTTACCTTGCTCAGAGTAAACAATTCTTCCTTACTAAAGACAAACTTCTAGTAATACAGATCCTGCAGCACAGTCACACTTGCTCTCACCCCACAAAATGGCATGACAATCTACAAAGCTAAAGAATTAGACAATAACTAATTAACATAATTGAAATGTCTCAGTTAATATACTTGGTTAACAGCAATGTTATGTTACCAAGAAAAAAATCCCCCTACACAATTGGATGAAAGCCTTGCTGTTACCTCATGTCATATTTATTTCTTAATATAGAAATAATTAATACTTTTATGTATACAGTTATACAGAGCAGAATTGCACAGCTGTCCCTGGCCAGCCATCAAAGGGATGTCTTTTATACACAAGAATAAATTGTTACTTTTTCTGTAATTCTCCCAATATGAGGGTGGACAAAAAGAAAGTGGGCTAATATGTCATTGCAGTTGCAGTAGTCTGGGCTTTCCCAGAAGTCACTGGAGAGAAACAAGAGCCCTGAGAGGTTGATGCAAGCCATCTTCTGTGTGGTACAAACGTGCCTGGCCAGCTTCTTTGTCCTTCATTGACTATTGAGGGAGCATAGCTGATTAGCTCAGATCAAATGAATAATTTATAGATGGGTAAAATCAGGTGTCATGAATACCATTCTCAGTGCCTAGTGCATTTGGAGAGCACAAGGCAAGCAGAAAATTTCCCTTGCCTCAGGATATTAAAGGGTTGTGTTATTAAGCTCCTGTTTGCCCAGAGAGGGAGTCCTATTGCAGACAAATTTGTAAGGATTTGCTTTCTCCTGGAATAAACAATAGTGGCTGTACAGGAGCACCTGTATCTGCAACAAGAGCCCCTCATTCCTGTCTTCCCGTTGAGCTAAACTGAAAGTGAATAAGACAATCATATTTTTGAAGGAGAGTACCCAGCATATACTTTGATAATCCATTAATGTTTTCGATATTTCAGCAGTGCTTCTGCTCTGAATTGGAACCAAAAGAAGTCATTTCATTAAAAAGAAGAGAGCATGAGATCTATTTAATTAAAGCTTTTCCAGCCAATACACTAAGGAACATTTAGATTCTGCAGGCATCTTATGTGTAATCAATGGGAATTGCATGAGCAGAAACTGTAAAGGCTTGCAGGAAGCCAATGCAGAATGAGCAAAGACTACAACAAACTAGACCTCAGATTACAGGGCTCTGGCATTTATCAGAGAAGAACCAAAATATTTGACTACTAAGTGGATCCTGTCTGTTGAAGGGTGGCAGGTGAGCCCTGCCATGGTGTAAAGCACCCTGCCAGTCTGCTCTGCACCAAATGACCCATCTGACAGGAATAGGTGCTCCTGCAGGAGCAGGATCATTGGCCAGCACAATCCCATCTCTCAGAGGTACCAGTCTCCCTATAGCTGGCATCCCCTCCAGCTGGGTCAGTTGTTCCCTCTCTCAGTGCAGAGCAGCATGAAAAGGAAGGGGGTGGGGCACTATTTCATTAGTCCAGCAGTCTGTGAAATCACCATTTAGCTTCAGATGCAGCTAAACCAGGGAGCTGTTCGAGGAAGCCATGTTCAGGCAGCACTAACATGGACCATCCTTTCCCAGGGATCCAAGCACTGTGCCTCACTCTCTGCTCTCAGCTCTCATCTTTGTTCTCGTAAGAACAGTATTGTCATGAGCAAGAAGAGCATAATCCTCTGAGCTGGAGTCAGAAAACACATCTTGCAGGAGGAAAAGCCAAAAGATGACTGCTGCAGTGTTTCCAAATGGTTCACCCCCTTCGCTAAAGGAGCTAAGTATTGGAAGGACTTGAGCTCTGCACAGATGTTATTTACCTCTATTTTGAAATGCAGAAAGTTGCAGTAATCTGTTTATTTTTCTTTAACTCTTTTGTGCTTTGGAAGTATCACATAGTTCAAAAGACAATATAAGTAATTTTTAAGAAATTATTGAGCTGCCAGTGTTTTAATAACTATTGTTTTATAAAAGAAAACAATAAATAAGGAAAAGCAGATTAAATAAACATAGAAGCTATGAGCAGCACACAAAACAAGTTTTAGTGCATAGAGAAGTTTGACAAATGATGACTGCTGCAAATCTTTGCTTTTTCTCTGGCTTTCATCAAGATTTCTCTAAAACTAAGACCATGTCTCCAGAAGAATGGCCTGACACATTGCAAATGGAATAGAACCTGTTGCTCCTGCAGCTGGTCTCACAGGGGATGAGAAGAGCAAACAGGAATCTGTACACCAAGAGGGAGGGTTTTCCTTTGAATGTATTTTTTATATTAATCATATCCATTTACTCAGGCTAATTACCTTTATAAATATTGTAAAATACTTGTGGCCCTCACCTCAGGTAGTCATGCAGATCTTAAGCTAATAGTCCATCCCCACCTGATCAAAAGGAAAGAACACTCTTAATATATCAAAAATATTAATCCCTGACCCTAGACATCAGGGCAAAATGCTTTGCATTACTGTGCTCATAGTTTGTTTTGTATTTTGCTTAGGCCCTAAGGACTGCCTTGAGAATTAAACTAACTTGGACTGCTTTCCCTTGCCTCCCTTGCAACTCTTTGGTCTAATCCTGAAAATGACCTTTGTGTGGACATACTTTGCATCCACAAGGAGCCATTTGGAGTCTGGCGCATATGAAACAGCACAATACTGCAGCAAAGAGTTCAAGTATATCTAATGAGTTAAAATATTTGGCTGCTGCTTTTTTCTGGGAAAGCAGCTCTGAAATGAACATCTGAGGGTGTTTCAGCAGAAGACTGGGCTGAAAATATTCTGTAAACGTGGCTTTGTTCCTTAGCTCATTACTTTAATTTCGACTTCTCCCAGCATTATGTTTTTGCTGATCAGATTTCTGGATTGATTTTTGACCAGATTTGAAGTTGTAAGTCCATTGCCAAACAGGGACAAACTGGTGGAGGGTGCTGATGATTAATTTAGTCACACTAGAAATGTGTTACACATAATGCTTTCTTCAGTCAGTTCAAAAGCATGTTTCTTCTTTCCATACTACAGTTTGCTTAGGCAATCAACACAGCCCGTTCACAGAAAATTAATGAGCATTTCTGTTCATTAGTTGCAATAATTTACATGGCTGGATTCTAACATTGTTGCTTTTTTTTTTCTGTAAAGGCAGATGAGCCACTTGGAACCTGAACCCAATCCTGGGTGTCCCTAATTCCCACAGTTGTCCCTGTGTTGGTCCCTAAAGCTAGAGCAGAACCAGTCATTAGATAATATCTCTAACTCCAAGCAGTTAGCATCTTCTGCAGCATTTGTTGAAAGGGTTTGTAAAACACTGAAAGAGAATGAATCGTGTACTTTCTCCTTCTTGAAAGAAGCATTCAAATATAGTCCTTTCTGTGGAAGCAGGATATAGCTTGCTCAGGAATTCATAATTTTTTTTTCAGGAAGCTATAGTAAAAGTTTAGTTCTGTTAAAATAACAAAGATATTCCTAATCCAGTCTCTTCTAGGAAATTTATAACCTACAGACATAAATACAATCCAGCTTGCCTTACACATTTTGTTTGGTTTTTTGTTGGTTTGTTTTTTATTTTCTTGTGGGGATCATGCTTCTCTGGATGCTGTCTCCCCATTTTCCATCTCACTTTTTAAAAGCTTCAGATGGGTGAAAGATGGGTGGGGGAACGTGGTGGGGAAATAAACCAACCAACAACCCCCCAACCAAGCAAGCAAAAAGAAACCCCACGCCAATGTAATATCACTTTCAGAGCCTAGTCCCCATAAATAGTAATCAGCTTACAGGTTTAGACACCTTCTGGCCTTTGGATGACTCCTGCTGTCCTAGAGAACATCTCTTGTGTCTCTTCAGTGAAAAGAGAGCTGAGCAGCGGTCGGGTGGCATAAGTAGCAGCACATGAAGTCAGGTTTAGAAGCCAGTAAAAGCCAAGTACCTGGTTTCTACAGGGTATCTGGCAGGGAGGTTCTGATGAGCTCAAACTGAAGTATAAGCACTTTGGACAGAGTAGGTAAAATGTGGGAGCAGCAACTGACACATTGCCTTGGGGTGGGGCACATCATTTTTGGAAGGAGGGAGAGTTTGAATGAAATCCACATATTCATGTGATACATTTAATTTTTACTCCTGAGCTTTTCCTTAATGCCTGAAAGCAGTCTTGATGCAGCCCAATTTTAGAGGCAGATCTGTTATGTGGCAGAGCTCACAGAAAGAGAAAGCTGCCACACTTTGTCTATTTAAAGGGAAGCAGTGGACAGTCAGAAAAAATACAAGATGGCTAGCCTGAACCTTGGAGATGGCTGCTAGCACCTCTGTGCTACTAAAACAAGGCTTGCTAATCAGTGGATCAAGCTGCTGATTATGTGATAAAGCAAAGAGAGAGAGACAACACTGTTGTCAATTCCTCACCAGCTACTTCCACCTAAATTGTCAGTTCAGTAGTTAAAACATTTTACAAACTAGGGCTGATTTATTACCTTCCAGTCAGAAGCACAGAACCAAACACAGAACTGTTATTGCAGTAGAGAAGCTAAGGTGACTAAAATCATCATTTCACTTTTCTCTGTCATTCAGGCACTTAAACCTTTGCTGTCATGGCCAGTTTTAGATTGGATATTTATTGTGTTGAACTCTTTTAAACTGTGTGTGTGTGGGAGGGGAGGGTTTCTGAGGGAAAATGCTGCACATGTAATAGTCCCTGCTGGCTTTCTAAAACAAGTTAACATTGTTTGACCTAATGTGAATAAACCCTCAGCAGAACTGAGGCCGATGACTTTATCTGTTAGATTCTGGCTCCTCTAATTTAAAACAAATGAAAGAATGTAGATAGTTTAAGTGAATGCAGAAAAGACTGGAGTGATTTTTTTTCCCCTCGACCTTTAAAAAATTAGGAAATCCTCTGAAAACAGGCACAGCATCTTTAGAAACACTGTCACTGTTGTTATTCCACAGTGACAGTTTCCAACAGCAAAACATGAAAAACATGTTTTACCCTGCTCATGGTTTCAGAATGTGTCAGTAGATTTTCATTCCTAGGAACCCAAGTTAAAAGTCTTAAGTGAGTTCTGCTGGGCTTCTCCTAACCATAATCTTGCTTGCTCAAATTTTATACTGCAACCCATTCTCCAGGGCTCACTGAATTATACTCAAAATTGTTTTTGTCCCTGGCTGGATGATAGTAAATTCCTGCAGGCTTGAACAACTTTGTATTTTTTTTACAGAGTACCAAGTTTGTGGTCAGAGCTGAAGTACTAATGCTGCAAACCCACCAAAATGTATCCAGCTCCAGACTCAGAATAGCAGGGATAATTGTGTGAACAGCTGAGTCTTACTGCTGTAAAAGCTGTGCCAGCCTGCCTTGAGGCACACTGGTAGCCTCACACAAACACTTCTGGGTCCAGCTCAGGAAGACTGGCAATGGATTAGGGATGCTGGCCAGGAGGAAGAGTCATCTTCCTGTCCACTCCTGGCTTCTCTTGTTGCTTCAGACATTGTTACCCTCTCCACATCAGGAGTGCCATCCTGACACAGATCTCCCTTTACATGCAGCTTTGCTGTCTGAGAAGACTACACTGAGGAGCAGAAGAAACATCATCTGACACACTGGTTTTCATAGCACAGCTTCCCAAAAGTGGACAAATGCCAGAAGCCAAATGGCTCCTTTCTCCTCACGGTGCAGCAGGATAAGAACTAGATGTCCAGACTTCTACCCAAGCTGCAATGTCACTCTCTATTGGCACCCCCAAGCAGTGATTTTCCCTGAGATATTCTTGCAGAATTCTGTATGCATTTAAAATGGTGTTACTTCTAGGAGGTATTGCCTAACACCCTGTGACTGATGGAGATGGCTGACTGAAGCTCCAGGATGTCAAAACCCTCTCTTACTATGGACCCAGTGGCAGGCCTTGCTGCAGTTCTCTCTGGCAGTGTTCTGAGTACTTTAAAAGCATCAGTACCCATGGCCAAGTGAGGAAGGTGTGATCTCCTGTGAAGAGAAGACTGAAATAAAGAAAAGGAAATGCATTTGTAAAGGTTCAGTGAAAAAGGGGAGCCAGGATGCAGGCAAGGCAGTAATGACATTTATTTCTGTTGCCTGAGTATTGGTGATAGGAACATTTACAGAGCGAAAGGGGAATATTGTGGTATGGTTACCAAGAAAACAGCCATCACTACTGATGTCTAAAATGACTACTGTACTAGTGCTGGACAGGAAACAGATGCCTGTATCATGACTGAATCACAGGAATTTCAATGCAGAAATCTGTAAAGCAAATGCAGTTGCAGACAATGGTCACATTACTGTGTAGCTATAGTAATGATTTCATGGCTTTTACATGTCTAGGAGGGACTGACTATTATTTGCAGTATCTTGGAAATACCAGTGAATGAAAAATGTATGCGTAATCCAATCCCCATGCTGGGAAGAATCTACTGAATCCTTTTTGGGCACCTGTCAGCATCTTTGGGGAGCAGGGATGCTGTTAGGCTGATGCCAGTGATGAAAACCTGTAGCCAGGCACACTGTGGTGCTTGCAAACACTTCCTGCAAAGGTATCTCTTATGCCCAAAACAACATAACAGAGGTGTCCAGGTTCAGCCTGAACCTCTCAAACCTCTCAAACCTGATCATGAGATTAAAGCCACTGGCAACTATAGCAGAAACTGTAATCAGAATGATCATTACCTCAGCAGCTCCGACAAGTGACAATTTCTGAGGGCAAACATCAGTACAAACATCTACTTGCCTGAGGGCTATGTCCGCCCACTCACTCCTCCTTTCATCCCTAAACTCAGGCCCTCTTAAACTTGGACCTTTTCCTATTTAACTTTTCAGGCTTCTCCTTAGGAGAGAAGTCCTTATCCCAGCACAAAATACCCAGGATTTACTGCTATCTCCTACAGCTGCCTATCTAATCTATTTTACTCAGGTACTCCACACTAATCTAATCTAGAGAGTCCTGTAAAAAACCTGTTCTCACTTAAAGTTCTTTTTCTCTCCACGCCTGTTGCTGTCCAACCCAAAGGCTGGGCATTTGGGACAGGCTATGGCTGGGTCTCCTCAGTGCCTGTGGCACCTCAGGTCTGACATATCACGGTGGGCTGAAGGTGGTGAGAAGTGGGAGAGCCTTCAAGAAGGCAAGGACAACAGAACTGCTTGGCAAATGGATTGCTTCACCTGAGTGCAGGTTACAGGTCCATGCACTGGTGCATGTGAGGGAAAGGCACGCCCCTGTGCCCTGCCAGAGGCAGGTGCTATGCACCATCTGGAAAGGAGGCAGCTGCCAAAACCATATTTAGTGTAATGAAATTCAGTCCTCCAGTCTACCTGGCCAAGTGAATTTTGATGCCCGCAAATTAGCCTCTAGAATGTCTATATTCTCAACACATCAACACAGTCACTCAGCAAATGATAGTTTAAGAAGACAGAGCGCAGTAATTGTGCCACCACTGACCCAGCAGAATGGGCAGAACAGAATGACTGGGTACACTTTAGCCCCCAGACTGCAGGACAGGCTTAACTCTGCCTACTTGGGCAATTTAAATGAGCTGCTAGACTTTGCACTGAAGAGTCTGAGATGTGCTCAAAGATGTCTGCAGCAGCTCTCCTGTGGGAATGATACTCTTTAGCAAAGAGTGATAATAAACAGTAGGACAGTGCTAACACTTTAAGCTGCTGCAGCTGCCTGCTAAGTGAGTATGTGTCAACACCTTCAGACTGGAAGGTGAGAAAGTGAAATTATAGCTCTCAGTTACCCTATTTCTGCTTTTGCAACCTCTTTTATTAAATAACTTTCAAGGATGATTAGTGGACTCAAAGGTTTGCTTTTGCATTATGAATCCAAGATACTGAGCATATTTCTGAAAGTTTGTGTGTCCTTCTTCAAGCTTGACAACTTATGACACCATAGAACAAAAAACAAACAGCGAGATAGTCTTATACAGGAGAGTCCTAAAAACAGTCCAGTGTCTTGAATAAAAACATCTGCTGCTAAAAAAAACATACAACGCTGAAATATGAGGAAGAAAATTAGGTGCACATTCTAACAAATGTGCAGCCTGAACTTTTGATAATTACACAAACATAAACATCTCAGCCAATAATGAGATCTAGTCCCTCAACTTAGCAATGAAGTAATAAGTGATTCTAGGATCAAATTTTCCTCTGTTATATTTTCATCTCCCTGTTAAAGTTTGAAAGCTAAAGCTAGAGAAATTGATTAGCAATGTAAAAAAAATAAAACTGGAAATTTTGTCTCTGTATTGATGCAGCTATGCTGATCTTGTTAAATCCTTGTTAGACACTATACTCACAGTCCACTTGTAGTTCAATCTCTCCAAGACGTTTTGTAAATCTTACAACATTCTATATGGGTATTAGTTATGATGCTAATTTAGATTTGGAGGCAGTACTATGTCACCTATTAAAAAATCATTATGAGTACATGAACTGATTTTCTATACATCATGGATTCTTGATAGTGTTTTGCAGATTGTCATGATGACTCCAGTTCAAAGAACAATACACAGCCAAGCATATAGCTACACTTCTTGGCTCTGTTTGATAACAGAATCTCAACAGAAGTGTCCCAATTGTTCCCCTTCTCCACTCTTCAAAAATCTCAAGTGATTTTAATTCTGGTCTTTTCAACTTCTTGACAACCATTGTGCAAACAATATTGTAACAGTTTTCTCTGGGTCTGGATAGCAAATAAATCTTTTAATGTTGTAGGATAGTGAGCTGGGAGAACCTTCCTGTAGATTGCCAGATGCAGAGCAGTATGCTTATTCAAAATATGCATATGTAATCCCTGGTCCAGGTCAAGTTCAGCCACAACGTAGTCTTTAGCATCAGAAGTTCATGAGCAACCCAAATTCAGAAACTACGACATATTTTTAACTATATATATATGCCTTATGAGATCCACAGCAACATGCAGTGTTGTGGGCAAGTACCTGAATCAGTGCGACAAGCTGTGGAGTTGTAACACCCTTTTAAACTCAGCAGATGTGACCTTGATTGACAATAATTAGCATATGGGCCTTGAGACTTTTCCTCCAGCTACTGGATATAAGCTTGTTCTTCAGTTCTCTGGATACCAGTATTCATCCCTGCTGACAATGCAAGTTGCTGATGGATAGCCAGGACAGGCACCTCTTTTCAGAGATAATGATCTCATGGGCAAGGGTAGCACAGTAAAAAAGCCACAACCCAAAATATTACTGTTGTTTTCAGAACACAAACTAGACACAACCCTTCATTTCACTCAATTCTTTACCAGTTCTTGCAAATGCTTTGTTTTTCTTTGTTTCCTGCCACAGAGACCTTACTTGTCCAACATCCAGGCTGGAAAACATCATCCTAAAAGCCGAAAAGAAATTTCAAATCACATACACCGATGATGATTAAGTACAGAAAAAGTCTGCGTTTACCGCCTTGGTGGCTACAACAAAACCAAGCTCGCCCCCCCCGCCACTGGCTCAGGGGCGGCTTCGGCCGAGACCGTCCAAAGCCAGCCGAGAGGCGGTGGCGGTCTCGGTCCTCCCGAAGCCAGGTGCAGGTGGAGCTGGCGGCACAAGCACCAAATCCTGCGTTAGGGCGGAAAGCTGAGATCGTTGCCGTGCGATCACCCCCCGAAACCGCCCAGGGAAGCGGCAGCAAACGCCGCCGCCCCAGGCCGCGCTGGCGGGCGGGGGCCGGCGGGGCTCTGCGCTCCCCAGCCGCAGGGCGGGTGCCCTGGACGGCAGCCGGGAGCCAGTTCCTGCCCTCGCCGTGCCGTCTGAGAAGGTGGGTGGATTTTTGGAGGGAAGAGAAACCGCCAGTCGGGAGGCAGGGGAAGGGGGCATGCTCCCCCATCAGCAGAGGCAGCGAGAGCTGCCAGCGCTGGGAACGGCGGGGCGGGGGCAGGGGCCGGAGTCCCGCGGGCCGCCGACGAAGAGGGGCCGGCTGCAGGGCCGTGAAGGCGGCGCCGCCTCCCTTCGCGGGGTCGCTCTGCCGGACCGGCGGGCTGGGGGCGATGGTCACCCCTGTTCCTGTGAGGGAAGGGGCGCCTGCGGCACTGGGACTGCCCCGGGGCCCGCCCGCAGATGGGCGATAGTGGGTCGGGGCAGACGGGGGGCCGTGCGAGGGCCCGGGGAAGCGATCGCGGTGAGCGGCACAGGCGAGGCGCCACAGCCGCGCAGAGCCCTGCGCCTTCGGGAGGGCGCTAGCTGGAATGCCCCGCCGCTCCCCCCGCGCCGAACCCGGGCCAGTGCCCAGGTAGCCGGGGCAGCCCTGGGAGGAGCCCAGGGGGGCGCAGCTGGCGCGGCGCGATGGCCCCAGCGCCGAGACGCCCTAATTGCCGCCGGCGGGGCCGCAGCGGCCGCCGGCTGCCGCTGTCGAAGCGAAGCAACGTCTGGGCGGGGGGAGGCCCGAGGGAGGGGCGCGGGCGGGGCGTGGGGCGCGGTGGTCTGATCGCGAACGGCTCTGGCTACGTAGACGGGGGGAGGGAGCGGCCTGCGAGCAGGGCAGACCCGCGTAAGAGACAAAAGCTCGGCACGGCCTCGCGGCTGTTTGAGGGGTCTTTTGTTGCCACTTCTTCATCGAGGCTTGTGCGCTTTCTGCTCCCGTCCCTCGCCCTAGCACGCCGCTGGATACAGCCGGGGCGGGAATCGTGAGCTGGCGGCGGCTTCCGCCCGGCCTGGAGAGCGAGCGGCTCCTCGGCCCCCGGTCCCGTCCTCCTCGTCCACCAGTTGATCAAAGTTCGGCTGGGCCGAGGCGGGGAGCGGCCCTACCGCCCCCACCGGCCGGGGCTGCCGGACAGCGCAGCTCCGTCCTCGCTCCCTCCGGCGGCGTGTAGTGAAGTAGGAAGGATCGGACACCTCCCGCCTCTCTCCGCTTGCCCTCTCCTCCCCGCGGCTGGGGCTCTGGATAGGAGGAGCCGGAGGAAGAGGAAGATGACGGAGTGGGTGCAATTAGCCTAACAAGGGACGGGTGGCGGAGGCGGCGGCGTCCCCGCGCCGAGGACTGACACATCTGCTCTCTCTCCTCCTCCAGCCATGAAGGCAGCAGCCGGGGAGCGTAGCTGAAGCCCAGGGTCGTTCCGGTGCTCTTCCCTATGGCAACCGCGTGAACGGGGCCGACCCGTCCCCCGGCGGCGGGGCTGGGCTGGCCGAGCCTCGCCTGCTGTGCGCGAGTGGCTCTGGCGTTGGTTCCCTCCTCCCGTCCCTTCCCTTTCCCGATGTGGGCTCCAGAGGATTTGCGCCTCCTTTGTAACCAGGAATGAAATAATGGCGACCCGGTGGGCAGCGGGGCCACCCGACGGAGATGGAGACAACGAGCCCCCCCCGGGCGGCGGCGGCGGTGCCGGCGGCCAGGTAGGAACGGCAGAGGCGGGCGGGGCGCGGGCCGGGCCGGGCGGCCGCCTCCCGCCGCGGGGAACGGCTTGGCTGGAGCGGGCTTAATGGCCGCTCCCTCCCGCTCTCCCTCCCTCCCACTCTTCCTGCCCGCCCGCCCCGGAGTTGCTGGGAGTTGGACGCTGGGAGTGGTGCGGTTCCCCAGCAGCGGAGGGGAGGCAGCCGCCCGGCCGAGCGCTCGCCGCGCACTTGGGGGCACCGCTCCCGGGCCAGGAGGCGGCGGCGCCTTCGCTGCCTCGCGGGCCGGGCGGCGGCTCCGCTTCGCGCCCTGCGGAGCTGCCGCCGCCCTCGCCCTCGGGACGGAGCTTTCCCCGGGGCCGCCCCTTGGGCCTCTCGCCCCCCCGGCCCCGCGGGCAGAGCGTGGCGTGTCGCTCCCACGCCCAACCTGCCCGTCCTGGAGGAGCGCTTCGCTGGGCGCTCCGGAGTACGGCTTCGTGCCTGTCACATTTCTATCGTGCTGATTTTCAGTAGAAATAAGGGTCTGGCCTCTGTCTGCTTGTAGCCAGTGCTTGCCACTTTCCTGTCTATCCCCAGCCGCTTATATTAAGGATATTTCTATCCATAGCATTTGTTGCTGGAACGATCCTCTGTGTGTTTAGTTCAGAAACTTAATAGCATGCCCTATGGTGGCACCATTGCGTGTTTTGACTTGCAAGACAAAGTTTTTAACACAGAACCATGCCTGATCCTTCTGTGCTCCCTATTAATAGTAATGTCTCTGAAACAACTATTAACTCTAGATTCAACAAAATAACAGCTTCAGTAGATTTGTTTTCAGATTTGCCTTAAACTTTACTTACAAAGGCAAGCTCGATTTTGTATCTCTCAAAATTGGAGTATGTATGCTATGCTGAAGAAAGTGCTGATTTAAATCCACAAAGGGCTGTGAAATATATGCCCTTTATGTAGATATTCCCCCTTTTGTTTGCTGAAGTTGAAATACGGTTGAGTGATTTTTAGGCATACAGACCTTTAAAAGTGCGGGTGATTTCTGGTTTGGTTGTGGTTTTTTATTTTGTGTGGGTTTTTTTTTTCCTTAGGACACTGAGTTTTAGCTTACTGCTATCTTGAATTCACCCTTTTGCCTTGGTTTGAAAGTGTCACATATTGTATTGTAGGATTTTCCTTTTTGCTATCTCCTCAGTTAAGAGGTTCTCACTGTCTTGTAAAGCCAGGTGGGTTAGGTGAGGATAAAATCAATCTTAAGTAAGAGCACAGAAGATGTTAAGACTTTATGATAAAATACAGCTCAAAAACAGTGCCATGTTTGGAGAACCTGTTCTTCAGTACTGTTCAGGTGGTGTGGGAAGAAGGAAAAAACTGCATGTCTAAGGGTAAAAATTAATATCTGCTTTTTAATTCTGTGACATTGAAACTTCTGGTCTTTGGCACTGGCCCTTGTCATAATGTACCTCTCCCTGTGGCGGTAAGCCTTAACAAGGCCTGTGGCACTGTTGGAGCTCATCGTGTTAAAGCTGTCTAATTGGGGACTACTAATAGGCGTGGAATTGCAAAATGGACTGCTCTGCCTGTTGTTTTGCCAGGTACTTACATGTTGGAGTTAAAATGTAACTGGTAGAAAACATGTGCTGGGACCTGTGATTGTTAATCGCAGCAGGCCTGATGTAATCTTCGCTTGAACTTAGACAGCCCTGGTGAATGTCTGATCAAGGTTGCAGTGCGTTCTGCAGTGCCTTCGTGTAATATTACTGCGTGTTTTAAAGTTCAGTTTATTTTCTTGCAACTTTACTCTCATAGATTTGTGTAAAATGCCCAGAGTGAGAATTTGTGGCTTGACATCTGCTCTGTTCGTTTGATATAATAGTTACTGTACAGTGCTTCACGTGCTATATGTGAACAAACCCCTTCAATTGAAGTCTCTCATGTTTGTGTTGAACAGTAAGAATGGCTTTTCTGTTTAAAAGATCAGAAAACACCTTTCATGAAAAACATTTACTATAAAAAGGGACTTCAGGTTTCAAAAATATTGCTGCAGTTGTAGGGATTTCCAGTACTCTAATACTTATGTGCAAGGTATTAGCAATTTTGGGAAATGATTTATGGTTTTGGGACAATGGATCCCATATGGTGTTTGCATTATAATGCAGTAGTTAAGTAATCTGCATTTAATGCTTAGGTCCAGATATACACACAGCAGGCTGTCATGAGGAAGACTCCAGGCATAGCTGTTGTTCACCACAGTCAAGGGAGTTGCAACAGAAATTAGGACTTTAAATCAGTTTAAGTTTTTGGAAATGCACAACTGTAGTCATCAAGGTTTGAGTAAGAACTGAAAAACTTGTGCTCTATCTTCGGGATCATTGCTCAGACTAAGAAAGGGAATGTTTGAGAAGTGGTGCTTCTGTGGGTCCTTGTGTACGCAGGTAGGAGAACAGAGGACATGCAGTTTGAGTCCTCTGGATACCACATATGTTGGTTGATAATTGTGTTTTGGTTTGGACACCTGCCTACTCTGATGTTAAGTTCTGTTTGGTCACGCCTTGCTATGTTTTCTATTTTTATTTTCACTTAATTTTTTTTTACGTTTGTTTTCCCTTTGACACTGTACCCGGTGGTCTTTCAGCACAGAGCCCCTTCAGTGAAACGATCGTTGCCAACAAAGATCGCACATTGAGGCTTGCAGGCTGCGTCTGAACACGGAGCGCCTGTTCAAAGGACAGGTCACGTATTCTGGGCTCCTGGGGGAGCTGGCAGAGAGGGCCAGGGACTCTCAGGGCTGTTTGCCATTCTGTTTGAAATCTGACACACATTTACAAATGGAGGAATTGCTGGGCTTATGTTCCTAAGGGCAGATAAGTGAGAGCGTGTTCTTTTGGTTTTTAGATTAATAAGCGTTGGCTATCTCTGTTCTGTCAGGTTGTGGCGGTATTTTGCTGGAGAGTTTAAGCCCTGCTGAGGTACAGGCAGTACTGCTCAGTCACAACATCCCACATACAGGTTTGTCCAGAAGTGGTGTCTTCATTAGTGTAAATTCAATTTCCTGTCCTTTGCCTAGAAAGGCAAAGCAAAAAATGCTTTTTAAATTTTTTTTTGCTTTTCTGTTCCTACTGTTTTGTGTTTAAAGAAGTGCTGTGTCTCTTTGTGGTATAGTTTACTGTTAATCTATAGTAAAAGTGCATTCTGAATATTAAATGAAGATTTAAGAAAATATTAAGCACAATGTGTGTGGCCTTAAAAGCCAAATTTTAATTCTTAACAATACTGTGTCTTCAGTTTATGAATAATAAAACAAATACAAAAAATACTTTATCAAATAATTTTATTAAGACTGATATTTTTCTTTTGGTTACGTGTTTTTGTTTTGCTTAGCAGATGAAATGTTAGGAATAGTGAATGGTCTTTAGTGATTCCTAAGAGCTTCTGTATTTGTTGAAATTTAGGAATATATTTCCAAAGACTTCTGTAAAAAAAAAAAAGAGTAGCTGATCAGTACTTGCTTTGTAATCACAAATACTCAATTTCAGAGAAGAAGAAAACCCACAATATTCTTACTCCTACACCTTATCAGAGAGAGTGCAACTGCATAAACTGAAGACAAGCATGTGCTGGGTCAGGAACCAGAGAAGGGCAATGATGGCTCTAAAAATAGAAAATCATTTTGGCTTCTCGCTAACAATAATGAATAGATCGTTTACTATTTTAACAACCCAGTTGGGATGACTTTGGTAAATTTCATGTGTGAAATTTCCCAGGTGTTCCGTCTCTCTACTATCAGAGCAGAATGCCAGTCTTTCTGTAATTGTGCCTGTAAACATGTTAACTGTTCTGGAACTCTCTGTTGTTGGGTATTCATACTTTTTCTATGCCTGATACTCAGAGGCCGGAAGGTTTAATCACAATTAAACACAGATTAAGATCAGAATTAGAAAAATCCATTTATAAAATTTTATATGTCTAATAGTACACAATACTGATTGTTAAAAGTGTACATTACTTAGGGTGATAGAGAATTCTGCACAAAGCTTACATTAATAAATTAATTATAAATAGTAGCCTTGCATGGAGTTTTGGTTGCAACTGTTCAAAAAGCTTGAGTCAAATCCTGTTTAATCATGCAAGCATGATGCTGACTTCTGCTCTGATTTATGTCAGCATAAGCCTAGGATAATTTGACAAAACATGGACCTCTTCCATGAAGAAATGTGACGTATTTGATAAGTGACAATATGGAGCAGGAAGTAGTTCCTTCAAGAAAATGAAGGTATCTGCCTTCTAATGTAGCGGTGTTTAATGTGTTTTTCTGAAGTGACTTCTTGCTTTCCAGTTACACAACTTTGTTGATTGTACCACTTTAGTATAGTTGTCTGGAAAAAAAAATACTTTGGCAAGAGAAATGCAGTGGACTGAAAGTATCTTGAACTGTGTTCACATGAAATACCTGCTCTTGCTGCATGCAGTATATGCATTATACAACTGAACTTTTTTCTTTAACAGGTTTGACAAACATCAAAGCACTGAGTTGACTTTATCTGTATAAGCTATTTGTAACGATTTTTAATAAGATGCGAAAATAATGCTTGCTACTTCAGAGATATTATTTAATGTAATTTGTATTTACTTACATGCAAAAACAGTTGAGAGAACAGCTGGGGAAGAGGAGCTATTTCATCTCACACGCTTGTACTCATACACTTGTATGCATTTGTGATCTTTTCCCTCTTGTACCTTTGAAAACATCTTACTGGATGTGGATAATCAAATCATAACTGGAATAGTATGGACTCTGAAGAGTAAAAGCTGGTATATTTTTCTTTAATTCTCTGACTACTTGCATATGTGGCTGTGTAAATGATAATTATAATATAAACATGTACAACCTGTTAGCCTTACTAAGAGAAAGAAATTACCTTTCCAAGGAAGTCCAAGTAACAGTGTTAGGCTAAGCTGTTAGGAATATCTGCTGGTGCTTTGTAGCTGCTGTTTTGCTTTTTTTTTCTCTGATAACAAATGGAAGAAAAAATTGAGGGTTTGTAGCAGAGGTTGAATGCTATTCTTCCTTGCAGTTGTTTGTGTCCTGACTTGCATAGAATAGGAAGCAGATATAAAAAAATATGCAATGGTGTTAAATGAAAACACGATTTATTGATTGTGGTTAACAGGAGTCATTGTTTTTAAAAAAGCATGAGTTAGCCCTGGTGTAAATATTGAGGCTTCTAAACTACATTGAAACAATCTGAATTGACAGTACTCCAGAAGTCAGTCCGGTGGGCTGTTAGATACAATTCCATGATTGTGGAAGCTTTCAGAGCCTGTGATCTCGTCAAAACCTTGAACTTAGGGCCTTGCTACAGAGGAAGTGTTTGTCTGCTTGCCACAATAGATAATGCACATATACTAAAAATATGTTATGCTAAGCATAGTATGCAGACAGTGGATGTGAGTTATGCTGTCTGGTCAGATTGATTTCCTTCTACAGAAATCTTGTAACACTTTGCCTTTGTTTATAATATGAAATGTAGATTATTGTAAATGCTGTGCATTTCTGCTGTCAAATCCTTATGTCTTGTAATTTTTATTTTTTTAAAAAGACACTCCATGGTGTTTTTGCCCATCACCCAGCAGTAGGCACACACAGTAGAAGTATAATGAGTAGGAGCAGTGACATCGAACAGGCTTTGATTGTGTTCATATCAGAGGCCTGACGCATCTTGTAAACCTGGAAGTGCATAGTCTTGGAGCTGCAAGGTGGGATTAAACTGTTTTATGTGTACAGTTCCTGGGTGCATAAAGGTTATTTAATGAGAAGCCTTTGTCTGTGGTGTGTTTTTTCTTTTTGTTGAATGTTTGTTTTTCTTTGGTATGGATTCTGGTTTTTTTTTTAAACCATGGTGAAATGCATTTTTCATTTACATTAGTTAGATGGGAACTCTGGCTTCTCCCTGTTTTATTGTTTACTTTGGTAACAGGGAAACAATCTTCTGAATTTATTGTTTGATGACTGCTGTTGGATTTGAAGAGAATTCTTCTGGGGAGGTGATACTAGAGTTTAGTGGTTGGATCACTTGGGAACAGGATGGTAAAGATTAGGCACAACTGTATGCTTTGTTCTCTGCATCTCTGTGCTGGGGGGCTGGAACTACTGCATTTTTCTGAATTGGTGTACCCTGTTGTTCTGTATGCCAGGGAATTGTGTTCAGCAAAAAGTGTTGCTGCTTTATGTTTTCTGTTCTAGATTTTTGCACTGAGAACTTGTAGATAAGTGTTTTAATGAGGCCTTGGGATCTGTTGCAGCTCTCTCCAGCCTATTTGAGAGAGCCTGATACAAATCACTTTAGTAAATATTTGATGCTGGGCTTGAGAGGTTCTGTGTGGGCATTCTAGAAAAACACAAACAGCTGTTTAGATTTTGACTCTGGCTTGCAACTCTGAATATACACCTTTGGGAGTGTAGGTAGTAGGCTTATTTTTGTTCTAAAATTCTTAATTTCCATTTGCCAGCAGCTGCTGCTTTGGTGAGAGTGAATGAGGTGCCTCCTTAGAGGACATGGCTAATTACAGACAGTCTGCTGGTGCAGGGGGGCACTCTGAGATAGACATTTTCTTTCATGTGTCTCTCATTTGCATAATGTGTTAGGACACACAGTATGGACTGCATTAAGCACTAGCAAATATGCTGTGGGGAATCATCTTGCGCTGGCATCACTAAGTTGTCTAGATAACATAATCTTCATATTTTAGATGTTGAGGTTTGTATTTGTCTATTTGAAGGGCCAGGGACAAGAAATCAATAGAAAACCATATAAACTGTAATGAGGAGAGAAATTTTAAATGCTTCTGAGTAACAGTTGCAGTTGGTATAAATAGGTTTAAAAGAGAAACCTGAATTTGTGTGGAGATTTGGGTTTTTGTTTGTTTGCTGTGGGTTTTTGGTTTTTTTAGTTGGCTGCTTTGTGGGGTTTGTGGTTATTTTTGGGAGGGGTTTTTTTATTTTATTTTACTTAATGTAAATGGCAGTGTGCCCTCCTACTTGTACGTATGTATGTATATCTCTTTACACTTTGAAATACTATTTCTCATTAAAAATTCACTGCAAACCACTCACCCTTTAAAGGACTGGGTTTTGTTCTCATCTAGTTCTTCATCTTAATATTTGGGGCTTTTTGTGTTGTGAAGTTCAAGGCATAAGAGAGTGAACAATCCTGTAATAAAAAAGGTTTAAAAAATGAAATCTTAACTTTCCTGAAATGTTAGTGTTGAATATATCTGTGAAATTCTCTTAGTCCAAGTACAAGAGCAGAAAAGACTAAGATTCAAATGCTGATGTGGTTTAAAACTTTGGGGTGAATAGGGTCTTGGATACAACTTGTTCTGTCCATGGGGTGAGCTAAAAGAGAATCTTTGAACTCTCAAGAATCCCTTACAGATCGCTTGGCTTGTGGCAGATAGATGCAGTCTGCTCAGTGATACATTCCCAGCATTGAGGTGAACTACTCAATTTTGGAAACTGAAACAGAGCTTAGTCTACACCTTAAGTTGCAGTTTTATATTGGGAAACTGCACCAGGAGAGGTGGTGTTCAGAAACTAGTTTATGGAGCTAAAGTCATATGGATTTCAAAACCATAACACAATTCCAGTTACTTTTGAGAAAAGTACAATATTATAACTTGTTCAGGTCTGTCCAGATGTAATAGAATGTGGAAGGGGTTGCTTTCCTAAGCAGCTTGACAGATACTTGAATACAAATCTGTCATTAAAGTCTATGGTGGTTTAGACATGCCTAGATGGATATGTCCTCAGTTCCATAATGTTTAACAGAGCTAGAAATCAGTCAGCATTTTTAGGAGTATACAAAGCTATCAAAATTTCCTTTTGATGCAAGAATTGAGAATGGAAACATTTAGCTGTTGTCTTTTTTTGTTCAGCAAAAGAAGCAGCAGTTCTAGTATGTGCTGCAGGTGACTCTTCTTACCTGTGGGTTCTGACCTGTATTTTGTAAGATAAAAATCTGTTTAGAGTTATCTCCAAAAGAAATGCTGCAGTTTACATGGAACAAGCTGCCCCATTGCATTTCATGTTTTGTTGTTGTGCTTTTCTTCTAATTTTGATGCAGCTTTAATAGGGAGCCTGTTACTCCAGTGAAAAGCATTCCTGTGTAGAGCTGCAAACATTTCTTACTCATCAATGGCTGTAAAATCTGACTTGTTCCTTCTTGCATGCATTTTAAAATTTTATTATCCTCAGTCATCATGGTAAAAGGTGAGCAAGTAAACTTTGCCCGGAGTAATCAATTTTCATGGCAATTTTTCAGGCCTTCTGCTCCATTCTCTGTACTTACACTGTTTTGGTATGGATCTGTCTACATACAGTCTCACATCTTCTGTGAAAATATAACTAAAATAACTAAATGCTTTAGTTATATTTTAAAATATGTTGGAGAAGTTGCTTTGGAACTGCTTGTGAGGTGGGATTTGAATATGATCTTTCTTTTCTTAAGGAAAACAAAATGTATGGCTTGTGTGCTGCTCTGAGGGTATTAAAGTTTCCCATCTTGCCAGATTACCAATAACATGGAATTTGGAAGAGTGAAACAAGTGAACATGAATGACCTTCAGTATGCATTGCAGTCTGTGTATCTGAATCAGATGCTGAGTAATTCAGTATCAGTAAGTAGTCTGGCAAGCTGGTATTCTGATCCTACGTCATGGAGGTGATTTTACAACTTCATTTCTTGCATCTCTTTTGATGGCATTTTCATTTTTTTAAAGCACGAGAAGTAGCATTCTCACTTTTTATAAGTACTGCATACAGAACCAAAATGGCCCTTGTAGCTGAGTCTGTGCAACAAAGGGCTTTTTCTGTATGAAGGTGTTATGAAATGTCATGTTGTATAATGAAAGCTGGCCAATACAAGTGGCATTTTGTAGCCTTTGCCCTTTAGGTGTTTTTTTTTGTGAGTTCAAAACTGTAGATTATTTTGAGTAATTTTCTCTCCATTTGCACTGTGACTGAGGCTATGATTCAGCTGTGTATCTAAACAGATCTGGTAAGTGTCTGCTGTCTTCATGAATTTAATGGCAATGGAGAGGTAAAAGTGCTTCTTTTGTTATCTTTCTTTGTAGAGCACTTTTGCCTACTGATTGTTATTCAGATTAGTGAAGATGAATTGTCTGTGCAGAAATGCTCAAGGACTTTCTTCAGCACTAGTTGATATAAAATGTGTGTTAAGTGCCAAAGTATTATGTCACATATAAAATACTGAGAGGTAATGATTAACCAGGAGCTCATGGGTGAAATCTTAAATGTTCTGGTAGGTAACTTCAAGGATTAAACAGCACCTTAATGCTTGGTGTTGTTCAAAAGAGTGAATTGTCATCCATTTTCTAGTAATTCTGGACGTGTTCTCTGTTATGCCTCAGTATATAAATCCATAATACACTTGGAGCTGATGTGTCTGGGTCTGATCTCTCTCCATTTTTCCCCATCTCAGAAACTATAGTAGAGCTAGAAAAGTTGTGGAGAAATGATAATTGAATATATGGAGTTATTTCTGTATCAAAACCAAAACCAGAAGCTAGGACTTGGAAGTTTGGGAAAGAGGACACTAGGGACAGGTGATGCTGATATGTTGTAGCTTTCTCTGTTTTCATCTTAAATTTCTGTGGATCAGCTCTTTCCTATCTGCACCAAGAAGTTGGCAGTGTCAGATGAGCATAGGGGGGTGAGATCAAGCAAAAGGAGATGGTCTTTGCATAAAAGTTAATTAAACTTGTTACTCTGCTCCCTAATATTATGAAAGCTAAAAGCACCTGTGTAGTCTGGATATATTTTTGAAAGAACAATGCTTTTAGAGTTACTCAGTACCCTTGTAGTGGAATGAATTACGGATTTGTGAATAATTAGAGCTGGGAGGATAGTCTAGTGATGCTTGTTTTTGTGTTCTTTCCTAATTATTCACAGCTATCACCATTTGGTCAGTGTTAGAGCTGGGCTAGTTGAGTTTTCGATCTGATCTACAGGTGTTCTTACATGTCACAGTGCTGATTCCATAATAGCTCACCAGGGTTCCTTCTGCTTTCAGGAGCTTCTGTACCAAGCCTGATGAAACAAGGCAGCTGTTGATGATCAGCAACAGGAAATGGAGTTTTTCAAATATTCAGAACTGAGCCTATTTTTGCTTCTTGAAGATACCAAACTTATGTCTTTGGTTTTACTCGGTTTTGTTAAAGTTGTTGCATCATATGGGTCTAATGTTCTCCATTTCTAATAAGCTAAATGAAATGCACCATTGCCTACTCTTGTGTTCAGTCCATCTCTTCTCCATCCCCCGTACCAGATGAAGGAGAGCTCAAGGTGATTGAGGATTGTACACAAAAGTCAAAAGTTACATATGCTGTCGCACTGCTATTTCTTTTCTACTTGTTTGTAGTCAAACAAGTGCTTTTTTTGCCTGTGGAATAGTTTTCTGTGCCACCTTTTTAGTGGACTGCATTACATTGCAGGACTTAATTTTTGATTACAAGTCTTATTTGCACCAGCAAACTCAGTAAACCACTTAGATCCTGTGGAAAACTCCTTTCTCCTTTTGTGGTGAATGATGCTGCTGGGACTTCTGCTTGTTCTGGAATAGTTACTTCTCTTTCACTCTATTTCTACAGCTTAAGGGAAGGAAATAGCACTTTCAGAGGCTACACAGCAAGCTACAGAGCTCCAAAGGAATGGGACTGGGTGATGTAGGGATAGGGAAAGGACTGGAGGGAGCAGCTCCATCTGGCAAAATGAAACTTCTCCCCTTCACGAGTCCTGAAAATCAGTTATCCAGAAGGTAAGGTAAAAAAAGGTAAACTTCTACCTGAACAACTGGGAAATGAGATGGCCACAAAAATAGTTTTGTTGAGTTGGGGTTTTTGTCTTTCGTGGGTGAGTAGACAAATAACATCCACCCCCAAAAAGTATTTTTAAAGCTAGATCTAAAGTGTTAAAAGGCATCTGTGGCTAAGATGGTTTCTGGTCTTGTAATCAGTGATTCATGACTGAGAAACTAAATTCTTTAATGCAAGTGAGTAGAGACAGTGGTAATATTAGACAGTTACTCAGCAAGGCGTGTTCAGGGTAAACAGTCCTCACTGGTAAGTTTGTCTGTGGAGAATCATTTTTTCCCTGTTTCATTTAAATCCTAGACTTGGATAAACTTAGGAAAAAATCTTGTATTCAGTTAAGAATTCAGTGATGCCTGTTTTTCACACTATCCCAGTGTGAGTTTATTTGGGAAAAAGATTCTCCCCTTGCAACTCCTTCGGCATGTTAACCTTTATACATGTCATGGCTGTCGTTCAGTGGCTTAAAGTTTGGATGATGCAATGTGAGTAAGTGATGTAATGGTTGTCTGTAAGCTGCTTTGCAGTTCACAATGGCAATCTAAAGTTTGGAAACCAGATTTTTTTTGTGTTAGGTTGTGTGTCTTCTGTAAGGGAGGTGCAGCACAAACACCACAATCATCTTATTTTGGATAGTGCAAAAAAAGTGAATGATGATGTTTGAGTGTGGGGTTTTTTTTTTTTGTTTGTAGTTATTTGGTATGTTTTTTGGTGGTGTGTTGCTGTATGGGTGGTGGTTTGTTTGGGTTTTTTCTTTTTTTTTAATTATTGGATTTTTTAAAAATTCAAACTATTAATTCTACCAAATTAGTTAAGGGGAAGGCATTGTGTGAGATTAAAACCAGGATTTGTGGGACTGACTTGACCTTAAATTCAGTTAATACTGTGGTGACTTCCCCCGCTTGGATAATCTGGTCTGGCAGATTTCTCTTTCCTGCTTAGGACCCAAGATACCTTGAGCTTTCATTCCTTGGAAAGTGCCTCTAGTTTTCCCTACTTTTCTGAGTGGAAAAGCTGGGTTACAAGAATATGTCCTGACCTGAATGTTGCTAACCTTTTCAAGGCATGAGGAACAGTGATTGTTCTTCTTTGTATTCTTTATCCCATGGTGCATTTGTTTTTTGTGGAACTTGATTTCTTTATTGCAAAGACACTTCTCATTTGGGAAAGAAATACAACTAGTTGTATTTTGGAATGGCTCACTAGAGAAGGATCTTCTAATTTATTCTTACTGCTTAATAAGGCTGTTCTAGCCTATGTGCAGGTTATTTCACAAGCCTATTTTTCTCTGTTACCTTATTTACAAATGGCTGTTACAAAGTGGCAGTAGAGGCTTTACTTTTCCATTATACTGCTTTGTACTTTGTGTTCCAATGAGTTCTGAGAAGTTCCATTGTATTTATTGGTTTAAATGGTTGAAGTCCAGACTATTTTTTATTCTTAAGTGCAGATTTAGGTTAGATGATTTCAGAAATGATAAAAAATATGTCAGAAGACATCTTGTGTTGTTTATGTTAATAAAAGTTTTTTTAATAATCGGTGAAAAAAAGGTATTTGGTCTAATTTAAAAATTAAAAAAGGGGGGAAATTACATTTATTCATACTTCATAAATAGCCTGTGTAAGTCTCTTCAGCTGGAGACGGTTCTCGATTTCAGCAGGCTTTGGATCAGTGGTTCTGATAAACAAACCTTTGGAAAAAAAACTTTAATTCTTTTCAAAATCACTTGTGCCTATAACTGTTCTTTAATGCTGACTGCCTTTTGTATTATGTCCTAGAATATAAATAAATGAATTGTATACTTTCTTCAAACCTTCTTTTGGAGAGATCAGTGTCAGGTCTAAGTAAAAATATCCCAAGCCACTAACATTTCTTCACTTGTTAGAGTAAAAAGCCTACAAATACCAGGTCTTTGGATAATGCAAGACCATACATGCTATAGAAAACCTGACATGCTGTTATATATGAAGTCACAATGTGAAAATTTGAAGAAAGTAAAATAACTGTATATTGAAGCTAAACTCAGTGGAAGTAGATACATTTGTTTCAGGAACAAAATGTTTGTCTTTTTATACAACTCCTTTATTCTTGCTCAAATTTAGAGGGTGAGAAAGCTTTTCTGTTTAAAGGAAACCTGTGAAGAGTGAAGCCTGCGTTTTTGAATGCGTGCAACTTGAAAGTGTTGTAGGTATGTCTCCAAAACCAGGCAGATAAGACTCTTCGTTGTAAAAGTAGTAGAAGTTGTGAATTTAAAAAATGTAAATTTAATTTAAAAAAAACCTTCAAAAGCAAAACCAAAAGAAATTCATGAGCATCTTTCTGTAGCAAGTCATGGACTTAAGTATAATTATACTTCATCTAGTGTCTCCTTCCAGCATTAACAGACTTTGCCTGTTTTAAGAGAATTTTGTCTTCCTGGCATGGTTTTCTTTTCTGTAGCTACCACAGGATTTTGCCTGGAGCCTGGAAACCACTTCTATACCTGCAGCATTCTCTCTTCAGTGTTAGATCTATGACTTGAGAGTTTCTGGCCCTCTGAGAGCAATATTGAGGTGAATTTGTTCTGCTGTTTCCTCCTTCCTTCCAGATACACCTGTGATTTTGTGTTATAATTGTGAAAGTGGTTGCTGAAGCCAGAGAAGGAATGGATACACTTTTGTACTTTTGTTGAAAGTCCTGTGTGCATGTTAGCAGGGGGTATTGCAGACTCTATTGGACATGAACAGGTAGGGGATGTTAGGGATTTGAGCTAGAATGCAGCACTTGACCAAAAACAGTCTCAACCTGATTTGCCTGCAGCTCCGATTTGTGTAGTTGCTGTAAAATGCTTTCTCACTACTGAAGATACAGCACAGATTTAAAACCAGTTTCTGCAGTATCAGTGAATCATTGAGCTTGGAAAGCACTTCTGAAGATCACTCAGTTCAGTAAACTGGAGCAGGCTGTCCAGGATGGTGTCTAGGCTGGTTTTGACCACAAGTATGGAGACTCAGCAGGTTTTCTGGCAACATGATTTAGTGTTGGATCGTGCTTATAGTAAAATTTAGGGTGGTGGTAGTGATATTTTTATGGATTTTCCTCTATTTCAGTTTGTTTCTGTACATTTTCTAATTTCATACTTGGCCTCCTGCTGGACCTCTTCCTGTTGTTCATAACCTCTTCAGTTTCTAGTTCAGTTCACTGTTCTTTATCTGGCCAATACTTCATTAATTTGTCCATAAGTTTGTCCACAAAAGACAGTGTCAAAAACCCTCCTGATGTCAAGGTAAAAAAATACCTGTTACTCTCATCTACCAAGCCAGCCAACTCTTTAAAAATGGCCATCAGGCTGATTAAGCATGTTTTATTCTTGATAAATCTACCTTCTTGTCCATTGTATGTTTGGAAGCTTTTCTTGTTGCCTTTCATGTCCTGTACCAGATGAAAATCCAGTGGGTTTTGGCTTTCCCAGGGGCTTTGGCTTTCCTAACACCTATCACTGCATGCTCAGACAGTGTCTTTGTTTCTTCTGGATCCCCTGGATTATGCTTGTGATCCTTGTACACTCCCTTTTTCATCTGAGCTCAGCCAGAATCTTCTTGCTTGTCCATGCAGGCCTCCTGCCACCTTTGCTTGATTCTTTGCACACTGCTAAGGATCATTCTTGAACTTGTAGAGGGAGATCCATGAAAATCAACCAGCTCTCCCAGACTCTTCTTCAGGACAGCCTCCTTTGAAATTCTTCCAGGCTGATCAGTGAGCAGTTCTGTTCTGTAATGTGGCTTTGCTCTCTGCTCCCAGGATCCTGAGCCTCGTTGTTCAGTCACTGTAGCTGAGGTGGCCCCTGCACTTCGTGCTCCCAAGAATTCTTCCTTTTCTGTAAATATGAGGTTTAGTAGATTGCCTGTTCCTTTTTGGAGTAACAGTCACTGGTGTCAGAAAGGAACTATTAGCACATTCTGGAAACCTACTGGATTCCTTGTGTTCTGCTCTGATGTTAATAAAATTATTAAAAATAATATGTATTTTATTGCATATGTTTTTGTGAATAGCATAATTCTTCTGAATTGGTCTTGTTACAAGGTAAAACCTTTACAGGCTGCTGGCCAGGAACTTGTACAGGGGAATTAAATGCAGAGAAGAGGAAGTTGCATTAGATGATTAATCTGTTTCATCATATGATATAATTTGAAAGCCAGGATGTAAATTTGATAAGAAAAGCAGTGAAGACGTTTGGAAAAGGGACTGTTAAATAAAACTGAAACAAGAGCTTGAATTCCTGCAGTTAAGTAATTTTTAGTTATTGTTGATGTCAGTTTAGTACTATTGATGTCATTTTTGAAATCTGGTTGAAAGTATTTTGGTAAGTTGTGCTGTCTCTATGTCTTGCTGCATCTTAGTGGAGTGCAGGAGTCCTATCGTTGTTTGACACATGATGTTTTGTGCAAGCACACCCACATCATGGAATTTCTGCCATTTGGCCTGAAGTTGCTGAATGGTGATTTTTAAAAAAAATAATTTCTCACTTGAAAGACAATATATTAGGAAATATATTGTCTTTTTACAGACATAGTAAAAAATGAAAGCAAAAGCCTCCAGAAGAGAGTCAAATATTTTTGCACAGGCTGATTACTGTCGCTTATGTAATGAGGAGCTTGGCACATGTGTAGTAGTTCATGATTGATGGGTCACAGTGTGTGTGCTCACACTTGGGACAAGACTGGTAAAATACATTCCTAAGATATACTGTGAGTTTAATATGATGTTAGGTGAAATTTTTGTTAAGGGTCAAGACCTGCAGCTGGCTGAAAGGTTGTGGTGACACAAGGCAGACTTTCTGCAGAAATATAAGCAACTCTGAATTCAATTCATGTGACTTTGCTATATAATAAATAGTCAACCTGTAGTTTTCCACTGATAAACCTCCTGCTTGTTTCTTGGTTTCTGCTAGTATGTTGCTTTTCTCCTCTATTCCACACATTCAACTGTGTTGTTTTTCTTTAATTTCTTTTTAATGTTGTAGCTTTCTGTGTCTTGTTTCCTAGGATTTTTTGGCTGTAATATTAGTACTCCCCTGAGTACTGACAGAAGTCTGATACCTGATATGTTATGATTGATTGAGGACTTGCTTGTTGAAAAGGTATGATTTTCTTGAAATGGTAATTTCATTAAGTTTCAGTGGCACATCAGTTTCAGACTTTGAATGTAGCTCTCACAGACTGTCTCAAACGTGTTGATGACATTTTGTGTGGTGTGTTCTTTTTCATACAGAAAATGTGTTGGTGGCTGAATAGTTTTTCAGTCTGTTGGAATACGCTGGCTCAGGTGGGTTTTTGTACCATATCCTGGGTTTGTGCACCTGAATTTCTGTTCAGGTTACTTGTATCAGTCTTTAGTTATTAAAAGTTTCTTGAAGATTTTAAGTGCATTAAGTACATTTGTTCCATATTTAATAAGAGCCCTTAGAGCGGGAATTTTTTGCCTTTTTAATTACTTCTGCACTGTAGTGCTGAACTTTTCAGTTAAAAAAGTAATAAAAAGTAATAAAAGTAAAAAAATCCTTGACCGTTTATTCTATCCAGCTTTTTTAGACAGGGAATCTGTTGCTCACTGATGTACTTTGTGCTTAGTATTCAGTACAGAGGTAAGTTTTTAATGTGTGACAGATTATTCATGGTCAGTTAAGTCTTTGTGTGCCTTTGTATGTTGTCAATCACACCTGCCATGCATCTTAAAAATAAGGACCACTTTGTGCCCTCTCTCATCCTCTCTTTTTCCTACTGAACTGTTTCTTCCTCTGTTGCTGGGGTTTCTTTCCATTTAGTGTGTGGCAAGACTTTAATGAGTAGAAGACTTAAGAAAGGCCAGGGAATTACATGCTGATTTTGCAGCTCTGGAGGTCATTGATCCAACATTTCAGTGAGGGGAAAAAAATGAGTATAAGTAGTGCTACTGGCGTAATTGTTATTGCTGTGTTTGTGTAGCATATCTGTTTGGCCATGCTGTTCACAACGTTTTAAGCATTTGTACTCTGTAATCTCTGGACATTGTGTTGGTGCCATTCCCAATCTGTTTGCTGTTGTGTTCCTACCAGAAGACCATGCCCAGTGTTTGGCCCTCTCTGTGGGACATGACAAACTGGAGAGAGGACCTGGAGTGCCTGCCTGGACAGGAGGCCGCTGAGCCCAGCTTTGCCCAGCCTGAAGCAGGGAAGGCTGCGGGGGCAGCTGGATGGGGCCTTCAGCCTCTTGAAAGGGAAAGGATGAGAAAATGGATGTAGTAAGGGAAGCTCCAGGAGAAAGGAGAAAAAATTACTGTTTAGGGTGATTAAACATTGGAACAGCTTGTGAGAGGTCCTGGAACCTTCCTCTTTGGAGACTTCTGGGACCTCACTGTGTGAAGACCACAGCAGCCTTTTAATCAACAATGTCCAGTGTCCACAATTAGGGCTATGTATTTGTCACTTTTTCTTGGAAGAAAAACATTGCTACCTTGTAAAAAGCCTTGCTGGCATGTCCTTTCTAATAAAAATGAGGTGCTTCTTAATATAGTTATGTGATGGAAAGGACACCTGTCCATGCCTATAGACGTCTTTAAAAAAATTGGAATTAGATTCAATGCAAAACGCTGGTGTGGGACTTTTTTCCCTTATTTGTTTTCCCCGAGTACCTCCTGTATAATGCCTCATGAAGGTTATATTTTCAGTATAAAGTAAAGCTCCATGAAATTGTGTTATTTTGGACTAGTCTGTTTTAGAGATAAAGGTGTTTTAGGGATAAGAAAAAAACCAAACAAATTATGGATCTTGGTTTTAAGCCTGTCTCAAGAACTTCAGTGAGATGACTGCAGAGGATGTTTCATCATCCAGCATGAATTTTTACTAGGGTGTTGATTAGGTCAAATTTACAGTTCCTCTTTATTGCCTAACTTCGCAGGATGAAATTTCGGTGAAAAAATGGGAATCGAGTTGACTTTTTAGGACTGTTTTCTCTATGTGTTTCCTGTATTAACAGCTTTTTCAGGTTCAGTGCTCAGGAAAAATGAAGATATGAATTTGTTTTCTAGAGTTTTCTTTCTTTGTTTATCCTTACATTGGGTAATTCCCGAGATTGGGTTTTAAACTTGGTTCTTGGAAGCCCTTTCATTGTGCTTTAACTTCTCAGTGTAATTAATTCTGTCTGCAAAGATCTTGGGAATAAGGAGTAGAAAAGATGGATCTCTATGAGTGATAAATCTGAAGGAAACAGTGGATTTAGTATTTAGACCATCATACCACAGCCACCTTGCTTGGCCTTTATTTATTAGTGAGATCAATAGATGTTTTTACTGATTTCTAAATAACATTAGTTATGTGCAGAGTCGGAGTTAGGCTTGGGAATAGCTCTCGACTTGGTGGGACGGAACCCTATTGGCCAGAGTTTTGGTGTGGCTCTGCTTATACCCTTTCATTAATAGCAAACACCCCAAAATATTTTCAAGCTTAAAAAAAAAAAAAGTTTTTGCACAGCTTTCTCCTCTATAGAAAGCTGAAAGGAAAACAAAGTTATTTTATTGGTTTAGAAATTAGGGGAATGTATCTCCACTCCCTACTGACTAAATCAGAATAAGTCCTTCCTTCTAGAATTAGCTCCAGGTGAGGCTTTTTATTTATTGGTTTTCTGTTATGAATTGAGTAAAGATAGTATTTCTCAGAAACCAGTTCCTTCTAGTTCGTAGGTAGGCAGTTTTTCTCCAATCCCCTCTGAGGCCAGGCTGCACTTCTGAGGGCATTCTTAGTAGTCTCTGGCTGAGGTGGTTCACTGAAGGGACAAAAGCAGTAAGCTGTTAGGCTGGCCAAGCCCATCACTTCTAGAATTGTCATGTGTGCTTGAGAGGTCATTTGAAAAGTGGAATTTAGTATTGGACTTTATGTGCTGATGAATGATAATGTGCTAATATGAACAAACTTCTGTTTTTTAAGATGCTTCCTGCATTTAGGGAAGGAAACATTCTCCTTGTCTTAAACTTTCAGAGGATATCTGACTTTTCTAAGAGTTTTGGAATGATGAATTGTGCCACCAGCATAGTGAGGTTTAAGACCATAATTCTAAGCGACACATCATTACTAAGATCTACTTAGATACCATCCCCACAGAGCTACATGTGTTGAGTTCTGTGGTTTTTTGCAATCAGTGTATTTCCCTTTAGTGGTAAGCAGTAAAAATTACCCTGGGTTCACAGTGTAATTGAAATGTTGAGGCCAGAGGGTGAAGCTATTGACTTCCTCTGTAAATGTAATGGGGCAGTGCTTCTAGTTGACGAAAAGCAGGTCTCTGCCAGTGCTACTGTAGTGTTTTGCATACTGAGTGTTTTTGTCATAAAAGTTCCTTTTATCCCGTGGTTAAGAAATAAAAAGGTTTTAAATACCATTGTATGAAAGAATTATTAAGTATTGTCAAGTCTCTTTTGTGCCACAGCTAATTTGCCTGTTACATACAGAAGAATTCTTGGATCATTTACAGTGCATTGCAGTAATTTTACATAGTAATTTTTTACATTGCATCTGAAAAATACGTTATGTTGTCTGAACTGTGAAAAACCTTGGGATTTCAGATGTACTCCTGTCTTCCACATAATGCTGCTATTAGCATCTGCCTGGTCTGTACTTCACTGTTTTGAATTTCCTAGCTAGATGCTTAGACCTGGAGCTATACCCTGTTAAGAGAAGTGCAGCACTACCTTTGCTCTGCCTGTGTTTTCTGAATTTGAATTCTTGCTCCGTAGAAATAATGATCTTTACCTCTACAGACATAAAAAAAATTAGGAAAGTACAGTTTAATCTATGGGAAAATGTATGTTGATCAGAAAAAAGTTCATTGTTCCACCTGTACTTATGAATTTTCGTGAAGAATATTTCTGATTCCTTAATTGTCAGTTATATTTTTTCCTAAATAATGTATATAAGCATTATAAGATCAAAATGTGTTAAAAGTGCTACGATACGAAAGTGCAGCAGCCTTAAAAAGCTTACGATCCTGCAAGTCTCTTCTTTTACTTTTGATGAAAAGATCACAATATCTGCATTTCTGTAGGATAACTGCATACTGAAGTAGCAGAAGGCACTACAGGTGCAAATGTAAGGCTTGTTTTCTTCGGGCAAAAGATAGTGTCAGAAGCAAGTGGTGTAATGGAGCAAAGAAGTAAAAATTCTTGAATCTGATTTCTTTTGTTCATGGCATCAGTCTGCCCATCTGTTGGTTGTTCTGCAGTTGCTCTTGAAGGTTTCTGGCCAATTTTGGTCAAATTTCAAGAGGGGAAGATGGTCTCAGAGATAATGAAGTGCCTGCAAATTCAGAGTCACTCGGTATTGGGAAGTGAAGCCCTGTTAATGCCTTGCACTGCAGGTGAGGTGGGGGAGCTGTTGTGGCCAGTCAGCACACGTGGGACTGCCAAAAAACCATTCCTTCCCTTACAGGGTGTTTGGCAGGACCAAAGAAGATGAGAGGGAGTTACAAGATCTGTGAGACCAAAGTCAGTTCTACTACTCAATGTAGCAACTTGATATGTTTGATTGGTTTCTAAAATAAACCTTAAGCCTTCTTAGAATTCCAAAGCTCACTGGAAAATTTGCTAACTTCTTTTAAAGCATATTTTCTTCCAAGTAAATCTACCTTTGGATGAATGAAGACTTTTGAGAAGAGATGGACATTTGCACAATGGTGGGGAAGAGCTTTGATCAAGTCTACATATTTTATGAACAAAAAAGAATGGAAGCCATGAAACTTAGTTTCAGATTGTGTCACATGACTGATCTGATAACACTGTTCATGCAAAACTGGGCTTGTTTCTAATAGAAAAAATTATGGAAAAACTGAAGGAGAATCTGAATTTTTGAATCTCTTCCAGTTATGTAAATTGCCTAGAGAGATTACTAGATATTAGAGATCAATCTTTCAGATTTTTTTAAACAAGACCGGTGTTTAGCATATGGAAGCATGGTTATGGGGTCTAAACTGAAATTTTTTTAGTGCAGGGAACAGGGGTGTTTGATTTTATTTGTTTGATATACCTCATCTTAATTCAAGTGAATGAAAGCTTCATCAAGTTCTAGACAAGCCTCTGCACTGTGCAGGTTCAAAATTTGGGGACAGTCAGAAGAGAAAGCTAAGTATAAGTCACCAAGTTGTATTAGTTAACAGGCTGTTTTTATTTAATTTTTTTAATTTATTTATTATCTTCTTCTCTTGGGAGTGACATGTGGTGATACTTGTTTCTTTGCTGGGTTCTGTATCTTGAGTGTGACAGGACTCTGTAATGCATTATGTTGTCTGTAATCAATACAACAAGTTTCCTGACAGATTTGAAAATCTACCCCAGAGTAGCTTTATTTGTAGCATATGTTAGCTGGTGTATTTGTACTTGACAAAAGGAAAGTAGAGGTGCAGGTGTGAAGAATGTTGCTCATTAGTAATCCAGTACCTTAGAGTCTATGTCCCCTGCCCAGGCATCTGCAGGAAAAAAATGTGCTGGCAGAGGACTTCAGACTGCACTGAGTAACTCATGTAAATAATGTTTCTACATGGCACCTTCCTCTGTAGCATTTGTGTAACACTAACAGAGTGGGAGTTCTACTCAAGCTTTACATGGGAGACCACAGGTGGGAAAAGGAGAAAGGCTTTTGGAAAGGCTCCTGAGCTCTCCCTTGGTGTGGAGGTGAAGTGGCCAAGAAGGGTGTTCAGCACCATGGGTCTCGCCAGCTGGGTGCAGCAGCCTTAAAAGGGTTTGCTCTAGGAGCTTAGGGTTCCTTGCTCTGTGGGAGACCTGCAGGAAGGTATTAAGGAGTGTAATGTTCACTTAGAAGTTTTTTTTCTAGGGTTTTTAGAACATATGTATGTCTGATCATTACTTGAATTTTGGGAGAGCAATTCTAAAATTGTCATTCTTAAGTCTAACACCTTGAAGAACTAGTGCTGAGTTTGAAGTGTTTTGACTCTGATAGTGCAGATGGTAAAGTTTAACACTATAGAGATATCCAATCTGTAAGGGTAAGTTATCATTTAATAAAAACATATTTTTATTAATGGAAAAAACCTCCCAACCCTGTATGTTAAGAATAGCAAAATACGGGTGTTCTGTGAAAAATAACATCAATAATACTATGTTATATGTTTTCCAGCATGCCCAAATTGATTTTCTGGGTTTGTTTTTTGGTTTTTGGTTCAGTCAGTAAACTAGTTAAGTGAAACAAGTGTTTGGAAATTTTTTGTTGTAGTTGAGATTAGACTTCTGCTTTCTGAAGCTGGAGCTTACCTTTCTGACTGAGAGCTCAGTGCACTCCCTTTCTTATTTCACCGGTGGCCAGCCTTCCAGCTGAGGGGAAAAAGGGAAAGGAAGCAAATGTGATTATTTTGCTAGCTGATAAACTCATGTGGCTTCACACATGCTCTCGTAATTTTATTTTAATGAAGATTTTATTTTTCTCATTTTAGCTGGCTTCAGGAAGAGCTCAACTGTTCTGATTGCCAGTTAGGTGAGGCGACGTTAACTTCAAAATTTGTACTTGGCGTTGAAGGACAATTCTGCTGTTATTCTCTATGTCTCAGAGTTGTGCTTTGAAGTAGACCATGTAGTCAAGTACTGAGAACATACTATTCTAACAGAAATAGGAGGACTTTACTGAAAATGTTGTAATATTTCAATAGTTCTTGTGTTTAACAACAGTAATATTTTTAATTCTGGTTCTCTTCTTACAGTCTGAATGCAGAGAAAGCAGGAATATGTGTGTGTTGTGATCGGGCTGGCACTGTGTCTGGAGTGACAAGGGTGTTGCTTTCTGGGATTGTCTTTCAGGAAGGTGGTTCTCTATGCACAAGCAGTTCAGCCTTCTGAGCATCCCCTGGGCATTGGGCTGCAAGTGAAGGTGCTTCAAGTGTGGTCACAATTGTTGATTACTTTTATCCTTGTATTTAGAGATCCCTAGGTTATTGAGAAGACTTAAATTTATTGTAATAGATTTGCTATCTAAATAAATGTCCCAATAAATACAAAGGATTTTCTATGTAATCACTAGAGGTAACACTGTATTTTCCTGTGTCTTTCTGTAGGCATTAATGTATGTAGGGATTCTCTTTTATTACAGTGAAAATTTTAGGATTCTGAAGCCCTGTCTTAAGCTGGCAAGTAACTTAGGTCTGGCTTTGTGCTAGGATCAGAAAATGGCTGAGCTGATTGCATGGCACTGCAGTGTAGTGAAGAATGGAAAGACAGCAGGAAGTCCCAGTTAGAATTCTTTCTGTAGTGGTGCTCAAGCCAGTTGTGAATCCATGGGTGTTCATAAAAGATCACTAATACTGTAAGTGAAAAGCCTTCTGTAAAAGAGAATGTGTGTTGTTGATACCACAGCCATTACATTTGATATGATACCATTTATGTTTTTGCCATTATTCCTGGGGCTAAAAAAAAAAAAAAGAGGAAGACCTGCCTACTTTTTAGCTTGATCATGGCTGCTTCATTGCTGATGTGTACACTGTCTTCTAGAGATAGTGATTCAGCTGTAACCTAGAAACAGCTAGTAATGTATCTTATTGTTTTCATGGGGACAAATAAGTGATGGTGGGTGGTACCTTATGGTAGGAATAAGCATTGCAGTATTTTCTTTCCATGTTTTGCTTGGACATGAAAAATTACCATATAGAGACATTTCAAATTAAGTCACATTGCATTTTGTCTTAGACTGGAGATGATGTAAAATAACCAGGTGAATACTACTAATATGATCTAAAATGCATGTGACAAACAGACTTTTGTAAAATTTTTGCTAGATTTTGCTGTTTTAATCTTCTGCTGACATAAAAGCTAAAGATAGTGAGAGCAAGTGGACACTGAAACAATACTGGTATAGTTGTGTGGACACTGGATTAGACAAACAGGAATTTCCACAGGAGCAGTACATTTGCCACCCGGAACTTGCAGGTGGAAAACAAGTGATCTGCTCTTGTGAGGCACTGAGCTTGTAGGTAGCAGTGGTGATAGCTTCAGTAAACTTACATATTCTCAGGGGCTTGGTCTCGTTAACACTGTAAATGTTACCAAGTGCTTAATGGTGTGACAGAAGTATACTTTGCATGAGAGTACATATGGCTTTTATTTCTCACTCAGTCCTCACTAAACTTGGCTGTGCATTTCTTAAATAGAGCAGTGTTAGAAGTTTGCTTCCAGTTTCTAAAGATTGCCAGCTGCTTTACTAGAGTGCAGCTTGAGGAATCAAAGTATATTTGAGTATATTCATTTTTATGGGGTAACATGAAAATGATACTTTCCTATAGCTAAAGCTAGTAAAAAGTCAGGTTTTGTTTGCATGTTGATTGTTCGCTGAAACAGAGGGTCTGTAGCTGAATATGTCAGATAAAGAAAAGGAAATGCTAGAAGTTGGTTAAAGAAAGGAAACACAGGACTAGGCTACTGAAAATGCCTATGGCTAAAATCCAAGGAAGTGGGCACAAGTTGAGATAACTGCTGAACTGAACTGATTGCTCAAGAGAAAAGGACTTTTCTATGTTGTGGCTCAAAATGACTTGACAGATCCATCCTGCTATTGCATGTCCTTCTTGGAAGCAAACATGATGGTTGTCTTGAGAATGAGTGCAGGAGAATTTTTGGAGAATTAGGCAGCCAAATTGATGAGTACCTCACTGCATGAGTTTTTAAAACACTTACTAGAACAACTCTCTTTATATGATGTAAATGTTGTGAATTTGTTTGTGTTTACAAAATGCTTTATAAAATACATTGTCGAATTCATTAGATGAGTTTCTACATTGATAAAATACAAGTTGCATTTATACAGAAGAAGAATGACAGTCATGCTTATCTCAGTTATTTTCTTTTGCCCTTAGTTTCTGAAGGAAAAGAAATATGTCGTGTGTACTCCGTTAGTTTCTCAGGTTTTGGACTGAAATACCAGTAGAATTGTAACAGACTGGTATGCATGCATTAAACAGTCTGAAATGGTGCTGTGCCACCCTTTGTACCCTGCATTTCCCCCCCTCCAAGGTTCTCTTGTGTTTCTAACTGTATGAACTGTGTTGCATCTTAAAAAGGAGTCATTACAGAGGGAAGGAAACACTCCAGATATTTTTTTTCCACTATGGAGAGAGATGGTTTTTGTATTTCCTTTTTCTTCCTTTTTTTTTTTTTTTTTAATGTTCATAGATTTTTTAACAATTTCAATGATAGGAAAGAACTCAGAATGGAATCATATTTCAGCTTCTTCCTGCTGTTGACTTGGTTCGTAGGAACTTTTTTCCTTGTCAGTCGTTGTGACCTGAGCAATGAAAACACCTTTTCTTCAGACACATTTTTCCTTTTTGTTATTGTGCACTTCTCAATTTCATTTGCTAAAAACCCCCCACTTTTCCACCAGAGCTTCACCATCATGATTGTCAGTCTGCACTTTGTTAGTAAAGGATTTACCCTTTCAAAGAATTGTTGCAAGTTCTGAACAGCATCTTTCTGATGCACACTTCATTGTGTGCTGCCCATCTGCTGACCCTTGTGTGGGGTTTGCATATTTACTCATGTAGAAAAAGTATCTGGAGTTTTAGGGAAATGGGAGCCCTTCCTTTCTGTCAGTATGAGCTGTTTCTGTTTCAGAAAGCTCACTGCGGTTTTTAGAGAAAAGTCTAGATGCTTGAAGGGCACAATTTTAGAGAAATTGTGCCTCTATTCTGCTGTTCCTTTTTAACCTTCTAGAATCTGCATACAAAGATGGAGCATTGTGAAAGAGTTTAGGAAGTTGTTTCTGAGCTGTTTTTAGTTTAGTTGCCTCAAAATACTGAGATCTTAAACTTGGTTTTTAAGAGCGGGAGAGAACACTGGATTTCACAACAGATGTGGGAGGAGATTGGATGGGCACTTGACTTTTTAAATTTAATAAATTGCATAATTGAGGTTTAGCTTCATTGTGTTCTTGCAATTTTAAGTGGCCCCTTCATTATTTAAAGAGGTGAAAAGCTGACCAGTGGTAGAACTTAAACCTGGATTTTTTTTTTCAGTCAAAGCTCAGTGTACGATAAGGAACTCTCTGGGCAGTTGGGTGCTGGACTCAAATTGTCTCTGGAAGTGAGTCCTTTGGTGCCTGCTAATTGATTTTGTCATCTCTCATTCTCTAGTTATGCTGTGGGTGCATCTTTAAATGCTCTGTTGACCTCCAAATTGAAAATTCAGTGTGTAAGCATTGCTTTTTTATTTTGAGTAAAACTTTAATAAACTTTAATGCTTACATTAAAGCAATGTAATTTGCTTACAACAAAAATTACTTCAGTTTTATTTCTGCATTAAACTTTTTCAAGAAATGCACTGGTAAAATGAATGTTGAAGGCAAAAAGGGAAGAAGACCTCTTTTGATTTGATGCCTTTTTGAAGGAAGTTTCATACATAGTAACTATCCTCAGGAGAAGTAAAAATGGTCTCTGAAAAAACATGTTAACAGTAAAGAAAATAAGGTTATAGCAGGGGAGTGCTGAATTAGTGGAATTTGATTTAACATCATGCCAGGAAGGAGATTTATCTCTTGTAAATGAGGGCATTGTCGAGCTGGCTGATGATGATCAGGAACAGTTTTCAGTAACAGCAGGTTCAAATTTACAGTATAAAGACTGACTTGGAGAAAAACATTCAGACAGTCCATTTTAAGCAATAACTGCAGTTTACTGTTGAAGGTGCTGCTCTTGCTGCAGTTTGTGAACTCCATTTACCTGAGACACCTTAGTAAAGACTCAAGCTTGAAACTACTCGTCCTCAGGCAGTTCTTGTGCCCACTGGAGTTTACAGGTATTTCGATATTAACCATTGGCAGGAACTGACTGTTTCTGAAAGTGATCTACTACTGCTCTGTATTGCTATTTATGGGCTTATCTGCTGTATTTAAACACTTTTGCATAAACTGCAATGGTGTTTAAGCACTGTCCAGATTGTAGGAGATAAAAATAGATTTAGGATTTCCTTAAAACAGATTTGAAAATGAGCAGAAGGTAAAGGGTAAAATAATGGCTGCTGATTTTATGGAAGAAGTTACACAAATTTGATTCTGAGTTGTAACTGCTGTTTTTAAAATAATAACATACTGTACAGTAGGAGATTGCTAATATAATATGTTGAATGCTTATTAGGAAGTTGAGTGCTTCATAAGAAATAAATATGGAGTGATATTTGATGAATCTAAAAGTAGATAATTGATAGTAAAACCAATCAGTGCAAAATTCTACTAAAATACTTTTTAGGAAGATCTTGGTTGATGTTGATTTTAGTATGGAACAGCAGTCTTCTCTTAATTTTCCAGATCTACTTTCCCTCTTCCCCCTGCCTTATTTAGTTGGTGACAGCATTTTTCCACAGTCCAGCAAATGTGCAGCTGGCTGCATTTCCAGCCATGTGTAGGCTGCCCCACACGCTCTGCCAGCATCCCTGCTGCCAGTCCTGCAGGGTGCCAGGTCCTTCCTCATTCCAGCATTGCTGTCCTGGGGACTTCACTGCCTCACTCTGCTCTGGCATCTCTGCAGTAACCCACTGCTCTGTAAAACCTTCCCAGACATCCTCTCCCAGATTTCTCAAGCTTGGATGGTGTCTCTTCTGAGGAAGTGTATCTCTTCCACCTAGTAATAGTTGCTAAGCAGGACATTTCTTCTAGCCACATATCACGTCAGCCCTGCCTGCTTCACTACAGACCATCTAACTGGAGATGTTATTCTAATTTTTTTTCACCTGAGAACACATTAATTTTGTGCTGTCTTGTTGTTCTCCCATTTGGAGAATTAGATGTTGTAAAGATAATAGAGGATCTCCTGCCATATCTCTCTTAAAATGAACCAGAATAGACTTTTTTTGTTTTGTACACAACAGGGTCTTGGAAGTTTTCAGGCTATTCACATTGGCAAGAAGGGAAGAGGTTGGCTTGGACTCTGGTATTAATTTCCAGGGTCCTTTGGATGAGAAATTGGAACAAGATTTTTTTAATTTGGTTTGGTTAAAACAAATGAGGCCTTATTTGTATAAATGTCTCAAAGTTAGAGCTGCTCTTTGGCCACACCATTTGTTTAACTCTCATGTACGAGTTTGTTTTGTTTCCAGGCTGCTTTTACAGCACACGTTTTCTTTGCCATTTGAAGTCCTTTTCAGTCATTTGGCCATTACTGAACCAAGGGGTGAATTGGCCACTTGTTCCTGTTGCCTTTCCTCCATCTTTTCCCAAGAGTTTTCTGTGTCTTGCATCTCATGGATGTTGTTAGATAATTGTATCATTTAAACTGCAGGTTATTCTACGTTGGTTCTGTGACTAATCTAATAGTTTTTGTAGTCACCAGATAAAATGTGTATTTCCTGTATTTCTGAATCTCACTTTAGAATGGGAATATTAGGTAAGCAGTCAAGATACAGTAAGTGAGGTTCATGCTAAAATAGGATTGTTGTTTGCAGATTGCAAAAAGGGAATACATGAAGGAAGGAAGGAACTTTACCAATATTTCTTCAGTTTCTCGGGATCCCTCTGGTGTGGCAGCCCTGATCTATAGGATTGTCATTCTTCATTACAGAGGGCTGCCAGCTTATCTGTGCAACACTAACAGTACTTTCACAGGTTTAAAGAGAAGTCTGCTGTTAAGGAATACAATGTAGATAAACCGGTATAATTTTTATGAACACTGTGATGTTCTCCTCACTTTGAAAAGTTGCTTGTATTGTGCTGTTTTAAAAGAGACATCCTAAGCTTTTGAATCTCATGTACAGTATGGGGAGCCATCATCACAACCATGCCTAAGGAGGTTTTAAGATTCATATGATGTGAATTATGACACTAAATTGTTTATATTTAAAGTGATTTCAGCAGGAGCAGAAATGAAGGGGGTAGGGAAAATAATAAGTGCAGTTTGAGAGTGCCTTTGTTTGCTTTAGTGTGGTTTCTTAGGATGTTCCTATTTCCCATATATTCCTAAGAATGCATAATTTGTCAGCTTCGGAAGTATTATTTTGAAGAATGTTACGCAATTGTGTCAATTTATCTTGTTGACTTGACACATAGTTGGGGTGGGAAGGGAGACTGAACAGGAAGGAAAGTCCTTGTTCCTGAATGCCTTTGCTGCATAGCTCTCATATCCTCGAGGATCACCCGGACAAAAGCTGAGTCAGAGCACAGCAGCACCGAGCACCACAGCAATGGCCCAGTTCAGGATTTTGGACTGCGTGATCAATCACAACTGGAGTTTCATATGTAACCTGTACTGTGCATGGAGTGACCAGGTTTGTCTTTTGCTTATCCTTGCATACAAGGTGATTATGTAATTTAGTATAAAGGGAGAACAAAAAGGCTCCGGCTGATGTCTTCTCCCCACCCCCAGTCTTACTGAGGATGAACTGTTAGAAATGCTGCTATTTACTAAGGAGTTTTCTAGAGTTAGTAAGCATACAAAACATGGTTTGACTATATAATTGCTTTTTTAACACTTTGAATACTTTACCTTGTTCTCTTTAGAGTCTTGTGCTTTGAGGGATTTTGTTTAATGAATTGCACATAAAGGTAAATATCACATACAGGAAGAGGGAGATATGCCAAGACAAACTAAGTTGTTAATAAATATAAAACGGATTTGTTTTCTTGCTTTGAAAAGACTGAGCGTCTTGGCTATTTCAAAGAACTTGATAATGAACAGGATTAAAATAAGTGTGAGGGGGAGGTTGTTACCCTTTTTTTCTCTTAATATACAGGATTAAATAGATCACAGGATGCTATTCAGTTTTTAATATGGACTAATATACTTGTTATTCACTACTTTGCTGTAAAATCAGAGGGTAAAAAAGCCAAACAAACAAAATTGCCTGGATTCTGAATGAAAATGTTTAAAAATCCAATTGTTAAAGCCTTTTAAATAGTGTATGCAGTTGAAGTACTGCTTTAAAGTTACTCTAGATATTACCTGTATTTCTCATATAACATCCAGCCAGTCACTGAAGAAAATTTATTTAATTTTTATTTGGTGCGAGGGGAAGGTAAACAATCCTTATAAAGTTGCAGTTTCAGTACAGTTAGTAGAGATGGGTGATTCAGAATTTTTTTCTACTCTGCATAGAGGTCCTTTGAAATAATCTGCTGTTTAAAAATGCCTACAACCCCTGTATGTCACATCTATACTGAAGCTTCTTAATCAGGAAGATATACTGCAAGGTGATTGTGGTGGGGTTTGGTTTTGTTTGTTTATAGGTATTGGTTTAGTTCTTTTGTTAACCTGATTGATGGTGCCTGGGTTTTTCCAGTACTCTAGTTAATGTGACAGGTAAAAAGTATCATTCTCCTAAACTTTTAATTTTTACAGATGCCCAACTATTTGATCTATTTACGTACATATGTATAAGAATTCACCGGTCCTGTCAAATGCAGTATGACAATTGCTTCCCATGCTTCAGAGGAATCAAGAAGAAATAAGAAAAGGCTTAGGATGTGGGCAGATGTCCTGCAAAGTTTTAGAATGCATTTGATAGGGAATGGAAAAGAGAATTTCTTTTTGAGCATACTGAAGTGGAAGGTTTTAAAAAAACCCTAAACACTACCCCCCACCCCAAAACCAAACCCCAAGCACTTCCTCTTTCAAAAAAACCCAAATCCCTTCAACCAAATCCAAACAAACAAACAAAACCACCAAAGCCCCCTCACCTCAATGCAGAACAGGGTTCACTTGGTCTAAAAACTGTTTCTTACCAGTATGGAAAGAAGAAACAAGCTTTAGATCAGTATACCCTGAATTAACTGCATGGTTGAGGTAGTAATGGTGCAGAACTGTTTGATCTTGCTAGATTTTATTAAGTAGATTATGCAGTTGTTATGTGTGTTTGGGGTTGTTTTGTTTACTTTAACTGAAGTCCAGTCCCTGTGAACTATACAATTTAATGAGCTGTTGCTGATACTTTTCTTTGAAATGAAGCTGAAGTTTGTTTATGGGATGGATACTCCAGTGCAGCTACTCTGTTCCTGCTGCACTGAAATGCCGTGGCAGAAGTGGAGGCTGCCCGGCCTGGGGAGGGGTGCGTGCTGCTCCTCACAGCAGTGCTGCTCTCCACCTTTCCCACCTCACAGTGCCCAAGCAGGCTGCTGGTGAGAAAGCAGATGGGTGATCTCTGAAGTTTGTGTCACTAATAATATCTCAAATTAGGTTGCAGTCATTCTCAGGATTTCTTCTGTTTTTATTATTCGCCACCCACTCCCTTGGCTCTGGAGCATATATTTCCCAAACTATTTTTTTAAAACAGGAAGTGAGCAAGTATGAAATAGCAGGGATATTTTCTTCTGTCTATCATGGTGGTTTAAATTTTAGAAAAAATATTTTCATGGTGTGAAATTAAAGTTACTATGGCTGGACACAGTTGCCCTTTGCACTCTGATACAGCAAACTGTTATGTGTATTAAAATATTTTCAAAGGATATGCACTGTTTCATACTAAAACAAAAACCCTTAAAATAAAATTATTCTATGATGTAAATCAGTGAAGTTCTGTTAGCATCAGTGAATTACAGTTTTTAGTCCAAACATTGAATGGAATTGATGACTATCATGTGGTGATCCTTAAAGAACAGCTCAGAAGCCTTCACTCACAATAAACTTGATTGCGTGCAGTTTTTCATCCTTTACTTTTTGTTCATGGAAGAACTGCACTACCTGTGTTAAAAATATTTCTTAAAATAAGTTATTAAGAAGTGCCAAAGTGTCTTGCTTCCTGCAAGACAGTATGTTGTCTGTGACAGTTGTCTTGTGGGACATGGGGTAGATTCAAGTGTGACAGTCTTACTGGCAATTCAGAGCTCCAGCATGACTGCAAATGTAGGATTAGTGAAACCAAGTAGTAGGCAAAAAGTTTGTATCTTATGGGGGACCTTGGTACAGGAAATTTACCTTGGTGGAAATTTGTTTGTACTTATCCAGATTGCCCCCACAGTATGATAGATGATTAATCCTATTTTTAATATAGTCTGGTCTTAGTTTTTAGTGTTTTTTCTTAAAGAAGAAAAAATAGAGAGAGGGTGAGAGTGCCTCAAAAAGTTAAAGCAGTTATTTTTTTATATGATAGTCTGATGTTTATGGAGTTGTAGTCTTGGAATGATAACTTAGAATGCTAGCTGTGGTCCAAGAGGAGTTCCTCAATGAATGTATGGAAGAGCTAGGTAATAATATTTTTCCTCAGTAATGTATGGACTAGGCTTATCCTCAATAAGATGTAGTAGGAGCTACTCCCTCTGTCCTTGTAAGGATTCCTTTATGAGCCTCCAGCACATGAGCACGCTCTGGAGATGCCTGCTATGTCAGTTCACCTTGTGGCCATGATGAGATGCAGTAGAACAAGTATGCCTCAAACAATAAATTCCACCGCTTCAGATGTTTGGAAGAAGTACTGGTAGGTAATATAATGTAGGCGATCAAGTGGTTTTGGATTTTTTCCTTCCTTTTGTCACAAATGCCTTTCTTTCATGTGTTAGATAGGAAACAGTAGACCACAAATTGAGTGTAGGTTGTCTTCTTACCAGTACAGAGCATGGGTCAGCACTGTGCTCTGAGGAGAGCAGATCTGGTCTTCTCATGCCCTGTTCTCATTGGTTCTTTGATGAGCTGCATCAGTTTTTCTTTTTTTTAAATCTTAGTGCTGCACCCTAGCCTATAAAAATAATGATAATATTCTTTCAGCCATGTAAATACTTAAATCCGGGTTTTTCTGCCAGGGGTACGTATTTTGCAAATTCTGTAAACTTGCAGTTGGTCAAATTTCACTGCACAGTGTGGGCCTCATCTTTGCAGTTGTTGGTCTTGGAAAAACCTTCTCATCAAAGACTATTTTGATGTACATGAAGGTTTGTTGTTAGTGCTGACCTAGCAGCCAAGGTGTCTGATTTCTGTTCTTTTAGCTGGAGTTCATTATTGCAGGCAGCGTGTGAGAATGCGATGTTACAGCGCAAGCTGGGCTCTCGCATCGCCTTCGTTCGGGCCCCAGAACGCAGCAGTGCTGCAGCAGCAGCTGCACTGCAGCAATTTCCCTTCCTCTGGAGAATCTCCAGTGACATTAAAAATGCTTTTCGGTCTTCCACATGTGTCATTTTGGAGGATGAAATAACAAAGGTGTCTGCATTTCTTCTGAAATATTTGCAACTGATGATGGTTTTGAAATGTGATATTTATTATCTTACTGTGCTCTTACTTCTATTCATCTGCCTCAGAGAGGGAGGGAGGCAATATGATAAAAATCTGTCTTGGTAGCAGTGCAGGGTGTGCTGTTTTCAGTTTAAGCAAAAAGTGTAAAATCATTGCATGAAACAGCTGGTGACTTAACTCATTGTGGAAATTCACATTGCTGGAGAAACATTTTGTAATATCCAGAAATACAGGGAAATAACTTGGCAACAGTGAGCAATTCAAGCCACAATAATAGGCATGCAAAGACAAGTAGTTCTTAAATAAGGAAATAGATTTGTGTTAAAATAGATTTCTTCTCTCTCCCCACTGCAGCCTCCAGACAGAGAAACAAATGTAGATTTAGTTCCCTATATCAACCATTCTTACTGACATGTGCAATGCAAACAGTGAGGAAATATATGCAGGGCACATATGATCATGGCATAAGTCAGTGTTCAGAAGCTTTTGGATTTGCAGTTAAACTGAAAATCCTGTGGACAACTTTCTCCTCTTTATCCTCTTAGTGTCATCTCTATGCATAAAGATTTAATAGTAGTTGTTTCAAGTGTGGAGCATCAGTTTATTGAAGTGGGGTCTGTGCAGGTGATTTTGATGATTTTATATTGTGCAGTGGTTTTGGTTTTCTTGAAGGCTTCTGCAAAGCTATTTCACATGTAAATACATTTGTGCTTATGCTGTGGTGGGAGCTATCTGGTATCTTGTGTGTTTGGTGAAGACCAGGTTATTCTTGAAAGCGAAAAGAGTACAAACTTCATTGACACTCATTCCTATTTTTGCAGTGGTGTACTTAGCTGGGGACAGAGGTGGGGTTTCTTATTGTCCTCTCCCCATTTGTAGGAAGCAGAGTGGGTCATGGGGAAGCTCATAGTCTTGGATCTGAAAAAGTTCCTATAGGTTGAAAAAAGGCAGTATAAGCCAGCCCTTGACAGCTGGTGACTGTGCAAGGTGCACTTACCACTTCTGTTAGACTGCTGAGAAGATTCTTGTATCTTGCATGGAATAATCTCAGACATTTCTTCAATGCTGAGGAGCAGAAGCATGCTTTCTTTGTCTCCTGTCTCTGATATTTCCACATTGCACTGTGAGGACAGAGAATTTCCTATTCCTAACAAGCAATGACAGAACAAGCAGAGAAGGAAAATTTTCAATTTAGCTAAATTAAGATCACATGATATTTTGCTGTTATGCTAGCTACCAGCCCTGCAGATGTTTCCTTTCTTTCCAGTTTAAGGATGTAGCTGTTAAGAGGGGGAGGCTTTTGCTAATGGGTCTATAAGAAAACAAGGAAGCTCTCAATTTCTCTTTGTTGTTAATGTTTTTCTGACTAAATTTAATATTATGAACTCCGATGTATGTTGTTATGAATAACAAAATTCAAGATACAAACAAAACAAATTGTGAAAATAGTGTGTGAAGTGTTTCATTATATACTTTTTACTCTGTGTCTTAGTGCTGTTGCTGTTGTTTGAAATGGGCTGTTACTCTGTGGCAGTATAAATTATTATCTGAAGTGCACTTAATTGGCTTTGTAAAGGATCTCAATCAATTAGTACACTTTTTGAATGTGTGGAAACAAATATATGTACACACACAACACAGTATACTTAATTTTGTGTGTATATATGTATATAAAACTAAAATAGACATATGGTAGAATAATTAATTGAAATATGCTACACTTGGTACTATCTAGAGTTTAAAGCATTGTTCAAAAGATCCAGCTGTCAGAACTACTGTCTAAAAAAAACAGAGATTGTGCTGTCTAGAAAAAGAAAAAAGTTATATTAAGTTTAGGCAGCACTTAGTAAGTTGGAATTTTCCTTACTTCAAAGTAGAACAACTCTTTCTGAACTCACCTGGCCCGGGAAGCTGAAAGCTGCTTTCATTCAAGCAAGTATGTCTAGCTAGGTGCAGTTTGCAGAGCCACTTGGGGTATTACTGCTTTTAATGCAGAGCCAGGTAAACTGAAAAATTTTCAGTTGAACAGACACATGAAGGGGCCATTTTTGAGATCATCCTTGCTGTAGAAACCCTTCAGCTTTGCTTTTTGGGTTTTGTGGTGAGACTGACATGAGCACCAACTGCTTTACAGAGCCGCCTTTCATGAGCAGTAGAGTGCAGTAGGCAAGTTTGAGCTGTGTAGTAATAACATGCACACATGGAGGTTTTTACTGTTTGTTTTCTGTGTATGCCTTGACCTTTATGAGAACTGAAATCCTTTATCTTGAAAATGCTGTTTCTCCTTTGAATGACTGTGTGTGCTACAATGCTAGTACTACAGAAGTAGGCAGAAAGTATACAGAAACATGTATCCCTCTGTCCTGCTTCCAAGCCCAAGCCAGCTCTGTAGCCTGCATGGTGCTTGACAGAATTTTGTTTCCTTCCCTGTGCCTCCCGGCCATCTGCCATGCTGGCACAGATGCTTGGCTTTTGAAAGGTCGCAGATTTCCCACTTACTTCATGCACTGAGAGTAGTTATGTATTGCCATCTTAGCCTCCTTTCTCCTTACCTGCTCTTGGTCTGAGGATATGATTTATATGTTTTATTGAATTAAAGTTTTCAGTCCTGAGATGCACTGCAAAGTTTGGTGTCCTCACTAACCTCTGCTTCTGGCAGGCAGCTGCTGCATTTGTTATTGAACTATACCAGCTTCTATTCCGTTTGGGCGAGATTCACAATCCTGAAAGAAAGATAGGTTTGCTCCCAGGGTGATGTCCTAACAGATGTCTGAATTCAGTTTGGTTAGTCCACCAAAAAACACCCGGGCTTAGTGCCATAATGATGTGTTAAAGTGATGAGAGGTGAGCTCCTGTGAGGGACACACCTAGACCATGGTCACTCCATCAAGGGATGCTCACACCTTTATTGCCTTCCCTTGCTCTGAATTGTCTCACTGTGAGTCTTTGCAAGACCCATGAGGGGGCTAAGAGAGGGAGAGCAGCTCATGGAGACCATCTTGCTGTTATTGGTGGCTGCTTGAGTCCCACCTCACCAACCCAGGTGAGCAGCAAACAGGAGGAATGGCATTGCCTGTCTTCCCCTTAGTCTTATTGTGATCACTAATATGTTCCTGTTTTACTGTTGTTTGATATTGATACTGTTGTTTGAATTGTAGTGAAATTCTCCACTTGTAGTCATAAAGGATTTGCATCTTGTTCTAGTGACAGTTGAATTCTTCAATTTGTTTGCCTCTATTGGCCTTTCCAGTTAATGCATCCCACTCAGCTGCAGTACATGAGAAATGTTAGTGTTGGGGTGTCTCAACAAATATCCTGCTCTTCATGCATGCATTACCCTTACCTAGTAAGAGATACATGGGAACCCCAGTGATTCTGAGTGCTGGTGCTTTCCCTGGGTTTGGGAGTTGAAGTCTTCCTCTGGAAACTCTTATTTTTTACTTCCCCTTCCCCCATCTCCACTTCACAAAGAACATGGAAGAAGAGCTGTGTCCCCAGTTCCAAAACCAGACAGCAGTGACCTCAGAGTGAGGGCCCTGACTAGAGCAGCTTTTTCTGTCTCTGTTAATGCTATCTACTGAAGGTTTTATGTGTGCGGACTCAGGCTGTGTTTATCTCCACATCTTGTCTTGTGGTGAGTGTGGTTCTGTAGCTGTTTGATCTTTTAGAGCTTTGAGGGTTTGTTTACATCTGCATCTCCAGTTTCACGTGCTTCATGATGAGGCAGCCTCCTCTTCTAACTTCTGAAAACAGGCTCAGCAATTACCGGCACTGAGCAACCAAATCCTTCCTGCAGCTTCCTTAAATACGTAGCACTGAAGTGGCCGGGATGGAGACAAAAACCTTCTGTCTCATGCTCTGAGGGTCTTGCTACCAGTCAGAGATCTGTTGAGTGAGATCCATTTCCCTGTGGCCCATTCTGCAAAGAGGAATGGACCACAGGGAGATGTGGCCCATTAGATGTGAAATGTGGCCCACTTAGAGATGTTTGGGATAGGAAACTCCTCTGTGCTTCAGCACATCTGTCTCAAACCACCTGATTTTTCTGTTTGGGGAATGCTCCTGCAGTGTCACTCTGTAGATAAAGACGTTGAGTGGAGTGAACTAATTTCACTTCTGTGTATCAGCACATAGTAAATGTCAGCAGTCACATAAATATGTGGTCGATACTGTTAGGTTGAATGTATTGTGCTGTGAATCTGTATTGCATTTTAGTTGTATGTTGAATGTTCAGCTCATTACTGGATTGAGGGAAATTTACTTTTAAAATAGTGACTTATTTCTGCTTGGCAAAGTTCACTTTGATAGGTGTTGATTACATTCAGCCATGCCCAAGTAATGTTTGTATTTCTAAAAGGTAGACAAGAAAAAGGGATGTACTTTTGGATTGAAGTAGGTAGAGCATGTTGGTAGGAACAGTAACTTATTCTTTATTATCTGTCATCAGGTTAAATCTATACATAAATTTAACATTTTTCCTTTTTGGAGTAGCATGCAAAAATGAATGCTCCAGTTTGACACTAAAAATACTGAAACATTTGGGAAATCTGTTAATTAACTGTGTACGCTAATTTTGATGTTAATAAAGAAGGGACAGCTTTGGTATTATGCATGCACTGCTGCATTCATCTTTGGAATTCGGCTGAGAGTTTTTTAACAAGTCTAGCATGTACAGCTGTTAAATATTCAATTGGTGTTTTTCTCAGGTTTTGTTTTGGTTTTTTGGTTGGTTTGGTTTTTTTGCCTCTCTTGCTTTCTGCAGATTCTAGATGCTTTTTTTATGGTGTCAATTACCATCAACAGTCTTACATTGAGGATTTTTTATAGATTTCCTCATATCTCACCAGTTTGGCAGACTGATTTCTCACCATCCATGTGGTTTTGGAGAACAATGTTGATTATACTCTATAGTCATCTTTCAAGGGCATAAAATGATGAAACGCTTCTTTGAGGGAAGGACACTGTTGGTATATATACTGACAGGTTATATTTCCTGCCTGCATTTCTGTCTCTGTCATCCTACCTATTCAGGGCAAGATTACAATTGTTAGTAAGCATTAGAGTCAGTCAGAAGTTTAGACAAGTGGGTATTGGACACAGAATGCTGAAATTATTTGGATTTGGGGTTTTCTGTGTTCCAGTTTTCCTGCTGGTCTCTTTGCAGTGAGTAAGAGATGATTGTATTTCCTGAAGCTAAAAATGATGGAACTGATTTATTTGTTTTGAGAAGAGGGCTGTGTTCTGAATACCTGGAAGATGGATTTACTTAATGTCAACTTTGTGTCAGTAATTACTTTTCTTCAGCTGGGAATAACTTCTGTGTAAGATATTGTTTGTGTGTTCTAGTTTGATTTAAAGATACATTAGAAATTACCTCACTACATCTTTGGACTGCTTCAGTACATGATCATGGTGACCCATTTCCCTTCAAATTTTGGTTTATTAGCTTGAGAACAGAAAGAAAGATTCAATTTACACCTTGTGGGAGTGATCCTGCTATTTTACTCAGATAAAATACAGTCTTTGTATGCTCTATATGCCTTCCTGTGCTGCAAAGAAGATGTAGACAATGTATCTCAGAAAAGGTTGTATAATCTTTTATATGGCTGCCTCGTAGTTAAGTTTTTTTCCTACATATTCTGTAGGCTTAGCCAGAAAAAGACCTTTTTATTTCTTCTTTGCTAGCTTTTTAAAGAATCTATTTTGTTGTCACATTAAATAAGGCAAGATTGTCCTAGAAAAGCCTTTTTCTCTGTAATAACAGAGTGATAGTGACTGAGTACAAAAATGGGGAGAGCAGATGACCCTATACAAGAAATATCCCTGCTTTCAAGTCAGTCCAGCTATATTAAAGCATTTGGAATATCCTGCCTGTGTCTCAGGAAGGTTTTAGGGATTAATAACTATGGTTTTTTCCTCAGCCTTATGTCAGTAGCTACTGAAAAGCCCTAAACATCGTATATACGGTGGCTGTTGAATCAGTAAAATGGGTAACATCAGCTCATTTTCTATTCAGCATATATCAGTCTAGCTGAACAGCTGTATCAGGTATCACTTTTCTTGGTAGACAGTCTAAAAGTTGAACATTTAAGTGCAGCTGAAGCTTGTGCTGCTTAGCACAGGCTGTCTCCCTGTTGTGACTGAGGTTACTGATAGATAAGTCCCATGGATGGTCTGGTGGTGGGGGATGTTGTTTGGTTGGTTTGAGAGTTGGGGAGTTTTTTGTTTGTGTTAGTTTGTTTTTTAAATACAGATGTAGGCTCTGAAAAATGTAATGTGGGAAACCCTTACATCTACAATGAGACTTTTATTTACATAATTGATTTGTGAAGCATTCTGTATGGTAAAAAACACAAACCAAAACAGTCTAAAAAGGTAGCAAATCTGGATGCCAGTCCCATGCCTCATTTCTTTAGGGATAATTTTGAATTTGGGTACTGAACACAAAATAAAGATAGAAATTGATTGCTCATACCAGCTTTAAAAGGGCTTGAATGATTTTTCCAGAATAGATGGTACAATGTATCAATTATTTCTTGTGTTCACAATTTTTCACCTTTTCAGTTTTTCAGTGTTCAGAACTGAGACCATACCTGTTTATCTGTTTAGACAAGATGACTATTTATAGCTTTTATTGCAATTGCCTGCAACTGTCATGTAAGGATTTTTCACTTGTACAGTACTGCACATTGATGAGAAGATTAAAAATCAGAGGGGCTTTAGAGGACATGCAGGCTCAATGTGCTAGCTTTTTTAGTTGTTATTTTAGACTGATATAATGGCAAACTATTGCTTTGAGACTTACTTTTAATTTGAAATAATATTATTTACAAACATAGTGCTATTTAGTGATTTCACATAATTCTGTTACTGCATGTTAAGCTGCCAGTTAATAATGTAGTTTTTTATAGTGCCATCTGATTTTTCATGGAGGCTTTCATTGCTCAGAAAAAGGGTTAAATACAATATTAAAAATGAGGTTTTTGTTTTAGAGTGCATTTAGCATCTGTTGTATGTCCTTGCAATTGCATAGAACAGGAAATGATGCTTTGAGATACTTTGTGCAGAAACCTTGTACAAAAAATTCCCCAGGGAAATGATGCTTGAATAATTTTTAGTAGCCTGGGATTCTTCAGTCCTTGAACTCGATTGTATGCATTCTGACTTAGATTTTGAGGACTGAATCTATAGAGAAATAAATATACAGGTCTTCAGTAAGGAGTGTGGCACAATGATCTTTGGTTTGTTAGAGCTTAAATGAAAACGAAACATTCATTTCTCATTTCTTGTAATGCAAATGACTCTACCCAAAAGACAGATTCTCTTATGGATATGAGATACTTATGTATTTGTAACTTAATATTTGATTTGCAAGGAAAACTGTTGGGACTTTGCCTTTAAACATCATCTGTTTCTTGCTTGCTGTCTTGCATCCTTGTTTTGTTTATGTTTTTGAGAACTTCTCTTGTTCCTTTTTAAAGCTTTTTCTGGCAAGGGATATTCTGATGTGTGTGCTGTGGTTGGAAGTGTCAGAGGGTTACTGAACAGATGTTGATTCTCTTTATAAATCAGATTGCTTGTTTGAAATGGTGACTGAAAGTTGCTATTACTGAACATATCTCACATTTATTACTGATACTGCTGGCTTTTTCTGTTACTCTGTTGGCAGAGCTTGCAGGGGGTCCAAGGCTGGCATGAAGTTCACCTTTCCCTTTTAGTGTGCTCTTTCAAGAAATAATTGACTGTGGGTTTATGAGTAACCTCTAGTTCAGTAATTTGTGAATGCTAAACATTTAAATGAAATTACAAGGAAATTAGGGGTTCTTTTTACACTGAAATGCTGAAACTCCTGTTTCTAAAAGTCAGTGAAGTTCTCTGTATGGGTCCATTTTGAACTGAGGTTGCAGTACTTGTGTATGTTAATCATAGTCTTTGCTTGTTGCACATACTAAAACTACCTTTTGGCTAATTAAGGAGGTTTTTGTTAGAAAAAAGATGCAACTATATTGAAGACTTAGATTTTTTTCAGTGCTACATTTAAGCTTGCTGGTTACCTATTTGTAACTATGGATATTTGCTTATGGACAATATCTGTGGTTAGATAATTTGAAACTTTGCATCATGTCTTGTGTATAAAAATCTGAGAGAAGAAACAAAAGACTGCAGGGGAATATTAAATAGAGGGGTTGCTGTGAGTCACTTGATGGAGGAAATCACTGTCATTTTTTAGAGGCCAGTGATATTTTTCTTACTAGGAGCTATTTCTTTTGCCAGTTTACTAGGATCAAGATGTTCTTCCTGGCTCCAGTTTCTGCATGTGTTCTGAGATTGAAAGCCTGAAAAGCAACATTTATATGTGCAGAACTGATAAAATGCTCTTGTGTTCAGAAGCTGAACAGAGTGGTTAGGAACTCCTCAATAACAAACTCCATCCTTAGGCTAAAGGATTATGTAAATTTTACTAATCTTTGCATTGTTTGAACTTTAAGCTCAAGCCTCTCATCTTGGCAGTTCTGCAGTGCTCACTAATTTTTCGTTCATTAGTCATCTAATTGCAGAGTCTTCTCGGTTTCACACTAGCACTTTAAAACATGAATGAAGATGATAGATGAGGACAGACTAGGCTGAGATGGAGTCCTTGATATTTATAACTGTTCTTGCCAGAATCTGCCATTAATTCTTCCAGACTGTTTGGGAGAGCAGGCTTTCAGGCTGCTCTGGTTTCTCCATATTTTCTTGTTCCTGAAGCAGCTCCATTTCTTGGCTTGGCTGTAGTGTCCACTTGTGTGTTTTTCTCTTGCTGAAAACAGGGTTGTTGGAAGTAGGGAGGCTGGTTTTTGGAGCACTTGCTGCTAATGTTTGCTGGTTCTCCATGTTGGACAAAAGCAGGATGTGGCTTTCTGAGGACAGACTGTAGCATATGTGGACAAATGTGTTGTGTTTTACATACCTGAATGCAAAATGTTGTTCTGGTGGATTAACTCTTACCAAGGAGCTGCAATATTTTGCTTGTAGTAATGTGTTGCTCTCCTTGTGGTTAGAGTGGAAATGCTCTGTGTTCTCTGTAGATGTTGGTTGGAGCTGGCTGAGTCCACCTTGCCAACTAGCACTGCAGTTTGAGATTCCAGCTCTAAGACTGAAGCAAAAGAGATTATTTTGGAGTAGGACAGGGAGAAACTGAGCAGTAAATTCTGGCACTGCTCAGCCAATTGCTGAGCCACAGCAGCAGAGCTACTGGAGGACAAGAAGACTATTATTTCTGTTTGAATACCCTTTGAATAGGCTATAGGCTCTGGTATCTAAATTTGTTTCACGCATCGTTGAACTAGAATCTTTAGAGGAGGGTCATAGAATTTTGCATGCTTTCTTTGTGTCGCCTTCCTTTGAGTGCTGGTGTGGCACTCACTTGGAAAGTTGAAATGGAAGATTTTATATAAGGCTGAGAAAGTAGATATTTTAATATGTTGCTTGAGTCATAGGTATATAAAATTACCCATAAGAAAAAATCCCACCCAAGATTGCTTATTTGAGAGGAAGGATTGCAGTAGGACCGTAAAAGGAAAGGGGATTTTTTTACTTTTGTGTTTAGAATTTGCATACTGAAGTGTTCGGAGACAATAGCTGAGGGTGGAAAAAACAAATGTGAAGTAATAGATATGACTAGAGAAAAATGTCTTACTGGAGAAATCTAACCAATTGCATGTTCTGTTTTACTTGTCTTAAGCGAGGAGGTAGTAGTCAAGAAAATCATCCCTGAATTGTGTGGGAAGGAGAAATTTGTTTTGTACTTGGGTATGTGAGATATGTACAGCCAGAAATGGGGTCCCGGAAGTCACATGTATATCTCTAAATGGAAGGCAAATAAAACACCCAAGCTGTATGCATTTCTTATGGTTCCTTCAAGTCTTTCATTGTTGAATGCTGATTTTTTAAATATCTAACCTCATTTAAAATTTAAGTGTTATTCTATGTACAGTATGACTAGAGATGCAATGGTGTAAAGGGTGCTGCTTTAGCATACACATTTGAAAATACTACTGATCTTCATGTTGTTTTGGTTATGGGGGTAGAAATTCTATTTTCAAGTGTACAGGCATGTCTGGGAATTCTTATTCTTGTTTTCTTTTTATTTTTCAATGATCCAAATTAAAACTCCTCTATCTTTTTCTCTTTTAGGCATCAAAAAATAAAGATGGAAAAGAGCAGAGTGAAGCTATATCACCATCAGAGGAGGAAGAAACTTTCTCTTGGCCTGGTCCTAAAACTGTCGTGCTAAGGAGGACATCTCAGGGTTTTGGCTTCACCTTAAGACACTTCATAGTTTACCCTCCAGAATCTGCAGTTCAGTTTTCTTTTAAAGTAAGTGGAATTAATAATGAAGCCCTTTATATAAAGCCTTGTACCTTTTAGGGTCATAAATCCCACTTACTTGAAAGTAAATGTGTTTATAGATCTGTCTTACACAGATGAGAGATCCCTTGTAAGGTGGGTGGGTTCATGACACAGTTTAATAGTTTTGCTGATCTGTTCCAATAAAATGGAATTGACTGAGTTTGTTAGTCAAAAATAATTGTATGATGGATAGGAACAGTGGTCATGGCAGAACAGGTAAGTATTTCTCTGTAGATTCTTTTTGCCCAAAGCCAGTGTCATTACTTAGTCTGTTCTAAGTTATGTTCACTTCAGAACAGGTAGTTCTGAAGAACTACCTGTTCTGAAGTAGGATGTTTGGGTTTTTTTGCTGTTGTTGTTCCCCTCCCCATTTGAAGTTTGTTACATCATCACATTAAGAGATAAAGAAGAATGTTTACCTTGGTTTCTGAGTATCCTGAACTCAGTTGTACATTAGAAAGACAAATTGTGTTTCAGTGTTTCATTCTTTCTGCTGAAAAGAGGATCTGTAGTTGAGATGAATATAAACAAGATATATACTGGCCTACATTAAAAGACAACTTTCTTAAAGTATCTTACGTTTTTTTTTAATTTAAAACAATATCTGAATATTAAGTAGCTAATTGGTCTTCCTTGCTCAAAGCATGTACATCTTCTTTTTTGTGACTGGAGCTTTTGAAAGTTGCTGTAATATGGGATGTTGAGAAAAAGTCCATTTAATAATGAGAGGAATTTGAAAATTGAGAGAGGCTGTTTCTTAGTGAGTTCAGATAACATCCGCTCATTTTAAAGGCATGAAGTGTAGTAGTTTTCATGAGCCATGCTACCCCTCAGTTTTGCTTTTGCTTCTCCAGTCAGGCAGAAGAATTCTTACCAAGCTGGGGAACGGGTGATGACACTTTCTGGAAAGAGCATGAGGTGAATTGACTCATGTGTCTCTGCAGGTGTCTTTCAGTAAAGTTTTCTGTCTTTGCCTGCCCTTGGTGGCTGTAAGACTTCTTTTGAAGTAGAAAAAGCTTTGCAGAAGAAAGTTGGCACATTTTTCCAGTTTACCTCAGCTATTCAGCCTTCGCTTAAATGCCCAAAGTTTTTTTCCTTGACAAGGAGTGACTGAAGTTATGTGGAAGTGAAACTGTTAGCAGTATCAGGTGATCCCAGCATTTCTGTCATTGAGCACAGGTAATAGCAGCCTCTGGTTGAATTCAGTGTGAAACAGAGCAAGGAGGGTGGGGAAGCCTTAGCCTTGAGCAGAACAAATGACATGCGCTTGTTAGCATCTCTCAACAAGAGCCCCTATTTGTGCTGAGGGTGAAAATAAACAGCATAAGCAGGATTAGCCTCCTTAACTAAGAATTGACTGGATATGTTCTGGAAGAAAGCCATTACTAGATGTCTCTGAGGGAGTCAATGCAAAAGGAGACAGGCACAAGGGAAGGACATTATAAAAATTAAACATCAGTCCTTTCTTTCTAGTTCATATCTGATGGTTTGAGAGACTCAAGCAGTTATTAGTGAGCCCAGCACCTTGTCTTGAAGCTCTTAACTCCCTCTTTTTCTGCGAGAGACCTTCATGACTTCTTAATTTTTTCTCTTATTTCTTCTCTGACACGTTTGAATCTGGTTCATTCATTCCTATTTCTGTCTGATTTTGAAAAGGGAATAATGAGATAATTGGATACTGTAACACCTTTATTCATGGATTCAGTTACATATAAAGATGGTAAGGATCATTTGGACAGAGCCCTTTTCCTGAATGGTTGTATTAACCTGAATAGTTATATTCTCTTCTCTTCCTTTTAATGTCCATGAGGTGAAGCAAAAAAAAGTACAGATGTTACTATTTACAAGTATTCATATGGTAGCTTTTGTAGAAATGTATGTACCTGAGTTATGGTACAAAAGAATGAAATTCACCTATTGTCATCCTGATCCTAATATGAGGCAAATCTGATTTCTCAGCTGTTCAGTAGGATCTTTGATCAGATAAGGTCACCAGCTAATTACAGTCTCTGTCATTGATTGTAAGCTCAAGTATCAGTCCTCTCTCTTTCCTCATTGATCAAAATTGTAAGTGCCTCAGAAGTCACAGATGTTTCATTTTGCACTGCTCAAAGGGAGTATAATAACATTGAATATTATTTGGTTTTCTGTAGTAGCCTTGTCCCTCCTTCACACCTGAGGCTGCAGCCACTGCTGATATAAGACAGAGATGACAGCTGGATGTTGAAGATGCCCTTTACATAACAGCTAGAGTCTCTCAATCCTTGACCTGTTTCCCAGAGCCACAGCTCCTTTGTTATCACAAGTGTCAGTGGGATGCTGGTGCTTTCCCTCTAGATCAGTGCAGAAGTCTCTATTGTTTACCTGAGGGTAAAAAGCATTTTACCTTCTTTATTTTAGTGTTTGTTATTTCTTCCCTGCCCCTTCCCCCCAAGGTAAGCTTGCCCTATGATCTCTTAAATTTTACTACAAATCAACATAAACTAGTAGAGGTAGTGAAAAGAAAGAAAAATATCTAAAAGTGCTTTTGAACAATGTTTCCACATTCTTGAGAATATATATATGTTTGTGATTTTTTTAATACCTACTGTAGGTTCCCATTCAGAAATACTCATGAAAGTGTCTCCATTCAAAGTTCTGCTCCTGTTGCTTGTGTTTTGCATGTTTGAAAAAGCTGTTAATGAGTCAGGTGGAATCCTGTGGGAAGAGGAGGACAAGATTCTTCACAAGGGGCAACAGCAGCATCTCAAGAACATAGAGCATAATATTCTTAGCCTGCAGGGTGTGGTAAAGATCACACCACAGCTGCATATTCCATGGGAATTGGAAGGTATGGTGGAGGATGCTGCTGCTTGGAAAGCCACTGAGGTGAATTTTCTTGGAAGCAAAGAACTGCATGCCAGAGGATGTATTTGAGTGGAGAAGAGTGGGCATTACTTCATAAAATGTATAATCTGTTCTCTAGTTAGGTGTGTTGGAGGTGATCAGCTTTTAAATTTTGAGAGGTTCAGTGTTCTAGTTGTTAGTCTAATTTAACCTTTCCTCAGTTGTAAAGCCTTTTTGTTTGTCTGAAGAATTCGGTGCAAGGAAGGAGATCTAGGCAGATCTGCCTCCAAGATGTGGCTGACTGCTCTGAGTCCCAAAACACTCTTGTCTTGATACATAAACTCCTTATAGGACTTCAGGTGATTTTTTTTTTATTGTGACACCCTTTCCCCATGTGAAAATGATTGGTTATGATCAATTCAGGGAAGTGAATCTGCTTATTTTAAAATGGAATGCTTTTATGTTGCATTTTGATTGTTTATGTTTTTTGTTATATATGTGTGTATATATATATACACACATATATAATATTTTTGTATCTTAATTCATTTAGCATTCCATATGTATGTAGTGGTGCAGGTCTAGGTCAAATTCAGGGTATTTTGCTAAGTTCTTTTCATGATTCCTGCACAAAACAACTATTTAAGTACAAATCAAGGGTCTCTTTCTCACTGTAATTGGCCTTAATTAACTAACTTTTAAACACTGTGATAGGTTATGGAAAAAAATGTTGTCTGGTCAGTCTCTTGGGAGGGACAGCCCTGTGTGAAAAATGACCTTGGAAACTGAGGGTGTAATTTGACACATTTCATTTTGGCAGAAGTACTTGACTGTGCTTCTGTGGGGACATACACCAAACTGGGAATAGCTGCACATTCAGGAATGACCCATTTATGTATTGTGCTTGCCTCCTTTCCCTTAAGAAAATGAATATGGAATGTGTGGAAGATTTCTTAAGCTAGCATTGCAAAAAGCAAGTATTGCATAATGCCTTTAACATCAGGTGTTCATTAGGATTTGTTAGAAACTCACAGTTTCTGCATGTGATGTTTGTTCTCCCAAGTTCATTTGCCTGAGAAGCAAGTAAGTGATAAATTCTTCTCCTCAGGTATGGATGCAACATATACTGACATCTTGCCACGTGTAAGGGGTCAATGTAGGAGGGAAAGCTGGTTTCAAAACACTTGTGTTATAAAGCCTTCATTCCATTTTTCAAAGCCTGATCTCATTGGCTTGATACCATGAAAAAATGTTTTGCAGCTGTTTTTGGTAACAGAACTTTGCATGACCAGTGACAAAACTGACAAAACCCACTGCAGTATTTAATAAATTATGGTATTTCTACATTAGCTAAATTTTCTCTTAAAAAAATATTTGTTATATAGCATCAAACCAAGTAGCCTCCCAAACATGTAAACTCAGATTTTTCAGGTTATGAGTTCTAATATGTCAAGTCCTAAAGATGTCTTTTCACTTGACAGATAGGGCCACTGCACAACTCAGTATGTGCAGAAGTTACCCATGTCTAATTCTGGGCTGCTGATTGTAGTTCAAAACCAGCTGACTGTTACAGAGCTTCAAGAATAAGCAGTCATGGTACTTACCTTCTAGTGTGCCATTTTTATCAAAGTATAGAGCAGACAGGACTGTCCAACTTAGAGATTCACTGTTGGGGCAGCAATAACAATTTTCATGGCTTTTTAAAAGTAGAATATATGCTAGATTTTTGTTAACTCTCTATTTTGGTTTTGGGAGAGTTCTTTTATTCTTTATTTCTTTGTCCCTTAAAGTTGTCTTTCAAACATCTTTCAAAGCTCCAGCAGAACTTTGTATTCTTTTAAGAAATTCTTGCTGCTAGAACAGACTTGTCTTTTCCTCACCATTATAGTGTTCATATCTGCATCATTTTCCTCTCTTTCTTCAAGACTTTCTCTCTTGAATGGATTGCTCAGGTCAGTGTGTAGTTGATTTGAGCTTACATAATTTGAAAAACATAGTGATTTTGCTTTAAATACAAAATAACTAGAAATTTTGAGTTAGTCCATCTAAAAGTAAGAGGAATTATCCAGGTGAAAATTATTTCTAAAATTGCTCCTTCTTTCCTTCAGGACAAAGCTGTTCTAATTAGCTGAGTAGTTAGAAATATTTTTGAAATACTGCCTATTAGTCTCAGAAATTGTATTTGATTAAGTATTTATTACTCTATGAAGTTTAGAAAGCAAGCAGGTGTTTTCCTTGTTAGGTAATTTTGCTTCTTAAGTGGTAGAACTTTAAACAAGGTTAACCGTGGTGATCTTCATACCAGAATGTTGACAAGAAGGTAACATAAGTAATTTTTTAATGTTTAAGCATGCCATTTTCCCTCAGTACTTTCCAGTTGTGTGATTTTGGGGATCAGTGAGCAGAAGGAGACTCTTCAAGGTTGTTACTAAATAGTGTTTGGGGTACATGTTTTCCTCTAGGAGCAGTAGTAGTACTGAAGGCAAAACAAACTTGGTTCAAATTTCAGGAACCATATTCAGACATTGCTTACAAAATATTTTGTATATCTTGCATATGCAGCTTGAATGGTGAGGTGATTAAAGTGTAACCTTTCCTGCCTGGCTTTCAGGGTGAAATATGCTTGAACAACACAGAGTGCAGTATGAGGCTTCATGGAAGTATTTCATGGGGTTTAGTACATTTGTTTCCAAATAATCCCGTTCATGTTGTTTCTGTGGGAATGTTTCATAGGATTGTGATTAGTTGTCTTTAAAATAGCTATTACTCCACATTCTCAGAATAAGAGCCTTAATTCTCTAAGTTAAAGAGTTGTGAAGAAAGTAGGAGGTACCAAAATACAGACTTAACCTTTACCAGTTCACTTCAAGTCTTTGTATCTTAGAGCTGCCTATGCATTTTTTCCATTTATTGAATTTTTAATATGCACTCTTTCTTCCTCTTTAGGATGAAGAGAATGGGAATAGACAAGGTATGTCTTGTTTTTACTGTCTTATAGATCCAGTATATTGAATGCTTCAACTGTGTAATGGACTTGAATTGTTTCCTAAGAGCTTGAAATTTAAAATCACTTCAGTGTGAGCATCAGGCTCATTGATCAGTCACTTAATTCTAGGTTATGCCAATCAGCTCCCCTCCATTTTCATAGCTTTCTCCTTCTCACTTTGCCTTTATCTGCTTTCTTTCTTAATTCACTCATAAACTTATTTTTTATAAATTTATGCCAAATCTCCATCCCAGTTAATTGAAGCTTCTCTTTGATATTAAGCTATTTTCTCATCCATGCTTCCTTTTTGCTGATATCTTACTTTTCCTTTAAAAGAGTGAAAACCATGTTGATTTAAGGAAGATGGTTTCCAGCTTGGGAACCCTTCTCACTTTCTGTTTCCCCAGTCTGTCATGATGGTGAGGCACAGGGGCAGTGGGATTATGTGCATTGGGTTCCTCTGGTGCTCTGCCTGCCTCCCACAGCAGTGCAGCTGGACAGCATGGGCTGACTGCTGCTCTGTTGGTGGCTTCTCATTTCTAGCAAAGCATGGGACCTGCTTCCAGCGTGCCTTTAAGTACCTCCTTTAGTTGGAAGACAAAGAATATGTGTGAATTTCTGTTTCCATTTAGTTTGTGTAGCTGTGATATATTAGAAGCATTCTGGGAAATATTAATTTATTTGAACTTTCTTACTTTTCTCTTGGAATCAGATGGATTCATCCATTTCAGCCTCCTAGTTTTATTCAGCTGTCATCACCTGTGTGTTAAACAGTGAAAAGTTAATCTCCTCCTATTTCTTATCACTCTCGAAACTTGAAGCATCCTTTATCTGTTTTGACTTAGGAAAAGGCAGGTTCCTTTAGGAAAGGAGAGGAGTTGATCTTTTGTGCCAAACCAGTATGGAAGACACCACTTGTGGCCTAGAGAAAAAAGTTCTGTGGTGTTCTTGTTCTTGCAGGGAGAGCTCAGGCAGCTAAAGATGTAATGTAGGTCTGTTTATCTAAAATGTTATCAGAGAGGTATTTTTCAGCAGAGAAACAGCAGTGAACAAATCCTTGGTTCACCATGAGACCTGTCAAGGTGGACACAAGATTACTTTCTGGAAATTTTTATGTAGCTTCTAAACCCATGAATCATAGCTCAACTATTGCTTATTTATAGCACCATGGTATGTTGTATGCCTTGAAATACAGATCAGAGGGCACAAATACCCTGAAAGTTAACAGCATTCTCATGAAGGAGAGAAGGTTGGACTTGTCCCCCTGGAAAGAGAAGAAACAACTGTGTGGCAGAGGATGTAGATGTCAATAAAAATTAACCTGCCAGTTTTGTGTATTAAACTTTTAAAAACAGCAAAATGGGACGAAGTGTGTTAGACACTTCTCTCCAGCATTTGACATGATCTTTGGGGGTTATAGGGGGGATGAAACTATTTACATTGCTGCAGGTTGCCTGTTCCCAAATAAGGGGAGCAGGCAGCTTGTGCGGAGAGAGTGAGCAAAAGCGCAGGTGTCACTTCACGTGTTGGCAGCAGCGATGTTTGAGCAGCAGCAGGAGGGGCAGGAGCTCCGTGCCGGTTATCCCGGGATTGCCGGAGCGCTCCGCAGCCCAGCCCGGCCCCGAACCGCTCCCGCTGGGAACGGCGCGCACGGGGCCGGGCGCTGGAGCCACCTGGTGGCCGGTCCCTGCATTGCAGCCAGATTGGGAAACAGGCTCTGTGAACCCCTGCCGAAATTCGCTGGAAACACCCTATTGAGAAACACGTCTCTTTTCAAGTTTGTACGTGATAATTCTCTTAATTCGCTTGATCTTTCCTCTCTGAAAGACTAAGCTAAGGAGATCCAAGCATTTTGTTTTTGTGAAGCAGTGTGTGCCAGTATAGAAGTGTCTTTTTTTGTGTCAGTTTTCAGTAAAAATTTGTAATTACCCGCTCTTTATGCTTTGTCCTTGTCATGGATTAAGCTTACCTGTTAAAAAGGAGGGCTTAATACCAAATTCAGCATTTATATATTTGATTAGGTGAGTTTGGATTAAAGCTTCTCTATTGCTATTGCCTTTCATTGAGACCACTTGAATATTTTTCGAAAGGATCAAAGCACCTAATTAAGTCTAGAGGGCATAAGATAAAAGCATGTACCCTGTTTGATGTATTCTAACAGTGAAAGAAATATTTTTTGTATTTTTTAGGGTCTGGTATAGAATTTTAGTATATAGTTAGATCAAACTCCTGGCTTGCATTAATCTTCCTTTTGGTAAGCAGTAAAGTTTCAAAGCATTTCTAATGGAAGGTAATGCCAGTTTGTCCAGGAGAGCTCTTAAATAGGAATGACACCAGAGGGAGATGATGGCCTAAAAGCAAGATTGGGTTGTCAGGCAAAGGAGTGTTAGGTGTCTCCTGGTCACAGCATCCTCATGGTCAGCAGCAGGGACAGAAGGGGAGCACCTCAGCTGTGCACAGGAACAAGAGAGAGCCTGCAGGACAACAGTGTGGAGCTCTCGTGCCTTTTTCAGGAGCTGGCTGGAGCCCTGCACACCCACCCAGAGGGTGGTGGGATCTCCCACAGGAGAGGGCCAGGGTGCTGCAGGGGATGAGCAGAGACACTTTGGGAAGAGCAGGCTGGGAGACCACAGGGCTTGAGTTGCCTTTGTGGTCCAGTTGTGAGGACAGCAGGGATGCGTGGAGCTCTGGCTTGGGATGGTGAGGAGCTGGCTTAGAGCCCGTGGCCAGGATCTGTGGGCAGTGTCTTGGTGGGTGTCTGCTGCTGCCCTCCCATGGAAGAAGTAGCCAAGGCTTTGTTCAGACAAGCCACGGAGGCTTCAAATATGCACATGCTGCTTCTTGAGGGAGACTTTAGCTAGCACCCTGTTATCTTCTGGAAGGGCATCAAAACAGATTTAATATCAAATATTTTGTTATTTTTTTAAGGTTATTAGTTCTTTTCGTACTTTTGCTGCTCCAGGTTGTTGATCTTAAGCCAAGAAGTTGAAAGGCTTCTCTAACTGGGTGCATTTTATCAGAAGATAGAGATTTTCCACTGTGGATTCATTGGTCACTGTTTGGAAACTTTTATCAGCATATACTGCTTTCCAGGGAATCTGTTATACTGACCAGCCTGTATTACCTATTTCTTGGAGTTGTTATTCCCAGAAATAACTTGAAGTATTTATTTTGTGTGTTTTGAGGGTGTCTTGCTATCAGTTTGCCATTCTTCCTATTTTCTGGAGTTGCTCTGTTTCTATACTCAGTTATTTATTTAAGTGGTATCTCACAGGTAGAAGTCTTCCAAGAGAGCATTTTAGGAATATTTGGAGCCAGACTGAAAAATACCTATGCCTATTAAAAACCTAGCATTCTTATTAAAAACTTACACCTCATTAGGTATATCAAGACCTAATGAGTCGAGCTGGAGGAAAAGTTCATGCCATTTGATTTGTGCATTTAATATAATTCCATATCTTCTTGTCTTTCAAACATTACTTAAATTGTAAATCCCAAAACACAGGTTTTGTACATATGACAGTAGTTTCTCGTAAATTGTCCTAAAACATGTTTTCCTTTAAAAAGTTTTGGCTTGGTGATTGTGATTCAAGTGAACAGGGATGAGCATAAAGAAATAGACTGAAAGAAATTTTATCTTTCAGTAGAACAAAGCTATTTTGTGTCTTAACATAGTACCTGGGGATCCATTATCATTATAGTCCACTATCTTTTTTTCTTAATAGTATGATCTTGCTTTTTGTACTTTTATCTACGCTTCTATGTAGAAGTACCGGTACCAACTATGAGCTCCTTTTTCCATAAAAATTAAAGTCAACCTTAGGTACGTTATTCAGTGTATTTTTCTGTAGAGTCCCAGTGTGTGCTTGTTAATGAGACCTTAGACATGTTTTCACTGAGAAATATAGAACATTAAATTTTTTAAATGTGCCTAAATATGTATAAAAGTTTCTACCCTTCAGTTGTCTATGCTAAATAGTTCCAATTTATTACCTGTCCTTCTTCAGCTCTGTGCAAGTCTGCTCTGGCAGGGTAGAGCCTTTGAGAGAGGGGTGGAAAAACACAGGAAAAGGTTTTTTTCCTGCATTACTGCTGCTTACATAAGGCCTGGAGTATTTAATATTTCATTTCTTTTAACAGACTGTTGATTTCTGTACTGTAGTTTGTGTTCTCCCAGGATTTAATTTAATCCCATGTTTTTTAACATCCTGGTCTATCGGCTCAGTCTGTTATGAAATAAACAGATTGTGCCTGTGATGGTGGGAAGAGGGTAGGTAAGAACAAGAGGATGAATGTGAAAGCAAATATGTGGAGAGGTCATAGATGGCTGGGGTGTGAGGGTCCAAGGCATATGGTAGTGGAACTGGGAGTAAAAGACAAGAGGTGTTTAAGAGTAATGCTTCAGGGTAGTGGGACAGTAAATTGCCCTTTTTTGTGGATTTTTGATCCAAGTTAAAATTTTAACACCTAAATATTGAGAATGCTAAAAGAGGGCTCACAGTTTTCCACTGAGACCAGAGCCTGATGATTCCTTGTTCCCTCGCAGTACATCCAGAATGTCTAATGGACTCATTTTCCAGCTTGTCACATGTATAATGTTTCTCAGTGGTTTCTGTTAAGTTCAAATCATCTTTGACTTTGAGTAAAAACATGAAGTGTAATTCCCAGGGATTTGAGTGAGAGTCCATAGATTGACCACTCTAGATAAAAATTGTTTTGCTCTGTGCTTATCTAATGACTATAGTAAATCCTCTAGACTAATCATAGATTAAATTTTAAACTTAAAAAGGTTTCATTTGAGAGAACTGAATGAAGTCATAGTAATGGCAAATAATGCAATGAGAAAACAGAGTTTTGGAGAGTTTGTAACTAAGCTGCACCTGTGTTACATATTTTCCATAACATTATTTTCTCATCTTCTCTCCCTACCTTGGCACGTAGATAGGGTTGAGGTTGTATTAGTCAAATGGTTTACAGAAAAGTAAGCAAAAGAAGAAATACCATTTTGGAGTTGCCTAATCAAAATGCCAGAGGTGCTTTGAGAAATAAGAATGTATTTTTTCTGTGTTAGAGAATTGAATGCCAAGTGTTTTTCTGCTAAATGACTCAACAGCACTAATTTACTTATCACATTCTTTCAGAGGCTCATCCCTGGCACTGTATTTCAGCTGGTGTTTTTCAGTTGAGTTGCTTTGAGCTTGAGAGTGGGTGAAATAAGCTCTGTTGGGACTGGGTTGAGACCTTTGGGCTCCTTTTCCAGAGTGGATTGCTAGTGGAGAAATGCTTACTATGTATGAAATTCACTTTGCAGATTATAATATGCAGAATGAGCTGTAGTTGGCCTCCCTCAGTTAGCTGTAATCCTGACAGGTTTGTGATTTATATTTAATTAAATGCAATCTCAGTTAATAAATCTAAGTTCTGCTGTAGTTTCGGCAACCTTTTTTTGAGTAGTTTGGGAGATGATTAACAGGTTTTTGATTGACTAATCAATTTGAAGCATTTGCCATGCTGTATCTGTTCCCCTCCCTTTGCCTGAAAGGCATCCCAGGAATCAGTGTCACTCAGCATTGTTGCACCAGTGGAGCTCACATGCCTTGGATACCCAAAAACATACTTGTAGATCTTCATGCTCAAGAGGAATGTTCCTCCTGCTTGAGTCAGAGAAAGATGTGCATAAGAGCCTGTCTTAATTGATTAATCTGAGGTGTTTCATGAGGCTGATTTCTTAAATGTAAAAGTGTAAGTCATCCATTTGCTATCTGCTGAGCATAGGGCTGGGAGTAAAAATGTTCTGCAATAAGTTATTTTACAAACCTCTGTAGACGTTATTGAATCCCTGTGTTATGAGGATTTCTGAGCACAGTTCAGCTGTTGTGAGCAGAAGAATTTTTTTCCTCCCCTTGAGGAAGAGGAGCAGTGACATGTTTTTAAGCAGTGGCTAGTTGGAGAGACTTTGTAAGAAAGTATGTGCTATACTGTGTTTCAGCACTTGCTGGTTTGTGTTCTGCAGATCTAAAGGAAGAGCTCTGTCAGCAATAGCACTTTGGCATGAGATTGTTTTTTCTTTTTCCCTTTCCTATTCAGAATGTAAAGGTTGTACTTTCATAATCTATGACTCAGATGTTTTAATCTGTGTTTTATATCAGAAGGTTAATGACTTCAGAGAAACGAGGTGCTTGTTGCTATGTTGTAGTGTGTTGGTAGATTAGATAGCATAACTTCTGCCATGTCATTTTGTTTTCCAGGTGAATCATAGAGCATACAGTAATACTGTCTGGTCTGCAGGGAGTAATTTAAGAACTAAGTCATGGTTACTGCATTTGACACAATACTAGCTATGTCCTTGTAGCAGCTGTATTTCGAACTAGATTTTTAAGGGATTAAACTAGAATTGGCACCTAGATAAAATTAATTTCTATGCCAAATTTGGGGGAGTTAGGAGAAGCCTTGCAGAATATCACCCCCTAGATGTAAGTCAGTTTTGAATGTTACCTAGTCTTAATTCTACTGTTCTGTTTAAAAGTAGTTTTTTTAAATATTTTCTTTTACCAGGGAGAGCATGTTTGAATTCTATGATTTTATAAATGTGATGGTTGCTAGTGCAACATATTCCCCTCTGCCTCCTGAGGCCTCTTAAGCATTTGTCAGGAAAGCTTCCTTATAACTTTGGCATGGGAGACTTGTTTTCTCCTGTCAGGCTGTGAAGGCATTATTGACTTGAAGTCTCAGCTCCTAGGTCCAGGCAGTATAAAAGTTAGATCATGAATGATTCCGTGATATGTGCTATGAATAAAGTCTTTGTTTTGCGCAAAACTTTTATTTGAACAAAAGTTAAAACAAGGCACTAATTTTAGTTTCTAGATTTTCTGTGGTCTCTGTGGTTATTGTAGGTGGCATGTAGTCTCTGATTTATTAGAAGATTTGCATAGAATTATGAAAAAGCATATTGGCTCAGAAAAACCTTGTTCCAATAAATGGGTTTTCTATATTTGTCTTGCATTTGATTTACACATTTAATGGTTCTTCAGGCTACTTTTTCTTAACTTTGGTTGTCTAGGCTAAGGACCTTATTATTAAGACTCACCTGATTCCTTACTATCCTTGTTTAAGCAAATGAATTTTTGTCTTGAGCCTTCTTGATACTTGGGGATTTATTTTCTTTCCTTATTTCTGATGATGCTGAATCTGATTAAAAGTTCAGACACCAGTTTGCTTACTCTAAAGTAATATTTTCATTTGGATAACATCATTAAAGGGAGTCATAGCCCTGCAAGCAGTATTTTAGTTGTACTGTTAGCAAAACTACACTACTGCCTGGACAAAAACTTGCCTTTGAATTTGTACGACTGATGACCATTTAGTCATGCTGGAAATTTTCATGTGCTTACAAAAGTGATACAGGAAAGGACAACCTGATGGGCTTTTTCAGTTTCAGATCAGCTGAGTTGTGTACTTACCAGCTTTATTTGCTTTTTTCTTTTTGTTGCCCTAATGCAGGAATACATATTTCTTTATAGCCACATTTAAGAGGGAAAGAAGTACAAATGAAGTTGTGCTTTTCATCTGTGCTGTTTCCTTGCATATGTGAATGTGTTACTGGCAGTTCACACTTTGTTCTTTGTATGTGCATGATGTCTTATTTTTCATTTGCCAGTGAAAATTTGGGAGAAATTGTTGTATTTGCTGGTAGCCTGCAATGTAATGCTCAATTACCAAATATTTTGTTTTGTTTACAAAAGTGTGGAGAAGGAGGAAGGAGGCAGAATCACATGCAGTAAAGAGCACTGGAAAAGCACAAATAAGGCTTATATGTCTTGCAAACTAGAAGTCTGAGGTGCTTTTACTGTTCTTTGTTGTATCACCTTGTCAGGAATCGCTGGCATGCTCCAAAAAATTAGTCTTTTCAGTATTAGAAACAAAAATCATGAATCCTGACAGTATGTAGTGCAGAGCTGGAGAACTTAGTGTAAAACACTTGGCTGTGATATTCTGTTCTAGATTGTGGTGTTTAGGAGGTGGCCAGTTTAGGCTCTCATTTCTAGGCAGCATCTTGCTTTTGCCTGATGATTGGGTGCAGACAGGACCACAGGGAGATTTAGGCATAATTAAATCAGAGTGTAGTGAATGTTAAATTTTGTGACATGAGGTGAGTTATTAAATAATCCATTTTGCTTGAGATTTATTTCTATGATGATTGAGTGCACATTTTCAAGATTTATTCCCCTCAGCTGGTCTGAAAAAGTACTGTTAGCTTCTGTCAAAAAATATTGCTTAGCTTAGCTTGAGTTTCAAACTCCAAGTATAAATGTACATTGAGGTTATGTATTCAAGAAAGTTCATTTCTGTGTTACTGATTAAAAAAGATTTGGTTTGTATCCAAATGTGTAGAAGAGCAAGGAGAAGTGAAGAACACATATTTATCTACCAGAGCTTGAGAGTTCTAAGATTTCTTCTTGTTTCTACTTGTATTTGGATAGTGCTGAATTGTGAAATGAATGTGCAAATGTAATCAACATTTTGAACCTTTTATCCTAATTTTTTTCCCCTTAAATTGATTTTTAGAGTAGTGGTTGTACTTTTTTAGGAAGTAAGAATGACTGTTTAATATAGCCTCCTTCTGCAAGTAGGACAAAAAGCCAAGTTTAATATGCAATTAGCTTTCTGAATTGATTGATAAAATAGCTGTAGAAATGTGAAGTGAGTGCCCGTAATATGCCTGGTGTAGCTGGCAGGCAGGTCAGATGTCGGGGAAGGCTGCAGTCTCTGTTCTCCATAAATTGTGGCAAGTTTCCCCTCTTGCTCAGGAGTGAGAAGTGTATTAAAGGAGTTCTGTGTTGCATACTGAGTGGGAGTAGCTTTATCTGCCTGACCACTTGATTTGCATGTTCAGGTATGGACAAGGCTTAAAGCAACACTTGAGTGTTAAGCAAAGTAGCAGTAGGTCACTAACATTTTTTGAAGAGTATTTTATAAAGGAAGCTGAGGTGTGATGAATTAAATGTGCCATGGAAGCTGTATTACTTTTATTTTTCTTGCCACTTTAGGAAATGTATGTGTCTTCAATAAGAGATAAGTGGCAGCACTGGGAAGGATATTTGGTGGTCCTATAAAAGGTCATATTTTAGCTTCATTCTTGCAAGCGGTTGAAGCAACCTTTTGTTCAAGGCATCTGGGTAGATTAATGTTGGAGCTTCTCTAAACTTGCTGAAATGTTACTGGCTTTTTAAAGGACAAGACCCATCACATGTTCAGTGTCTATTTAAATCTGCAGATTAAAAATGACAGATATTAACTTTGGCTCACAAAGAGCATTTTGTATGTTTTGTAGCTGTATCCTGCTAATCAAATTTTAAGTATATGGGGACTGAGCTGCCAGCTGGAGTTTCTTGATTTGTAATTCAGTTGCTTTATATATAGTATTTATCTGATTCTATCAAATAAACTTTTTGATTATTTGCTCCCAATCTGGAACTATTTTGAGAAGGCCATTTAGAGCCATATGAGTGAGCCATTTTGTTGAACTGTTTTATGGTAAAATGGCAGGACACTGAGGATCTGCACAATAAAGGCATTAGGCTAAAACCGGGATCTAAAAATTGAATCAGAGTCACAGGGTGGTCTGTTTTTTGCAGTTTATTAAAGTTTTTCCAATGAACTTTGCCCACATGGAAACTGAAGTAAAAAAAAGAGGTTAAGGGGGCACCTTATTAGTATTCAATAAAAAGTACTGTGATTTATTGAACATTTTAGGTGGAATGTTTAAAGCTGTGGGGAAGTACTTTTAAAAGCCTAAGCCTAAGACTTGTGCCTGAGTCAAAGGCCAGTCATTTTAGAAATGGTTAGAACCTAATAATGCCACTTTTAAGAAGTTTCTTTTATCAGCAATGCCAGTTTTGGACAATTCCTTTTTTCTCTCATGCTGTTCCTTCCTTTCCTGCAGTTTAAGCCTCTCTCTCTCCACCAAGCCAGGGTTTCCTGCTAAACTGGAGCACAGACCCAGCTTATTTTTGTGCTGTGTCATTTCTCTGGGCTGGCTCCTCACACAGGCTCCAAAGGTGGCATTTCCTTAGCTGGGAGTGTGCAGCAGGAATGGAAACTGGAGCCAGGAGCTGGGAGTGGCCAAGGCTGGCAAAGCCAGCTCTGGCACTGTGAGACTCTGTGGGTCTGGCTGAGGTTCTGCCACTGCTTCTCTGAACACTGGACCATGCAGGGCCATAATGGATGCATTCATTTATTTATTTATTTTTCATTATTTATGAAAATTATTTATGGGTGGTTTTCTTTGTGAATATTTGGGGTTTGGAGGGGGTTTGGTTTTGGTTTTTTAACTTCACTGGTGTAATAATTCCATTGGTGAAACTGTGTAAATGCTGTAAAATGGCTTATTCCAGCTGTGTGCAAATGTAGGGCAGATGTACTGTATTTCAACCTGCTGTATAACCCTGGAGTTTCTTGTTTATTTTACTGTACACACCCCCACCCTCCTATCTTGATTTTCAGAAGCTTTGGCTACTTAGCAAAGAGTGACTTAGCTTTGATGACAGGCATGTAAAACCAAAAGGTGCCTGTGTTTCTGGAAGTATAGAACTTAAGTGTGTATTGAGAAAGCAAGAAAATACAGCTGTACATGGTTTTTAACTACTGTAGATTAACTTCAAATTATATATATAGAGATATATAGCATGTGCAAACATATGCTGTGCATATAATTTGAATTATAAATTTCTTTTTGAACCTTGGTAAATCTTCAAGAAAACTTTATACTTCATCTTGGAGTTTCTGAAAAACACTTGGAAAATCACTTTTGTGGTCCGTGAGAACTGTAAATCAATGTTTTTTCCATCTAAGGGAAGATTTTAAAATTTTATTTTTCACTTTTTTTTACATTACTGTTTCTTTGTATGTCTCTGTGAATGCAGCAGGATTGCTTCCCAAAGTATTTTAAAATGAAAACATTGTAATGCAGTATAATGAAATGCTAATTAGAGATATTCTTTCTTTCTCAGGAAAACAAAGAAATAGACTGGAGCCAATGGATACCATATTTGTTAAACAAGTTAAAGAGGGTGGACCTGCTTTTGAAGCTGGGCTGTGCACAGGTACTGTTCAATAGCATGTTCATGTACATGATGTAAAATACACATGATTAAAGTTTGCTACTACATAGTTCTATCTTCCATTTAAACCTTGTTCTTTCCTTTAGAAGCTTTTAAATTGTCCTCCAGTGTTTTTCACCTTGGAACCTTGTTTTGCTTATTAAGGCATCGAAGTCCTAGTTTTCTTGATTTGCTGTTTTAAAGAGAGTAACAAAATACATGAAGAAGAGGGAAAAAAGGAAAATAATACCTGTAAGCTCCTATTTCTTTGGTCTGGGACAAATTGGTAACCTGAAAACATTCAGGTCTTTGTACATGAAATAAAAGTTTTCTACTCTACCTCCTTTAAATCAAATAGGAGCAGTCCAAATCTGTCTAATCTTACAAAATTATTTTCAATTGCTCATTTAATCAAACTGGAGAGCTGAAAACATGGAGGTTTTTTTGTGAACTGTGTCATACCTGAAATGCTGAAAGAAAAAAACAAACTGTATTAGAATAGAAAATCTTCCAGGTGATAAAGTTACATATATAGATGGATGCCACTATGAGCACAAGTTTCTTAAAAACGTAGCAAAACTTCTATTCTGTGAAAGGCTTGTGCTTGTGTCAATAATGGGATGGTGATATATTTTTAGAAAAGAGTTATGTACCTCAAATTGACTGGAATAGAATAATTTTTGTATGTTCTTCCTAATGAAATACAAAGTTCCCAGGTTGATCAGTTTAAAAACAGTTCTAGAACCCACTTGTACATCATAAGGGTTTTGGGGTTTTTTTTAACTCCTCCTTAAATAGTTATTTAGAGAAGGGCTACTTTGGCAGAATTTGATTGCTATTATATAAAGATGTTTTGGCTTGATAAAACACAGCATATGTTGAATTTGTACAGAGGAACCATGTTAATTTCTGCTCTGTTCAGTGTCTGCCAAATTGAGAGAGATTAAATCTGTAGAGAATATTTTTTCTAGTTATAGAAGAGATTTTTAGGAGCCCAGAATAAAGAGCAGAAAATAAATGAGAGAAGACATTTTTAATAAGTAGAATCTTCTTAAACACACTGCTTATAGCAGCTACATCTAATTAGGTCATGCCAGTATTTCTTGTTTATGAATTTTAGGGTGAAATACATTACTATATCTCTGAATTGGTATTATAAAACACTCAGGGAATAATCAGCCAGGTAGATTGCTTAACCTCTCATGCAGACACTGTATACATTTCTTATTTTGTAGAATCAACTGTTATTGTTACTAACTGGTTTTGTTTGTTTGTTTGTTTTTTTCTGATGTAATTTTGCTCTATTTCATGGTGACACAAATGAAAACACTTGAATATTCTATATGAGTTCATAAATACTAGAAATATTGAAATATGAACAGCCAAAACAGATCTGTGTTTCCCATGTCTTGATCTTCATGCTGTCATTTATCTATATGTAGGAATATAAAGAATTAAGTGTGTGTGGAAGGGGCATTCTGATTAATTTCCACTTTGATCAGAATATGTAGCAGGCTACCAGACTGATGGAGAGCTGTTAGAAAAAGCCTTCATGTTTCTGTATCCTTTTTTGCCCTACAGTTTTGCCCTGACTTCCCTTCCTATGGATCTGAAACAGAACAAAGTTGCGCTTGCAGAGTTGTCAGTGCTCCTGTCATTTATGTAACCAGTTCTGCAGTGTGTCCCCATCAGATCTTTTGGCAGATCCATGGGATGCCTATTTCAAGCAGACTCGTGTCACTGCTGTGTGTAATCTAGTCTGCTTCTGTGAAAAAATAAAAGTTGTACAAGTATAGATAAAATTATATGACCTACTCTAATGATAGTCCCAATTATAGTTTTTAGTTGGAATACTGAGTGAAGATCTGTGGCAATGTAGCCCACATAGCAGGCTGTTCTTAACCTGGAAAAGAGCGAGTTAAGTCCCAGAGAAGGATCTGGTGTGTTCTGGGGAAGTTCTGCAGTATGACCTAGCCAGGATTCAGAGCTTGTTGCCACCAAGCTTTCTTTCATTGCTTAGGAAGCAGGAGAGAAAACTCAGGGTTCTTTCAGTCAAGAAGGTAACTGGTGGATGAAGGGGAATAGGTAAGCTTTTATAAAGTTGAAAATTGCTAATAATTCATACCAATTTATTGGCATGATGTTTACTTTGTATGCAGACAAAATTAAAATGTGAGATCTGTGTAGTTTGTTAATTCATGGGGTTTGTGTGGGGAACCTCTACAGAGCACAAGTATTTAAATCATTATTGTCCCCAAGACAGGGTGAGTAGTCAGAGTGACAGCTTTTTCCTTGCTTTGATTTGATCATGCCAGAAAAACAAAAAGGGCTTTTAAAAATTTTCTGAAGCAATGTTGAAAAAGCCATTCCCTTTGCCTCACTTTGCACAGATCCTTTCTTTCAGCTTCTCCTCCTCCAGTAACTATTTGAAGCTCCCTGTCTGTAATCCTTCAGACCATTTTCTCCTCATTAGGAAATTCAAGATACTTTCTGCTCTTCTGATCAGAGATGTCTTAGATACCATTTGGTCAAAAGAACAGGAAAGGTTTTTCATCACAGGCTAAAAATAGCTCTACACAATATATTTCACAATTAATTTATGAGAGTGTATTAAACTCTAAATGAGGACAGTGTAACAAAATATTTGGAGAAATCATTTTTGAGGTAGACATTTTACCTTAAATTTAACATATGGGTGCTCTTTATTTTGTGAGGTATAGAAATACAAAATAAAAACTGTTTTACAAACATCTAGACAAACTAATTTCAGTTATAATTTTTCCCCTCTACAGGTGACAGAATTATAAAAGTCAATGGAGAAAGTGTTATTGGGAAGACATATTCTCAAGTAATTGCTTTAATACAGAACAGGTAAGATAATAGTATTATCGTTATATTGTTATATAATAGTATTATGATTATCAATTAAGTATTGTATTATCATTATGCTTGTTATATACTGAGCATGAAATGACCGCTTACGGTAGTTTTGAAAAGTCATCTTATTACTAAATTTTCATTAATACACACTCAGTTTTATTATTTCTTTTTTTTCATATATTTGCTGATTGCTGAGAAGAGTTTGAGAATGGATGTGCTGAATTGTACCACAGTCTTTTTATTGTTGGTACTTGTCCCTTGTTAGCAAATAACACCAAGTGTTATAGAGGAAGTTTGAACTGAAAATAGACAGATTAGGTATATATATATGTGTCAATTGGAAAAAAAGATTATAAAATCCACCTTGCTTATAAGATCTAAGAACTAGAAATCAACATATCTGGTGAAGGAAAAATTTATGCTAGTGCACACCTGCACAATAGCTGCAGTAAGTCTTTGCTTTCCTCTGTTTTGCAGCAGATTATGAACCTTGCTCAGAGTTGAGGAAATACTAATACTAATATTTACTGCACCTTCAACTTACAAGCACTTGTGAAATTGTCTGTGCCTGAGTCTAGATAACTCTTTCCTGTCTCGTGTCTGCTTCTTTTTTTCAGTTTTCTTGGTGTCAATTTCTGTTCTATAGCAACAAGTTTTCAATATAATACTGAGTTATGTGGCAAAGACATGTATTATGATCAGCATGAAAGAATGCTTTCTAAGTACATCTCATGGGTCATATTTTTACTGGCTCGTCATGTGTTACAACTTAGAGATGCTTTCTGTTTGGAGAAGGAAAAATCAGATTCTGATTTTCCTATTTCAGTGATGTCTTTATTCAAGATTTTGTTCAAAATGTGTCTACCTCAGGTGGTTTGTGTCTGTGTGGTTTTGTTTTGGATGTTTGTTATTATTTTGGGTTTTTTATAAACAACAAAACTGTATTCAGAGATGTGATGGACAAGGTAGACTGAAACATGTTTTGTGTCACTAATGCTGTCTGTACAAGAGCTGGACAGATGGGCTTTTTTATTTCCTTCACTGGACATAACATAGCCATGCATTGTTTCTTTATTTTGTATTTTTACAAGCAGCACTATTGTACAATAGTGTATACCCAAGATACATTGTATGCCCAACTACATAGATCAGTCAATCAACTCTCTTGATCCAAGAAAGAGACCAGTCACATCTTTGAGTGCCTTTTGTGGTCAGTGATTCATAACTCTGGGTGTGCCTGTGAATGGAGTGTATTTTCAGTGAGTGTAGGTGGTGAACTGTTCAGTAGGACTGAACCCCTGCCCGCTGTGGGTGAACTGGGGACCCCTGAACAAGCCTTGTCAGTGGTTTTCTAGTGCAGCCAGGAAGGATGTAGCACACTGCTGCATCTATCCCCCTGATTTCCATCAGGGCAGGGAGGATGAAGGGATGCTATTGTGTTAGGAGAGAACAGTTTGTTTTCTAAAGCCAGATGTGTACATCACAGAAGATTGTAACAAAAGGTCATGTGTATCCTTGAGCATTTTATACAGCATATTCAACCATCAGGAAGTCTACAGCTGAACCTCTTAGGATAAACAGATAAATATTAATTCTGATCTGTAGTGAGAGCTCAGACTCCACATCAGGTGTATCTTGTAGCTTACAGACAGTACTTCTCATGTGCCAGAAGAATCAGCTATCTCTAATTCTTTGCTTGAAAACAGTATTTTTGAGCTCAGAGCAGTTTGGTGTGACCATATATTCTTTTACTTACTATGCTGCCATTTCATGGCAAATAAAATTGCATTATGGTACATGCTGCTCTTGCATTAGCATTGCCACCTGGGCCACACTGATGGTCTGTTATGCCATTATCCTCTGTGATAATACTCAGTAAAGATTTCTTTGAAGTCTGTGAAAACACTGAAACCACAGAGTGATTGAGTGGTCAGATAATACCAGCCCTCTTTCTATAAATCCTTGATCCAGGAAGTTGCTGAACCACAGGGTTTATCTTCATTGATTTAGTAATTCTTCATAGGTTGGCTTTGCACAAATTCACTCTTGAATGTCTTCACATCAAAAACACCCAGTGATAAGTTTTTGGTGTGTTTTTGTGTCTTTGCTGATCTTTTATCCAGCACACCTTGGCTGCTTTAGTTGGTCTTGTGAAAGCAACTTGCTGAAAGGCTTTTTGAAAGGCAGAGTTGTCTGCTGAAATGTTTTTTTATGAATAAAGATGTTTTCTTCATAGTCTTACTGTGTTGTATGTTGGTTTTCTAGACATTTTAGTTGCTGTACTTTTATTGTTTTTAATTACTCATTCAAACATATTGATGACTGTAAATGCTTATGTTTTCATTTTACTCATCATCAGAGCATTTTTGAGGTTATAGCACATTTTATCCTCTTCTCTCTAAAGAGAGGGCTTCCTCATTGCTCACTGTTCAGCTGTTTGCAGTAAAACTCAGTGCAGGCTGGCAGATCTTTTTAGATTACTTCTGTGGTTTCATTTTTATAGTTGCTTATTATTTTTCTAAAAAGTTGTTCAATTTTAGCTGCTTATCTTCATTATTTAATGCTGCAGACATCAGAACTTAGCTGCTTTGGGTGAAATGATACCCATATCTTCCAGTGGGACTTAAGGATGGGTTATAATTCAGACATGCTGAACATTACTGTTCCCAGAAAAGTTTCAAGCTGTGTCTAGAATGTTTTCTATTTTCCTCTGCTTGGAGATAGCAAAAAATCTAAAGTTACAGTAGTTGTTTCCTCTGGGAGATAAAAGGTACACCTCAGAAGAGTTGCTAGAATTAACTACAGTCCTGTAAGATTAATCATGACTACACTTTTAACTCTATATTTCCTACTTTTTGCCAACAGTTGCTGATTGGGTCCATTAAGAATTTATTCTTATCTGTTTACATGTATAATCAACTTGGAGATATATGGATTGCTAACATAAACTCTGTAAATTATTTATTATTCCAAATAAAAGAAGAAACATTCTGATTTGCAATTTCTCTTTCTGCCCCCTTTTTTTTCTTAAACTGGGGAGTTTGAATGATTGTCTATTCTGCTTGTTTCTCCTTTCAAACTGTTCTTGAAAGTGTTTGGATTACTCAGAAATGTAGAGTGTTTAGCTACTGAATCTGTTTCATTAATACAAAATAATGCATCAGAAGATAGACTTTATGATTACTGCTTTAGTTTGATGACTTGGAATCAAGACCTTTGAATTTAACTCTCAGAATGTGTAATTAAAGTAATTGGAGTGGTAAATACCTTTGAGAGTTCTGAGTACTGTGTCTGGTACTCCAGTGCAGACTATCACTTTCTGTGTGGTGGTTCTTACTAACACTTTCTAGTTCATAATTTGCATTTACAGAATATTGTGCAATAAACCAGAAGTCTTCCTTAATACTTTTTGTTTCTGATATGAGAAATAAAAAATGTCCTTAGAGCATGTCTCAAGATATGAAGTAAGAACATCCAAATTGTCTCCAAAAGGCAATTGTCTCTTCAGGCAAACAGGAATAGAATAGTTAAGTAGTTATAAGAGTTACATGGAAACATTGTTTCTGAATGGAACCCTTTAGTCCTCTGAATGTCTTCTAAGATGCTAATTGTGTAAATGGATTAAATCATTTTCTTAAAAAGGGAGAGGAGGAGAAACATGCAAAATATTTCAATGAGTATGGTTTGTTCTGTGTAAAGTTACATTTTTTAATATAAAAAGTACTTCAAAAGGGGCAATGCTATCATATTTTTGATATCCAAGGTCTTAATCCTGCAAGTAAACAGTTGCCTGATGTGATATTTACATCCATGTGTAGAACTGAAATCTGAACACTTTGTTAAAAATGCCTCAAGCTGTTTATGCATTCAGTCAGTATGGGAAATGCTATTGTAAGTGCACATAAAGTCAATACTCCTTTGTTTCTTATAATTCAGTATTTTAAAATAATCTTCACAAGGCTTTTGAAGACTTACTTTTACCTAGATATGTGGGGACTTAAAAAAAAAAGCCCCAACTTAAATCACTGCTGATCTTCAGTTTTAGACTAAAGTAAATTTTATGCTGCTTGGAGAACACTTTTTTCCAAAATGAATAGTAGTTTAAAAAGATTGTGAAACCAAATACCCGTACTGTGCTTTTGGAATTCAGCCTTACGTCTGTGGTTGCTAGAAAATGGAAAAGGAACCACAAACTAGAAACATTTTTCATATGAGAAAGCATAATAAATCATACATTACATTTTGAGATGATGGCTTTCTTTTCTGCACAGATAAGCTGAGGTCCCTTGCCAGTGCTTTCACAGGCTGATTGCTGTGCCCTGCAGCTGGGCCAGTCTTTGTGCTGGTTTTGTCTTTCCTCACCTAATGCAGTGTACTAGCCAGTACAGATGAGCTGATTTCTGAGGTAGCCACTTAGCTTGCATTGATACTTATGCTGATACTGGTCAGATTTTTTTTTAAATCCTTTTTTAAATTCTTACATGTGAGATTTCTAAGTAATGGTCACAGTAACTTCATTTTGGTTTTATTTGCCCTTGTTATAATAGGCTGTACATTAGTCTTTTGTAGTCCTTCTCTGTACCTGTTCCATTTCACATTTAATGAATGTGAACAGATTATTCCATTATCTCAGATGAGATAATAAATTCACCTGTTCTGTATCCAATGTTGCAAGCATATGCTTTTCTCTTGCTTGTGAAAATACCTTATTTCTGGCAGATACCAACTGTGGATTTCACTGTTTTTAAAATATTCAAGTGAGTAGCTGGTACATTGTACATTCAGTGTCCTGATTTTCCTTGTGTTTGAGTCACACTGATAGAACTATTCAGATTCCTGGATCTTCTTGCCACTGCTGCTGCTTGTTGTTTCAGCAGCTCAGATGACAAATGCAGCACTCACAAATAAGAAGTGTTTTTCATCCATCTTTCAGATATCATGTGACTGACTGTTTAAGTTGATCCTTCTAGGAGGTGATTGGAGTGGAAAGGTGCAGGTCAATACTGGCCTTGGTATTTCTTCTCTTTGCAGATGAAGTGGTAATTATAATGTCACCGCAGCAATTTTAAAAAAGTGGTAAGAAACCTTAGGTTTAAATTGAAGAAAGAGGAAGGTTTTAGCTTTTATTCACAGATTTGTTACATTGTTTTGTCCAAGAAGCGCTAAACAAGTAGTGTACCTTAGGACTTAAAGAAGAAAAAAAAAAAAAGGAAATAAAACTACCCAAACCAGTGTGTTGGCACAATAAACTGACTCAGTCAGATTTCTTTTATACTCTTACTTCCTAAGATTCTAGAGGAAATCAGTGTTTACTTTTGTTGTGTCATGTGTTTGCCACAATATCTGAGTGTTGGAATTTTTGAAGAATTTTCCTCTATGGAAGTAGATGGATTATCTTTGTAATAAGAATGTAAAATCTCTGAAAGTTTATATGTGATATTTTTTTTCTGTTTCTTTCAGTGACAGTGTATTGGAACTTAGTGTTATGCCAAAAGATGAGGACATCCTTCAATTGGTATGTTTATGAAGCTTCTGTTCAGAGAGTATATTACCTAACAAAAATGTTGTGTTGTTGGTTACAAAGTCTTTGAAGTGTGCTATCAGCAAATAATTAGAGTTAATATTTATCTCTTTGTAACTTCTTAGATATTTTCCTACCTTATTGCCGTGCCTGAAATTTCAGGGGAATCTAAATATAGGGAGTACTGTCTTCACATGATATTTCTAGCATGTTAAAAAATACATCTTGTTCATATTTTTACTGTAATTTGGATTAATTTCATTATGTTAGAATGTATGAATCAGATTGCTTCCTTTAACTGGGTTGTCCAGTTCTAAAGGATTTGAATTAAAAAGCTAGCATATGAAGCCTTTATTAATAACTCAGTAATTGGTGAGTGGACTGAGAAGTATGATGAATGGGCCAAAGATTATTACCAAATTTTAAAATTGTGACTGCTGCAAATGTTTTGTTGCACTAGTTCTTATTTGTTCTTGATTTTAATTGAGGTCCTGCATGTGTAGTAAGATGATTCATCTCCCATTTAGTGTCTCTAAGTCCAGAAGAGTCTTGAATAATACATGATATGTAAGGGAATATTGTGAAGAATCAAAAAAACTCACCTAGTATATTGGTATGTGCTAGTTTATTTTTAATTGGAAGCAGAGGAGAGGAGAAGATGACAAGAAGGGTAGATTTTCTTGTTGGTATTTGGAAAAGTCTATTTTTTAATCCATACAGTAGTAGTAAGATGACTGTGTTAAGAAAAAATTATGGGTTTCAGTAGCTGTTTTCCATTATTACAGGCCAAATTAAAGGGTAAAGGAAAAACCAAAAAGACTTTGTCATTAAAGTGAAGGCAGAATCTAGTACAGAAACTCTCCAGCTAGGACAACAAGCCAAGATTATTAGAATAGAATATAGTGATATTTTAGTATAGAATAGAATAGTGATATTTTGAGAACATTTGATGAAGACATATTTCAGTAATCCAACACAGAACACGTTGGGGGCAGGGTGTGAGTTTTGATTGCATGAATAAGTGAGAGAGAAAAGCTGTTGGGGTGTTTTTTCATGGTTGGTTTTTTGGTTTGTTTCTTCTTTTTTTTAAATTGGAACTGTGAATATGTATAAATGCAGGAATAGTACTGACATTTAAATTATCTGAATGCCCTAAGCATCTAATGCAGTCTTATAGCCATAATAGTGTCAAAATCTGGACAAGGCAGGAGTTGTAGTTTTAAAGTTAAGCATTTCTATTTGTCTGGATGGAAAGGTCTTAGACACATCATCTCTCTGCTGGCAAAACACAAAGTGCAAACTTCAGGTGATGTAGACATGTAAAATAATGGGTTGTATATAACTTGTTATATCAACAGGTGAGATGGGGGCAAAGGGCAGAAAAGGATGATTGTTGCCATTATGGGTTAGGAAGAAATATTAACAAAAAGAGAATAAGGTCATTGTCCTTGAGAAGATTGAAGGGTAAAGAAAAGATGAAAATATCTGACTGTGGAGGTCCTAGGAAAAGATAGTATATATGAAAAATCTTGAGGTGTCATTATACAAAAGATCCTTCTGAGTTTTCAGATGTGATAAGAGTTATGAGTTTTGTATGTGAGGTTGCTCCCTTGAAGATAGAAGGAGGATTAGGTTTGACAGGTAAAGTCATCACTTTGCAAAAAATGCTTTGCATTGACCCTGTAGATTGTGTGAGTTGCTTCAGTTGTTCACTGTTGGGTTGGGTCATGGTACAGAAGGGTTTTGTGCTACTGTTTGCTAAGGTACATTGGTTTGGGATAAAGTGAACTGCCTTTGAGGGCTTCCAGTTGCACATAGCATTTTCCAGAGGAAAGCCATGGAGGCACAGGTGTTTCCTGTATCCATGAGGCTGAGCACTGGGTGTACTTGGGCCTGTAGGAAATGACCTCTGATAGCAGCAGTTTGTTCATTCAGTCCTGTCACAGAACACTTCAGTATATATGTTTCCAAGTGTCAGTCTTTGATGGCTGAGCTGCAACTTGTGAAGAAAAAGATTATAAACATGAATTGCATCTTACAACAGAGTCTGTCAGTTGTGGCCTGTAATTGTATATGTTTTAATCTATCACACAGGAGGGAAGTTTTGGCACTTCTAAAATAATTTTCAATCTCTTGAGACAGTACCTCCTCAGTAACTTCAGTAAAATGAAGAATCTGTACAATTCCTCTGAATTATAATAGAGGAAAACCACTTGAAGCTGTGTTATGTAAGCTATTATAGAATGTTAAATAACTTAGTTGTTTTCTGTGACATATGTCACTGTAAATGTCTTCAAATAATGTTGCTCATTGTAAATTGATGTTAAAGACCAGTATGCTATAAAAAGAGCAAAACTCCAAGCACTACTGGATATTGCAGTATGAGCTTACAAGTGGTATATCTAGTGCAAAGAGGATGGAATAGTTTCATTATATTCAGGAATGATGCTGGTTGTGCTGAATTTTATAGTACTTGGCAGTCTACTCCATGTACTCATGACTGAGGGCTGGAAATACAGTTGCTTGTTTCTATCCTTAGTTTGCTATTTATAAACCTTGAGTTTAGTCTTCAGAAATATCCATATATGTCTGTGAACCTCTTGGTATATTGAACTTCCAGAAAACAGGGGCTTCAAATCCATTCATCAGTAGTAACAATGAAGTGGCCCAATCCCCTCTGTGGCATTGCTCTCTGTGGCATGTGAACAGTGCTTACTTGGAAGGGAATTACATGTGAAATTCTACCAATAGTGAAACCAATGCCGCTTGTGTTTGTTCACTCATGTGATGTCAAAAATGTCACTTTGTGGATGGGGAAAAGGATATTTAAAACATCTATATCCATAACAAAATCTTGAACTCTTGACAGCTGTACATGTGTTGGTTTTTTTCATGCTCCTCCTCAACTTTATGATAAATTTACTTAAATTTATCAAAAGAGATTATTTTGAAATATTTTTAGGTATATGACCATTTTTAAACTAGGAAGAGGATTATTTTTATGTCATGCTATTCTTGGTGGTTCAGATTTGATGCATCTATATGCAATTTCTGTAGCATTCTTAACTTTTTTTGACAGAATTTTGGCATCTTGTAGGCTTTAGTACTGCTGACTTCGTGCAAATGGGAAGACGCATTTAGGTCAACTACAAATAGTTCCTATTTCTCAAGTGTATTCAATGAAATTGTTGCTGTTTTGTAGCCTTTGGATAACAAGTTTAATGCTAAAATGCTGTTTAAATTTTGACAACTTTCCAGTTGTTCAAAAGCTTTTTGTGCTATGTGGAAAATACTGAATGTAAAGGTGCTCCATAGAGTAAATTGAGTTTTCTAAGCCTATTTACAGGTGAGCATTATTATGAGTACTGTCAGTAGGCTTTGTTGTGTGTAGCATGTCCTCTGTATGCAGGAGTTTTGGACCATTTTTTCTGGGAATGTTTCATCTTGGAAGATACTAACTGTTCCTTGTGCATGCAAAAAAGAATACAGCCTTCAAGTCACTGATTTTCGAAGTACCAGGCACTTGAAAATAGCACTCTTTGAAAAATGGTATCTTTAATATGATCTGCATTGGAGCTGTTTATTTGGAAAGTTATTTGTAATGTATGTAGCATATTATCATTATATATGATGCATATTACAGGTAAATATATGTAGATATTATTTTGTAGATGTATATAACTATTTTGTGTATAAAACATACATACTATATGTAAGGTATCCTTTTGATTCACCATTCATTTTTTAGCACTTTTCTCACTGCACTCACTCAAAAGTTCATATTCCCTGACTTTTAGCCTGTCTCCATTAGTTTCATTTCTTAAAAAACGTTTCCTTTCAGGAATGGTCCCTAAAGGTAAGAGGTTACTTCTGGTCTTAAGTGTTGTCACTTAAATTCTGGTCTTAATTAGTTGTCACTAATTAAATTACATTTAATTAGTCTCCAAATCTGTTGAAATGTTCCTTAGCCTTCCAGAAAGAACTTTGCAGTTTCATTTACAGAAAGATGTTATCGAACATTCTATGAATAATGGTAAAGGTGGAAATGAAAGGTGGCTGTTTACTACTGTGTTTTTGATAAATTTAGAATCATTCCGTAGAATTACAGGCCAGTGAAGCTGCAGATCAGTAACTGAAAGTTTACCACATTTGAACAGAAATGTTTGTTTTGTCATAGATACTAGGGGAACCAAAAATCCTAGATGGGAATTACCAGGAAGATGAGTAAAAGTCAACTGAAGCAAAGATTTTCTTTTTTTTGTTTTTCCTTCTTTCTAGTCAGGTAATATGGAAATTCCCAGTATGTTGGAAGATCTGTACAGCAGAGGAGAGGAGAGAGTGCTGCATTATCATTTCTGAACTTAGAATTTTTGTGGGATTTAGTGGCTCTCAAGGCCTTGTAGTACCCTGAAATTGCCAGCTGTGCACCTATAATTAAAACAAAAATAAAAGGGGGGGAGAACCTCCTTTAGCAACAGCAAAAAGAAAAATAACTTCCATGAGGGAATGTATCCTAGAGTTTTACATGCCCCAGTAACCTCGAGTCTCTGACTACAGGTCTGCCCACAGTTGGCTTCCATGTTAAATACTGCCAGTTTAATTTTGTTTTACTTCCTGTGACCATCCAGTTGCATCAGACCTAGTGGAGCAGTATGGCAAACTGGGAAATACTTTCATTTGCTTTATCTTTTAATGAAGATAGAGATGTTTTTCTAAGTAGCTGTATTTAGTCCTGAGACTTGGAGCACTTTTTGGTTCCAGGTTTTGTGCTGAGTTACTGATGTGCACAGAGGTTAATATTAAAGCTGTGGCAGCAAGTACAATGGAAGGCAGGGTGTGGTGTGAAGACACAGTGACCTAGAAGAAGAGACCTAAATTTTGTTGTCAAACAGTGGATGCTAGAAAATACCATTTGCATCAACACTCCTAGCCACAATTTAGACATGAAAATCTCTTACACAGCTTTTATTTGGAAAAAAAAACTTATTTGGCCCAAGGGCATTAAATTTTATATACTAAAAATGCACTGCCTTTAGGAAGAAAGAGTATGCATTTTTTGGGTTTTTTTTCAAATACCATTATCTGACTGTAGTGTTTGGGTGTCTCAGAGTAAAATGGAAGCACTTGAACTGTATTACTAACATTCTTGCCAGAACAAACTGTAACTAGAAAATGTTTCCTTTTAAGATAGAGGTGAACCTATTCTGGTGTGCAGTGCAGTTTCCACACTCATGATGACAGTGAGATTAGGTTAAGACTGGGGAAGAGAACAATTTACTAGTGAAGAAATAAAGTCTGAAGCCAAACTGGTTGTAGAAGTAAAGAAGAATGCCTCAAGCCCAGTCTTGCGAGGAGTTGGGAGTGTTAGCTTCTGATTCATCAAAATGCTTGTCACCGCTTTGTGAATAGTTCTGTTGAAATTGGTGTTGTTATTCACCCTGTAGTGGAGTGAAGCACACCCATCCTCAGTGAAACATAGGTATTGGAATATGAATCCCAATATAACCAGTTAGATGGTGCCTGGGCCAGTTCTGACCCTCGCTGCTGGGCCAAAGGCAGCACTGTGGTGTTTTACCCCAGTGATACCTTGGCTGGCGGCAGAGTGCAGCGGGGCACAAGACGCAAGTCCAGGCTTGTCAGGACTCCGTTTACCTCAGGAGAGAGCTTCTGGCGATGGTGAAGAGAAGGAAGGAGTGGATTCTGCTGGAAGGTTATATCCAGATGTTTATTCCATGGGTGCAGAGGTCTACACCGGGACAATTCTTCCAACAGAATAGAGGCCGCATGGTCTCATTAACATTTTAAGCTCAGGGCAGGGGAAGGGGAGGGGACAGGTGAGCCACCAACCAGGTGAAGGGGCAGGGTCTCAAGGGACTAGGGACACCTATCACACGACGCCTTGCTGGTATGTTAGCCTGATTGACAGGGCACACTCAGCGAGGGGCGAGGGGGAAGGGAGAAGGTAAAACAGGACATTGCAACACACTGCAACACATAGGGCTCCGTGTTTTCATGGATTTGGGCTGATGGGTGTTGGATATGGTCAGTTTGAGCTCTTGAAAGTACAGGGTTTCCCTGTGATTCTTTCCCAGAGGAATCCCCATGCACTTGACTGTTACTGTTCTAGCATCTAACAGCATGAAATCAGGGGGGTAAAATTCAGCTGAATTTTAGGTGGTTAATAAATACCTTGTAAAATTGTGTATTTGCTTAAAATATATTTTGCCTATCATGAATGTTTTACCTTAGGAGTTAAACCCTTAACGGTTCTACAAATGCGCAGTAAGAAATTAATCTTTTACCACAGGAGTTTGCAAACTTTGGGCAAACAAAACCAGATTGCAAGGTGGGAAGAAATGGTACCCAGTAACTAGAAACATGCTGAGTTCTTACTGTAAGAGCAGTAATTTTCTTCTAGTAATTGTTGTAGAGCTGTTATCCATCAGAGCAGTTAATGTCACTCTAAATTGCTGCATTTGTATGTTAGTCTTTTGAAACTGCCATTGTTTTGAGAAGGTGAAAAAGAGCTCATAAAACATCTAGTAGACTAATTTTGGGACCATGTTGAGACTTCCGAATAACTGCTGAGTATCCGGTTCTGAAAATGGAAGGCTGGTGTCTAAATCAGAAGCATCACTAATCTGGATATTAAAAAAATATTTTTGTTCTCTGAATTGTGATCTTTTTTTCTTTGGCTGATTTGGTTTTTGCTATAAGACTGTAAACACTTAAAATTCAGCCATACCCTAATGATATTTTTATTAATGTGTCCTTAGAGATTAAAGTAGCTTTTTTCATATGATTTTTTGTTAGAGAAACTAAAGAGAGAGAGACTAATACTTAAGCTGTGTTTTGTGTGGTTGCAAAATATGTTAAATATCAAAACAATGTATGAACTAATAAATACATTGGTGTATTTAAAATTTCTTAGTCTCTAAACCTCTTCTAAAAATCTCATTACTTTGTGCTTAAGGCAGTTAAAATATTTCATTAATAAAAAGGCTGATAATACATCCTTCAGTGTGACATTTGCAGGATACATCCATCAGTTTCTTTGTAATTTGCATTATTTTCTGTAGGCCCTTAATCAGAGTTATGAAACAAAGGTATCAAATACTCTGTGGAAGTATCACAGTCTCTTTCTTGAAAGTATTCTCTGCTTTGTTTCAGTGCTTTATTGGGTAGTGTGTAGAATGAGATTGAGAGAAGTACACTTTCTAGTAACTGTCTTACACAGAACTGGCAGTCTGTCTGTCTTATATACCTGCAATCATAGAAACATAATTTTTTGGGGGAGGGGAAACCTAACTGATCTCATTTTGGACCCTGTGGGAATGCTGTCTTCTGAAGGTGATATTTTAATACCTGTGATAAATTTTGTCAAGAACTGAGAACTTATTTTTATACTCACTTGTAGTCTTTGGCTACAATCAGATCACACCAGCTTTGGAATTTAGCCTTTCTGCTGTCAAAGTCAATGAAGCATTGTTTGTCAGGGGAATGTTTTTCAAAAATATGAATGTGTTCTTTTCTGTTGGTGTAATGTGTGCACATCCCAGAGAAGGTGGGATATTGGCTGTTTTATCAGCTGTATAAATTGATAATTATTTTCTGATTAGGGGCAGTGTATGATGATTTTTGTTTGTCTTGCATGCCAGAAGGATCTCACTCAATCTGTTTTCTGAGTCTTCAGCATCTGTTCAATTTTTTTCAATTTAATTCTTCATCAAGATCTTAAATAGCCATTTATTTAAAGGTTTAGAAATATTTCTCTTCATACATTCCTTTCCCCCATTAAATGTGTCAGTGGAAGCCTGTCCTGATTTTTACTATAAGTGGAGGGAAAAAAATTACAGATCACATGAGGAGAGTATTTCTGCAGCATCATTCCTCTGATTTCAGATGTAGAGGCTGAAGGCAGCTGCAGTCAGCTGACAGTTGGTGGTCATGTTCGGATATACGTGAGGAAGGGGCGTGCTGTTTCAAGTGCATAATGAAGCCGTTGTTTCGTCACCAGGAAGCAGGGATGGATGGTAGCAGCCCAGGGAAATGAGAGACAGTGATGTTGCTGTAGTGCAAGGGAAATCTCATCACACGGAGCCAGAGCTCTCTGCAGGCAGCTGTAGGGATGCACAAGGCAAAATGGCACAAACGTGTTTTGCTTTCTGTAAAGGTACAGGATAAACGTAAGGAGCAGATTAACGCCTGAGATGGACATGCTCACAAGGAGGGTGAAGTTATTTTTTATGCTCTACTGCCCTTTATGTCTGTTGGTACCTTCCAGTGAAATCAGTGTTAGCTGTATTTTTAGCTTGCTGTAGTCAACATCAATATAACAAGATAATTCTGTCTTTACATCTGTAAGCAGTTTTTACTGTGTTTTCCTATTTTCTGCCAGCTGCAGTTTACAAAGGATGTCACAGCACTGGTAAGAAATGTACAGTAGCCATTTCTCTGGTTTTGTAAGGCATGTTTTTCTTAATGATTTGTGAGAAGCAAGAATATGAAACAGCAAGTTTTGATAATGAGCTAGATAGTCAGAGCTGAATTTTCTTCGTAATGCTGATCTCTTGATTTGTGGTTTGTGCCTGTGTTATTTGGTCTGTTTTCTCTCAGTATGCTTTAATATTTTGCACTTCACTAATGCTCGGTGTAACATTGCAGCAATATTGGAAATGCCTCGCCCTCCTCTCTACTTTGCTCTGTGTTAATTTTATGGCTGCACTTGGGCTTTTATAACTGTCTGCTCTTAAGGCAGAGCACATTGATATACTGGAATTGAGCATGTTATGATTTGAACAGGAAATGCTGTGATATGATAGCACTCCTAAGTGTATAAAAGCCCTGAGAAGTTATTTTAATCTTCTGTTACATTGGCAGGCTCTGCATTGGTTCTTTATTTCATTATGTTCAAACTGAACAAAGTCATGCTGAAGTTTTTCAATAATAGAATATTGTTTAAGTATGCTGTATGCTTCTCATTGATATATTATTTTGAATGTTCTCTTAATTTCACATTGACAAATGCTGCTTTCAGAAATGCTGCAGAAACGTACTAAGTATAATATAACCATCTTTTTCTTAGGAGTCAGGTTGTTATGCATGAAGATGCAAAGTGCACTAAGGAAATTAGAGATTTCATTTTGGGTTTCAATAGTGCATGGGCAGTGGTGAATATGAATTTTCATACTATTTTACCTCAAAGTAAAAATGCTAAATATCATTAATATTTTTTACAGTAAAATTTATGTACCATGTACTTGCTGTATCCTGTAAAATATAAGATGACTTACAGGGTGTTGGCTCACAACAATATGTTACTGCTTCAATTTATTCATTAGATGTTTAGGAAGAGTAGCTTTTATGTAGAAGACATTATGTATGCATATTTATTTTATTTATATTAAAAATTATTTATTTATATTTTGTGTGTGTATTATTTGTCTGTACTTTTCATATGTACTGCAATAAGTGAACAGAGTTGTTTTATACCCTAAGTGTATAGAGAATTTTCTAGTGCTAGTTGTATTTGTTATGCAGCATTTTAACCTATTGAGCGCTGTGAAATTCCATTTTCCAGCAATGAGAGGCCTAAATGAGAAAAATGTGTGAAGTATCATGTTATAAAGCAGAATTGATGGGGAGGAAAATACTGTGTTGTGTGCTCATGGATTTTGAGAAACCTGACTCAGTGCCCTGCTCGCAGTATTTCCTAGAATTCGTCATTAGTTCAGTTTTTTAATTGTTGAGGAAAGGAATGTATGCCATGATTTTTTTCTTGTTCTGTTTCTGCTCACTAAGGGGCTGGAATGCTGGTTTTATCTTTTGAACTAACATTTTGTCTGAAATTAGAGAGTGTGGATTTTGAACCTGTGCTCACCTCCCTTGAAGCTTGATCATGCAAATACTAAATGGTGAACTTCTCCATCTCCCTCACTACTGAATACTCACTTAATCTTCTCTCCACAGGCGTATTCCCAAGATGCCTACCTGAAAGGCAACGAGGCCTACAGTGGCAATGCCCACAACATACCCGAACCACCACCAATATGTTATCCACGCCTGACATCCGCAGCCTCTGTTAAGGCACAAGCTGGAGACAAGCTCCCTTCTGACTTCTCACTGGGGAAGCAGCAAGTCAGCAGACCAGTCCGGGCATTGACACAGCCAGAGAGGGCCTACAGAATGGAAATACAAGTGCCTCCATCACCAACAGACATTGCAAAATCGAATACAGCCGTGTGTGTTTGCAATGAAACTGTAAGGACTGTTATTGTGCCTTCTGAGAAGGCTGTAGATTTGACGTCTTGCAGAAATAACCATGCTGGTCCATCACACAGGACAGAGGAAGTAAGATATGGCGTAAAAGATCAAACCAGTGTAAAAGCATGGACCACCACATCACCACCATCTTTAGTGTCCACTGCCATTGTACTTCCTCAGACTCCAATAACGAGACCAGTTGATACAACTGTAACAGTAAGTAAAGCTTCAAATTATGTAGTATGTCCAGAAGGCATCCCAAACACTAGGCCTTCTACTCAAGCCACAGACTCGCCCTCGGTTTCTACTAATCACTACAGTTCTCCAACCTCCCACCAGCACATAGACTGGAAGACCTACAAGACTTACAAGGAGTACATTGATAACAGGCGCATGCACATGTATGGCTCCAGGACAATACAGGAAAGGTTGGACAGCTTAAGGGCAGCTTCTCAGAACACAACTGAGTATAATCAGGTGGTGCCAAGTCGCACTGCTTCTCAGGTACGGCGCAGGAGCACCTCGCACGACAGGGTTCCGCAGTCTGTCCAGATCCGGCAGAGAAGCGTATCCCAGGAAAGGCTTGAAGAGCCCATGCTGGTGAAAGAATGGCCACGAAGTGCTTCACAAGATACTCTGACTTCACCTTCAGCCAATGCTAGAAATCACAGGGCTCGGTCCTGGGATTATCTCAGCAAACAGGGTGAAGTGCTAGAAAATTTTCATTCTGAGAATATGATTGCAGATGCAAATGTAGATAGGAGAAAGACTTACAAATGGACAGGCTTTACTGAACAAGATGATCGGCGAGGTATTTATGACAGGTCTAGACAACATGCATTTCATATGTCCCTTCGAGGTCAAAATTTTCCTATTGCTCCAAATACTTATATTTCAGACAACAGGAGAGCAGGTAGTAGGGCTTCTCTGCCTGGTTCTCACTTTCAGAAAGTTTCACCAGATCTCAAAATGTTACAGCCTTCTCGTGATTTGCAAACTCCTGGGGGAGTTTCAAAATCTGCAGGTGTTTCACAAGAGAGATTGTGTCTCACACCAGCCAGAAGTTCTAAAAGTAGCTCTCTGAAGAACTCCACTCCCTATGCAGCAAAACCATCAATTCCCCTTAACCAGGGCCTGGATGCTATTGCCAGCAAAGACCAAAGAACAGTAAATCACTTGCATCAAAGCAGTCTGTTAAACCAACAGTCAAGGACCCGAGCTGAAGGTGCCCCAGATCACAAAACAGAAACTGGTAAAACCATCCAGCCCTCCTCTCTGGCTTCAGCTTCTGCCAAACTTGTTCAGCCAACAAGTGAGTGTTTAACTACCTCGGACAACGTAGATGGTTCCATCAGACAAAAGATTCATGGTATTGAAAGGGAAGATGTTCGTGAGTCTGAAAGTCTGCAAATGGATGTTCAGGGAAATGACAAAGACACAGTGGTCATGAGGGACAAATCACCTTCTGGCCACCAAACTCCCCAGCCTTTGAGGCATCAGTCCTACATTCTTGCTGTAAATGACCAAGAGGCAGCCTCAGAGAATACCTGTTGGTTACCTAACGATGCTCGGAGAGAAGTCCACATAAAAAGAATTGAGGAAAGGAAAGCATCGAGTTCCAGCCCACCTGGTGACTCTTTGGCTTCAATTCCATTTATTGGTGAGTTAAATTATTTCAGTGTACATCAAATGCTTTTCCCTCCTTAAGATGATGAAAATTAAGATGCCAGGTAGCTGACTGCTATTCCTGTAAACCCTGAGGTTGAGAGGCATGGGAGATTTTTCTCATCTAAAATAACTTCGGGTTGATAAAAGGAAAAATATTTTTCAATGGAGAAAAATAATATTCTGTTTTGTTTGGGGGTCCTGGAGAATGAATGTAAAAAAGCCCACAGTGATCTAGTATTTTTCTAGAGTTTTCTTTACCCTGTGGGTAAATCTGCGTTACATAACTCCATCTGGTTGTCACTCCACATAATGTTTGTGATGTTACATATATGGACAACTGGCATTTGCAGCACCTTTCAAATACTTGTACTTCTCTAGTAAAAAAACATACTTGAAATCCAGTACAGAGAGAATATGGATGCAAATCCATGTAAGAGTGATTTCTGGGGAACAAAGATGTTTTTCAGCTGAATAGGTATGGTGAAAGCCTTCTGAGACAGATGGGGAATAGATGAAAGCTGTTTCAGGTGAAGGGATAGCAATAAAAAGAGGTGGATTTGCAAGTAAAGATGCTAATGTGGATATGAATGAAAGGGTTTGTAGAAGCAGAATCCGAGAAGGCAAAATGATTTTCCTGTGTGCTGTGACACAAACAGGGTTGGAATTATAGGGAGTTGCTGGGAAGGGCAGTGAAGAAGAAAAGAATCCAAGGATTGGATATAGTAGAAAAAAAAAATTATATTGGATGTTGGATATGTGATGATGAATTAGTGTCTTCTGCTGAAGAGAGAGTTACAGTGGCACAGCATTTCTGTTCTATCCAAGAAGTCAATGCCTCTGTTGTCTTTGTCCTGCTGTTGTTGTTGGGTTGGATTTTCTTTTGTTGTGGCTGATTTAATCCTTTGTAGTCTGGATGTCTGTACATCATTTTCCACAGGAGTTGATTTATACCTGACTCTCTGTGCTCGTGAATGTAGTGTAGGAAGTATTTAGAAAGTACTGAATACAGAATTTTGATTCTCAGTCTCAGCAGTGTGAAAAACAACTCTTTTTAATGATACTTTTTTTTTTTAACACATGGTGTTAATGGAATTACAGATACAGTGTCTTAGCATAATTGTCTTCTGTTGGGGATCTGAAGCACTGATTTTTTTTCCCCTAGCGTTATGTATAGTATCTGCTACTAGTTGAAAGTGAGTAACCAAAAAACAGTGAAGAAGCTTTGTGTTCATCAGAAAATGGATATCATACAAAAGATACAATAATTCTGTTCTTTTGACAAGATACTGGTAAGACATTAAAAAGTACTTTCTTAGCAAGCAGGTACTGCTTTTGTTGGGTTTTTGATTTTGAATGGGAGTTGTATAGATCTTTTTCATTCTTGTTACTACTGGATGCATCAGTGTAATTTTAGATTCTTCTTCAGACCCAGCCAATCTTTAAGGATTAGCAAAGTTTGTGAGGCATGTAACTGATCTTTGTGCAGGATTTTTCAATACTCTGCCTAAAATCAGTGTTGGGCTCCTGACAAACATTCCGTGTTTGCTGGAAGCATTTTAATCCCATACAGATGAAATGTCATGTTAAACTCAGATCAAGATTGGTAACATCAAACCCAACCTTTTTGTTCACCATCTCCTTTCTTGGTTTTGTCAAAGATTCTCCATGAACTTTTATTTATGTGACTTGTTTCCATATTTTGGAGAAATGTGTTGAAAGTTCAAGGAAGCCTTAAACATGTCAGTTAAACTGTATTTGGTAGCAGCTGAGCAGTTCAGAAGGAACAAAATTGTAACTCTCCATTGCAGCCTCTTGGCATAAAACCCCATGGGATAGAATTCTTATAAGCCTCTTGGAATGAAACCTCCCAAATGTTCCAGAAATACTGAAACCTGATGCTTCTGGAGCTTGGGCACTATCTGAGTCAGCATGGTCCTTGTGGCTGTCTTCCTAGCAAGAAATTCCTGTGCCAGTACGGGGGCTGTGGAAAGTTTCTCCCCAACTCCAGCACCTTGACGAGGAAATAATGGATAAGAAATAATGAATATTTCCTTGAGGAGGAAATAATGAATATTCTCTGTGACTAGAAAGAGCATGAGATGTTATGGAAGTGGACCACTTCTTATGTTAGCGTTTTATATGCATTATTCTAACTTTGCTTGTTTTGCTATCATTATGCCTAATTACAACTTCACTTGTTAAAAGCTGTGCTTAATCAGGCAGATAAAGCCCTAGATCTGCTTTGAAATTCAGTTAAAGGATTTTTAACTCTTCAGATGGAAAATCACTGGGAGTTTTGGTTTAGGGTTTTCTTTTGGGTTTTGAGTTCTTTTTTCCTTCTCCGATTATTGAGAAGGATCTTAATTTGAATAAAGACATACCTTGGAGTATGGCAAATGGCTTTATTTCCCTTATGCTTATATCCATGAAGTAGGGTGTTTGGCATTCTTAGGTTTTGTTGGGTAGAACTAATTTAATACACTTACTGAAGTTACTTGTACAGTAGATACTTGGAGTAGTGTAGAAATGTAAATGTGGGGGAGGGTAACAAATATCTTCCAAGGTCACATATTGCTACCTTTTAAAATATGCGTGGTATTTAAAATATTTGTGGTGTGTCTATTTTTATCACCACTTTCTGCTTATTAAAAGTAGTAGATATGGCCAGGACTGTATTTTGGTAGAAATTCAGCCAGGAGCAATTTGCTTTGGTAGCAGTGTTTTGTGACTGGCCCACTTCTGAGAACAGCACAACATCAGGGTGATTTTAGCTCTGCGTAAGTAGTTCAGTGCCCTGCACCACAAACAGAAATCCAAGCCGAGTTTCTGTTGAGCTTCCTTACAACAGATTCTTGCAGGGATCATGGTGGGTTACTGAATAACTGCCTTTTGACACTAATATTTTCACAAAGGTAGTTCAGAAGCAGGGAGATTTAAATTTTAACCTCTCATTTAAATAGAAATGAGAGATCTGTTCAGACCAAACCTAGTAGGTAGCTGTAATATCTTGTAGTGGAGAAACCAATTTGTTTGAAAATATTAGATAAAATATTGTGTATTCAAACTCTTCAGGTAAGCACCTGTTCTTGGGGGGTGATGAAGCTGCCAGCTTTACAGATAAACATACAGTGGTATTGCACACTTTACTACTTTCCATGTGCTACTAAATGCAGGATATTGTGGTTCTCAGAAAGCTGCTCTTTCTATTTCAGGTCCAGAGAAAAGCTATGTTCTTAAAATGCTCTCTATTGTTTCAAACTAAACAAATTAGTCTTGTGGCACTCTACTGTTTTTACCCAGAAAAGGTCTCACGTGTTCCCTAGACTAATAAAAAATACCATTTTCTCTATCAGTGACTATATTAGCAATCATGGTGTTTAATGTGCATTTTTCGGACTTGCAATTTTTGCATGATTTCTGTGCTAGAGGACAGCAAATGATAATTTTCTGGCCTACTAAGTAATTTTTGGATGAGTTAATCTTCACTGGAATGGAAAGTAGAATGCTGCTAAACATCCTGATAGACGTGGATGACAAGTGGTGTCTCTTAGGGGCCCTTTCTGGGACCAGGGTTATTAAATATCTTCATTGGTGACACAGAGAGTGCTGTTGAGTGCACCATGGCAGATTTGTGGGTGATACCAAGCTTGAGACGTGCTCTTGCCACACCTGAAGGATGGGATGTCGTCCAGAGGGACCTGGACAGCTCGAGAAGTAGGCTCATGGCAATCTGATGTGGTTTAACAAGACCAATGCAAGGTGCCCTGAGTCAGCACAGGCTGGGGAATGGACAGTGAGAGCAGCCCTGCCCAGGGGGGCTTGGGGGTGCTGGTGGGTGAGAGGCTGGACATGACCCAGCCATGGGCCCTCCCAGCCCAGAGAGCCAAACCTGCACTGGGCTGCCTCAAAAGCAGCCTGGGCAGCTGCTAAAGGGAGGGGATTCAGCTCTCTGCTCTGCTGGTAAAGGGAGGGGATTCAGCCCTCTGCTCTGCTTTGGTGAGACCCCACCTGCTGCATCCAGCTCTGGGGTCCCCAGCAGGGAAGGTGTGGACCTGCTGGAGCAAGTCCAGAGGAGGGCCAAGTTTATTAGATGAAGCACCTTTCCTATGAGGAAAGGCTGAGAGAATTGGGATTGTTCAGCCAGGGGAAGAGAAGGCTTTGGGGTGCTGTAATTGTGGCCTTCCTCCTGAAGGGAGCCTGCAAGAAAGATGAAGAGAAACGTTTTGCAAGAATGTGTAGTGAAAGGACAAAGGGCAATGGATTATTTAAATTGATAAAATATTAGGAGGAAGCTCTTTACTGTGGGGGTGGTGAAACACTGAAACAGGTTGCCCAGAGAAGCTGTGGATGCCCTGTTCCTGGAAGTACATAAGATCTGGTTGGGTGGGTCCCTGAGCAGCCTGGTCTAGTGGAAGGTGTCCTGCCCACAGCAGGGGGCTTAGGTCCCTTCCAACCCAAACCATTGATGAGTTTTGTAACTGTTGAGAAAATGTTGATTCAGAATATAGTTATTTTAATACATTTCATAGACATAAATGTCTAGTATGCATGTCTGAGATATGCAGCAAGGTTGAAAATATTTTTTGCTTCTTACAATACTTAGTGTAGGGTAGAAAGAAATAAAAAAGAGATTAATCCAACCCCCATATTGAGTTGAATGAACTACTCACAGGAGAGAAATGGGGGCACTGCTTCAATGCTTAACCTGATTGCAGCATGTGCAGCTGTCAGGCCAGCTAGCTTTGGCCATTACTACTGGGTGGATGTTCTTTCCAGCTTTGCAGAGGCCTGTCACATGAAAATTAGTTTTAAACAGATATGTTTAAAAACCTTAGCCTAAATGTCATCTTGAAGTTCAAAATTATTTTAAAATAAAATCAAGTTCATAGCCATCCTATTATAGAGTTTTTCCTTATACAGTAGCATTACATAAGTACAAAGATTCTTCCTTAAAGGTGTGATCCCATTTTGAAAATATGTAGCACATGCTTACCCCAGAAAAATTTTAGGTGACTTCATTCCACTATTAATTTGTGAATAACTGAGGGAAAATTAACAGATAAAAATATCTGACCAGACTTTGATAGCATGAAAATATTGTAAAAATTAGATGAGTGTTCTCCCCCTGACTGAAACTCATATGTTAGGAAAGGTATAAGAACAGGACAAGGGTATGTGATACTTAATCTTGGTACTTTCTGTTCTCCCACTATTTGCACTTTAAAATATCTCTGAGCCAAATGTGATTTTAAGTGTACCATAAATTTCTCTATTCTCTTCTGTATTGCAGTAAAATTTTCTTATCCAATCCCCTGTATTGATTTAAATGAAGATTTGCCAGGGATTTCACAGTTGAAACTACATGGTATTTATTCCCTTAGTGTTTGTCTGTGTTTTTCTAAAATATGTCTCCTGTTGACTAAATTCGCAGTGTGGGTTGAAAGGGTCCCCAAGGACCGTCTGGTTCCAGTCCCCTGCCATCAGTGCAAACACCTTTGGGTTGCTCAGAAACTCCTTCAAACTGGCCTTGGACAGTTCCAGGAATGGGATAGCCACAGCTTCTCTGGGGAACCTGTTGCAGTGCCTCACCACCCTTACAATAAACCCCCCTGTTTCTTCTACCCTTAGTGCAGGCAAACCACCGCAGCAATTTCGGTGCTGGTAATCAGACACACTCTGCTGTTCACTGTGCTTTAAAGGTGATCCTCATGCTCATTTTCAAAACCAAAAGGTTTGGGGGGGATTTTAGTTTTTGTGATTTTTGGGGGGTGGGGGTTTTGATGGTGTTTTTGTTTTCTTGGGGTTTTTTTGTTTTGTGTTTTTTTGTATTTCATGACTGTTTTTTTTACAAACATGTCATAAATAAAAGTACTTGGGTACTTGGTGATTAGCAGATAGGGTAAATTTACCTGGCTTCCAGTGAGTTCTGCTCAACCCTGTTTTTATTTTTCTTTTATGTTGTTGCTACTGCATATTTTTTTAAAGTATATTAACTAAGAAATTAGAAGTTGAAACATTCTAAACCACCTATAACTAATTAAGCTTTTCAGGCAACTTTATTATACATGTGACTGCATTTATCTTCTTTAGTGCTGGAAGTAGGGGTGAATAGCTTTACCTTATCAATACTTACCTTTAAATCCTAGGTAAAGTACTCAACTCCAGGTACTTTTTGGAGAGTGTAAAGACTTCACTGTCTAGTCTTAGTGGATTATGTGCCATACTTTCCCTGTCCTCCCCCTACATCTTAATGCCTCTCTCTGCAGGCTGCTGAGGTTTGGAAGATGACAATGTGAATACATTGAATGCAATTGAAATAAGAAAATAAATTTATATGGTTGCACAACATGCTATGAAAAAAGGTTTTGATGGTAGAAATAGTTTGGGGAAGCAAGCAGAAACATTCTCGTAAGCAGAAAGGAAGCATTTGAAAGAATGTACTCATTCTATTTTCTCCTTATGAGGAGAGAGAAACTAAAAACCTTGGACTTCTCCAGCAGAGATTGTGGTTCATCAGCTCAAAATGTGTGGATTTCTTCAGGGCAAATGGTGGCTGAATACTGATGGCTGTGTTTTAAGGCAAAACTGCTGGCAGTCAAGATGAAAATGAAAATCTTCAGCTATTGGGATAATTTTCTTTTCTACAAGTTACTGCCTAGCTATTCCAAACTATGAAAATAGAAGTGCAATTGCAGTAGATATTAGGGCTGACAAATGTTCATTTTTGAGGGCTGTTTCTTCCATTATTATCGTGATAGCATTGGAACAGCTTTTAACATTTCATCAGTGTTTCTAAGATAAGCATCAGTCTTGTATTTTTTTTCCAGGGTTTTACAGTGTGGCCTGCCAAATCACTGTTGCTCCAGGCTGAACATTTCAGTGTTTCTTATCCAAAGAACAGTTTTTAAGTCATTGTGGTGTTCTAAAGTATAGCGGCCAAAATGCAAAATTACAAATTAGGTTTTTAAATGCCATTTAAATGCTTCTGTAACTCAAAAATATTTTTTAAATTAAAACTTATATTGGGAGCAATGATTCCTAACATCTAGAAGTTTTAATTGAGTTAGAAGCATCAGATTTGCTTGATAGTGAGTAATATTTTCAAATCATACATCATCCTCAGTGTATCATTATAACTTCAAAATTGCAGGTAGTAATGGAATGCTGTGGGGTTTCTTGGCAACAAAAAATATACTGAGAGTTGTACTTTTTGGTGTGATGGGGTAATATGGCGAGCAGGAACCTTTAGAATTGCTTTGTGTAGAAAGATAGTTAAACTTTTGTTTGACACTGAAATAAAGAATAGGCCTCCACAGATACAGTTTTCACCACAGTCTGACATGAAGAATAACCTTGGGAAGCCTTTTCTGTTTGTGTGAAACATAGTATAACAAACATAGTATTTACATGAGTGCATTAGCAGAGGACTGGATTTGATGATTCAGGAAGCTTGTTCCAGTCATGTGTTTCTGGGGCTTAGAGCCATGAATGTGCTCAGCATGCAGACATGTTTCCATTCTTTTCTTTTGGCCACATGAGGATAATTACATAAAGTAGATATATGAAGGTCTTTGTAAAGACAATTAGTGCTGGAAGTACTTAAAAACTAGCAAAAAAAAAATTTTTTTCAAGATTCTTTTTTGAGAAAATGAAGTAACAGGTCATGAGGAATCCAGGCAATAGAGTTATCTTTTTTCCAAATCAGTTATTACAGCCTTGGAAGTCAATACATAAGGGAGCTTTTAACCTTGCAGACTGAATTATAAGATGCAGCAGTTTTTACTGCAGAATTTAAAACAAGAAGTCACTGCTGTGGGGAATTTATTAGTCCTCTGTGCTATCTTGTATGATGGCAGAGTTAATTCAATGTAGCTTACTTTTGATTCAACAATTAGTTTTTGTTTGTTGATTGTTTCTGGCCTTCTCACTACTGCTGAAGTTGTATACATGGTATTTTTATTTATTGTCTTCCTGACAGGCTTTTAAGAAAAATGCCCTACATTAGTGTGTCTGTGTTTACCTTATTGGCAGCTTCCTCTGGGGTTTCTTGGTGACAGACCTTTTTTTTTATTTCCTTGCCTGTGTGTGGATGAGAATCTTTTTCCTAATCTGTGTTATCTTGTCCATGCTCTGTCCTTCCTTTCCTCATTCTTTTTACTGGTGCCACTTCCCTTCAGTCTCTGTCCCCCTGCTGTGCTGTCCCTTGCTCCACTTGTGCCTCAGCAGCCTTTTCTCTATGCTTTTGTGCTGCCTGCTGCTGAGTTTAAGGAAGGGACATCAGTGCACACAGCTGTACTTTAAAGGAAGTGCTGCCTGTAGCAAGCTGGAGCAAATCTAACCTGAGAGGCACAGAAGGTGTATTAGACATAGAAGGTGTATTAGACATTAAAGCTTTTACCTACTGCATTTAGGAAGAATACTTCAGAGTAAAGTATTGTTGGTCCATTATGAAAATGCAGAGCCTGTTGTGGTATCATGTACTGTGGAGTACTTGGACAGGCCAAGGATGTGGAGTGCAAAACAGTTGTAGACAAAGGACTGAAATTCATTAAGGCAGTGCCTCTAAAGTCAGTCCTGCTGCAGGGTCACCGGCACATCCTGTCAGTCCTTCCATAAAGAGAAGATTAGGGTTTATTTAATTCTACTAATGAGTACTTGATAGTTTGTTCCTTTTTTTGTTACATAAGCAAATTAATTTGACATGTAAGATTCATTCTTAAATTGCATCCCAGAGCCACAGACTGTTGTTCAAGTGAACTACTGAAGAACTAGAGAGGCAATTATAAAAATACTTACTGTAATGGCTGTCAGGTAGATGCCCTCTCAGTCTATAAGGAACCTTGACATCTGTGGCTCAGTTGAATGAAAATAATGTTTTTAATGACTCTTGTTTTGCAGGCAGCAGCATGAGCTACCTCTAGCTTTCTGTGGAAGGCTGGGCTTTTTACAACCAATCACTGATACATTTACACAAGATCTGAGTAACCAAAATTGCATTAAATACTACAGGAGCATTTATAAACAAATACCTAATCCAAGAATTTGGTATAGTTGTTAGAAAGCCAGTAATATTAAAATACATTTATCTCCTTCAATGTGTGCATTTTGGGAAATTATATGTTGGATAACTTTTTTTGTTTCTGGGAGTGCATGCTGTCTCAACACTCTTCATGGGACATGTAAAGCTGTTTTTAAGTGTGTATTACTACACAGCTGTTACATTTTTATGATCTGAATCTTTAAATCAGGTAGTCTTTGATAAAATACATACTTGTTGAATTAAGCTTTGTGGCCACATATTCACATTGTTTGTTTAAATTGAGATGCCCAATTAGTGTTTCAAATAGTAACGTGGTCTGCAAAACATTTACTAAATAACGCTGTTTGTTCCTAAGGCCTTCTGAGGTATTGAAATATTGCTTGCAAGACTGCCATGCCTGAAGGGGAATACATGTGAAGAATGATTTTAGCCTTTATAAGCTATTTTTTTTTCCAGTAATTTTTTATTACCAGTGAAGAAAAGCTTTGGCAAACTGAATCTGTATGGATTGGAGGAGGAATCACCTTTCTCTGTGAATAATCCCTATTAAAGCATCCCTGCTGGTGGCTGTATTAAAGTCTATCTGTGAATTTGTTTCCCATGTGTGTATGATTCAGTTAACTAAACAGCTGCCTTAAACACCTCTCTCCCTTGCTTTCCCACCACCACAAAAAAAAAAAGAAACCACCAAGCAGCCAAAGCTCGACAACAAACAAAAGCAAACTCCACAATCGCTACCAGCTTGGATAAAAAGGGTGCTCTTAAGACAGCTCCAGTGTAGCTCAACCCATACCTGTCCATGCAACCCACTGAAATGCGTCTGAAGGTAGTGCCTAAGTGTTCAGGCTCTCCCTGAAGGCTGATTACAAGTGATGTTCTTCAGGGCCATATTGTTTCATGTTCATGACCTTGAGAGGAGATAAGAGATGCTTATTAAGTTTGGCAACACTAGCCTTAGACTCTCCTAGTCTGTATCAATAAGAAAGAACCCAACCAGAATACTGAGGGAGATTTCCCCCTCTATTTGGCACTTATTGGGTAAGAGCCTTCACCAATATGGTCTGAATTCAGCATTATCACTGCCTTGTGGAGAATGTGAGCCTGAGAGACCTTCCAAGGCTTGCTTCCACCTGAATAATTCTGTGATTCGTTTAACTTAACATTTGAGGCTCTCAAAATGTGCCCCCTTTTGTGTTCAGGTTGTTCCTTTAAAACCTTAATGTTTAAGGGACTGTTCAGGAGATGGGCTAAACAAACACATGGAATGCTATACTAATCATGATAAAATTGTATTGCTGCAGCTTAATAGGTTATAATACAGATCTGTGCTTTTTTTTTCAGTGATTTTGTGTCAGTTTCTTTGAGTAGCTGATAAATTGGTTAATACTTATTCATTCACATAGTGGGGACAATATGTCCTGTTAGTCATGCTTTCTTGCCCATGAAATTCTCAGTTTTGAAATCTGGTTCTGCCTCTGAACCCATTCTGTATAAAACTTGTATCAGGTTTTTTTCACCTCACCTACATTGTGTGCAGATGCTCTCTATCTTTGTGTCTCCAGCTGCATGGCATTACAAGCCTACTGTGATACACAAATGTCTCTGTGCTTTAGCTAGAGGATCAGTCCATTGTTGGATCTGTGTTTGGAGCTGTGTTATGTTACAAGTTTTCAGTGTCTTACCCCCATAAATGTTTTTGTGTTTTAGGGCTCTTCCTGAAAATCATTAGTTGCAACTGTTGACCACTTGCACTCTCGTGCAAACGCAAGTGATATCCCCCCCTTGGCCAGAGATGCTCTGTCACTGTGCTGGTTCTGATGGCCAGTCTCTTGTGTCATTTCATAGATAAAAATGCAGAACAGATTGTATTCGAAAAGTATAACATAAAGTAGTCCTGGAATAACAGAATATAACTCCTGGCCTTGTGCAAGACACCCCAAGAATCATACCATGAGCCCAAGAGCATTGTCCAAACTCTTCCAAATCAGGCTTTGTGCTGTGACCACTTCCCTGGGGAGCTGTTCCAGTGCCCAGCAACCCCCTGGGTGAAGAACCTTTTCCAGATATCCCACCTAAACCTCTCCTGACTCAGCTTTGTGCTGTTTCCTTGAGTCCTGTCACTGGTCACAAGAGTAAAGAAGAGATCAGTGTCTGCCCCTTTTCTCCTTGTGAGGATGTTGAAGGCCACAATGAGGTCTCCCCTCAGTGTCCCCTTCTCCAGGCTCAACAAACCAAGATCAGTGGGTAACCCTGTTGTAGAAGGAAATCAGGTTTGACAAGCAGGACTTTGCTTCATGAACCTGTGCTGGCTCTGACCAATGACTGCATTGTCCTCCAGGTGTTTTTCAGTACCTCCCAGAATAATCTTTTCCATGGAGTCTTTGACCTTTTTGTTGCAAATATTTAAAGAGATGCCAGTAATTTGAGGTAGCAAACTGAAAGAGAATTATTTTGTGTGGTTTCTCTTCTGGCTTGTTTGTTCTGTGCACTTCACTGCTTTTTGGACACAGTCATTTCATTGATGGGTGAGCTGAACACATCCATTCACATGCTATGTGAGGAGTTTTGGGGTGCAAATATGTCAGTCAAGGAAACTGAAAAGGTTAACAAATATTGCAAGCACTTGAAAGAAAGATCAGAATACAAGGAATATGTGGGGTTGTTTGGATTTTGTTTCTTACTGGACAGCAGCAGTGGCATTTGCCACATTGAATTAATAGGCAGAAACTCCTATGGTGTATGTCATGATTTACACCATCATCACTTTATATTACATAAAAGCTTGCTGGCTGACCTTCAGCCTCTTCAGGGACTGACTGCATAGTTATGCCTCTCCTATACCAATGTCATTTGCAGTTCCCCTAAAGTTTGCATATTTCTAAAACAACTTTAATTTTGATTCATCTGCGAATTAGATCCACTGTGAAGTAATAATGATTTGAATAATTATTGTTGCTTTCAGGGATTTACAAACTGTTCTTCCTCCTCTGAATTCTTGGATTTAAGTGTTGTGGGAAATGCTGTAGTGTTGCCAGATATGTTTGTGTTCGCAGCTCGCACAGATCTATTTCAAGTTCCAGTGTTTTTATAACTTTTGGGAGTAGAGACTATGACATTTGAGATATGTCTGTTAACATAAATAACTTTAACCTGAGCATTTTCAGTCTGCGTGGTATAACTCAATCAATTGCACAGTGATTGAGTGATTATATTCCTTAGTCAACATTAGTTTCAGGGAAGCTCAGCACATTAAAAAAAATAGGAAATTGAGCTGTTGTAGGTTTGAAATTAAAGTACAGCTGAACATTTTCCTGTGTCCTAGTTGTTGTCGTGAAGTCACCTGTAATTGCTTCTAATTTATCACTTTGGATGGAAGTAAAACATGGAGATTTTTTAATTGTAGCATCAGGGTTCAGTGTGAATTCTGTTGCTTTTCCTTTTTATTAAAATTTCTAGTTTGCAGACGGGTTTTTTGGGATACACTTTTTTAACTTTGAAAGTTATTACATTTTTCACACCAGACAATTTAGAGGCATGTTACTGCTAAACTATCCTGTACTTTGTTTATTGCCTTGTTCTGTACATTGCCAAATTTTGATGGTACAAGTGCTGCCTTAACAGAACTGTTAGTGACTGTTGGAACAGCACAATGCAGCACACGCAGTTGTGTTCGCACAAAGCAAAGAATAAACCTCTGTCTGTGAGTGTTCATTGGTTTCAATAGGCTTTTCAGTAGCTCTGCATATTACAATTCTTAGCACCTAGAGTACATTCATATTCATTACAGCAGTACAGTTCAGCCCCTGCTCATGATTCTTTTTCTTTTCCATCCCTTTCTCTACCAGAGGGTGAAGTAGAATGATTTTTTTAGTGCTAGCAATGTGCTCTACAAGATGTTATGGCTCTTTTCTCAAAATGATGGAAAATGCATCTTTTGGCTTCTTCCATCTTGTAAAGAACATGTTAAATACCAGAATATTTAAAGCTTTTTGGAATCTTTCATGATGACCCTTGTGGCTATTGAGACTGAGAGGTGCTGGGCATGTATGGCATGCAGTCGTTTCTATGAACAATTAGTGGAAGAACTGATTGGTATGTAATAGTCCCATCTTTTAAAGCTCTGAGTACTTGCTTCTTTATTTGAATGTACTGAGGATGTGGGGATTGGTTCTTTGAATGCTAGACAGCTGTTTAAAATGCTTTTTTTGTTTGCTTGTAACTTGACTGTTTTATTTGAACACTCTAAATCAAATGGCTTTTGATAGTCTGCCCCTGTTTTATTGTAGATATCTGTCTCTTGAGCTCAAACTTACTGATACAATGAGTGTGGGTTTTGCTTACGCATGCAAACAAAAATTCTCTACTTGCAAATAATATTGAGAGATTACCAAGTAATTCCTGTTTCTTTTGCACACAGCGAAATTGATTTTTTTGCCTTTATCTCTAATGTACAATTATCATCCCTATGAAATTAAACAAGCTTCTCTTAATGAAAAAAAGAGTACATTTGACAGTGTGAATTAATTGGACCCTTTTGTTTGTTAGAATGACTTCATGTTTAAGATATCTGATATCCCAGTAATGAGAAGTTCGGACAGCTATTTGATTTGAGCATTTGATTAATGCATTTAATATGTTAATATATGGCATATTACCTTTGTAGATGAACCGACTAGTCCTAGTATTGACCATGATATTGCACACATTCCTGCTTCTGCTGTTATTTCTGCATCTGCTTCTCAAGCACCAGCTATAACAGCTGTTCCTCCCAGTCCTACATCTCCAATCCCTTTAATTCGGCGACAACTTTCACATGATCATGGTGAGCGTTGATTTCATTCTTTTTCTCTTGCAACTTTTTTCCTTTCACACTCTGGAAATCAGGAGTGAAAATTGTAGACACTTCATTGCTTGAAATAAATCACAAAAATGTAATTCAAGTTCCTACATACTCAAAAATTTCTATTTCTTTGTAGAATCCATCCGGCCTAGTGTCCTCGATAGCCAGCCTGCCACAAAAACAGAGAGATCAAAGTCATATGATGAAGGACTGGATGACTACAGAGAAGAGGGAAAATCGTGAGTTCATGGAAAAATTAACTTAATTTGGACATCTGTTTTTTTAAGTGTTTAAAATCTCATTTTAACATTTGTTTTTCTTCCCACAGATCCATTAAGCATGTATCTAGTTTAAAGGGGATTAAGGTAGGTAAATATATATATATATATATATATATAGCAACTCCTAAACATTACCCATACTGCTGTGACAAATGGTTTGAGTTATACAGGTCTGTTTTATGAAGTGATGTGCTAAACAGACAGGAAATTTATTGGAATTGCTACTGATCAAGTTGCTGATGTATGCATCATAAAAGTAAACATGGTCGCTTTTCCCTGGACCCATCACATGGTCCTTGATTTTCTTTTTCCTCAGTCTCTGTAAACAAAGCATATTAAACATGGTGGCCTTTTGTGAAAACTCACTAATGAATGTCTAAGATTTGTGAAGTTTCTCAAAGTATTCTTGGCATGCGTAAGGCATGTGCAAGTTTACATACTATTTTTGTGTGTAAACTTCAGAAATTGTTTTCCTGGGACCATATTCCTGGGGACATTTTTAAACTGAGAGACATCTTGAATGTAGGAACTGTAGGCAAATGCCTATAGAATTACACCGTGAGATTCTTTCTGTGATGTTTACTCTAGGTCCCAGACAGCCAGAAATCTTCAGAAGACTCTGGTTCCCGGAAAGATTCTTCTTCAGAGGTGTTTGGTGATGCCTCCAAAGAAGGATGGCTCCATTTTCGACAGCTTTTTACAGACAAAGGAAAGGTATCTGTCATGTTTGTGGTTTTGACCTTGGACAAATGCCAGGCTGGTGACAAACTAAGATGAGAAACTTCAGGCCTTCCTGTTTAGGTTTTCTTATTTTTTTGGAGGGGATAATATCATCAATAATAACATAAAAATTTTAGATCTGTTAGAAATTGACTTCAGTCAATTCCTCAGCTTTGTCTACAGACTGCTTTCCAGACAGTTTTAATTTTACATTTCAAAGCATCTGTTGAACTAAACTAATTTCTAATGACTAATTAAATAATAGGAATCAGTCCCTTGATAGGTGTAGTTGCACTTTTTTTCCTCTTTCCTAATAATGAAAAAAGTTGTAATTTTTGTGAATGTTGCAGAGTTGAGTTCAGATAATCTTCTGCACAAATACAGACTAATGCTTAAGGAAAACTGAGTGTCTGGAATTTCCTTGGTGTGAAGATGCCATTCTGACTTGGAGGCAGTTGAAAAGGCATGGCCTCCCTAAATATGAGACCAGAAATGGTCTCATTCTGTTTCTTACCCACTGTCACATGTGAACTCACACTCAGTGGGTGGTCTGGGAGGGCAGGTTATGGAACAATTCACTCCTCTCATGGAGAGCAAGAGTGAATCCCACTTTGTCTTTCTGCCAGCTAGGTGGATACCTTTGCTTTGTAAAACTTCTGGAGGTAGTTTTGCAATCCAGAAAGGGGCACTGTAACAAGTAAGCAATGTGACACCTTGGTTGCTGTTTTTCAGCGAGTTGGTGGGAGCATTCGGCCATGGAAGCAACTGTATGTTGTTCTTCGAGGTCATTCCCTTTATTTGTACAAGGATAAAAAGGAACAAGTGACCCTCTCTGAGGAAGAACAACCTATAAGCATCAATGCCTGCTTGATAGACATCTCGTACTGTGAAACCAAGAGGAAGAATGTGTTCAGACTCACCACATCAGACCGCGAGTATCTGTTTCAGGCTGAGGACAGAGATAATATGTTAGCGTGGATTAAAGCAATACAAGACAACAGCAACTTAAATGATGAGGTGATTATATAATATTTAAAGCAGAAGCTGTAGTTTTTGCATTTTAATTCAAAATGTGTTGTGTTTTCTTGTAACAGTGATTGAACAAACGAACTTGAACAAACGAATTAACTTTCAGTTAACCAGTTGACCAAAATGTGAACAGGAACATAAACAAAACATAAAAGAAAATGAGAAGAAAGGAAGGATACTGAGTAAATTAATAGAGTTTTAAAAAATCAATGTAATCATAATCAGAAAACAGATGTTTGAAATAAATTAGTTAATGCTGTTGCTGATTTAAGTAAAGATACACTTTATAGTAAACTGATCTGCCAAAAATACCTAAGCTTTTCTAAAAGATAATTGCAGGTTTAGGACCAGTGTGGTCCCTCTTCAGACTTGCATTGCAGAGTGTCTGCAGTAGTACACTTTGAAGAGTTTCTCAGTAGTTAAAGAATGAAACTCTGAAGAAGCCTGTTTCTCTGATTAAAAGCTGATGTTTCTGTTAATTAAGTCAGTGCTTATTGCCAAAGGCAAATAGGTGCTATTGTACATAAGGTATCAATACCTGTCCCAATATTGTCCATTGTGTTTTCATTGCAGTGATGAGCAACAGAGGAATATTTTTATGTCTGTGGCCATACACATCTACTCAGATTCAAAATAATTATCCAGAATATTACACAGATAGAAAAAAAAGCAGATTTGAATTCATGTCTTTCTCAGCTGTAGTTGTAGTAGCAATTAGTTCTCTAAGTACTGTGTGTGCACAGGATTAGATTATTTTGGGTAGTAATATGCGTTTACTTGCATTTTTTCTGTTTAAACTTACTTTCAGTTTAAGTATTAATTACATCAAACTGCTTTAAAAAAACCTCTGTAAATACCAATACTTGATTTGTAATTACTCACTTTAATTTTCCTTGTGGTTTTTCAGTGTTTTTTCTTTACTGTTCTCAGGAACTGCCTCTTAGGATGTTTGGTTTGGTTGAGGGTTTGGGTTTTTTTAAAGTGGTCTGAATTGTTGAATTCTATACTTATTTGGTTACCAGAAGAGTTAATCATATTCTGAAAGAAATTTTTTTTCTATTTTATGAGATTATAAAGTATTTCTCAATTTATTTTCTAGGATACTGGTGTTACTAGTAGAGATCTAATTAGTCGGAGGATTAAAGAGTACAGCACAATGATGAGGTGAGTGACTTATATGGTGCCAGTGGTCTTTGTAGAGTTTTTATTTAGTTTCTTTCAACTGAAGTAGTCTCTCTTGCTCAGTTCTTCAAGCAGCAAAACAGAGCCATCTCCCAAAACACCTCGCCAGAGTCTGAGTATCAGACAGACTCTACTTGGAACTAAAGCAGAACAGAGGACTCAGAGTCCACATTCTCCTAAGGATGAGACAGAAAGGAAGCTTCTCACTAAAGGTCTGTATGTTTTGTGTTTAGTTTCCCTGTATGTTTTTCTTTAGTTCCCTTCTGCCCCAGTGCAAGGCCATCTAGGTGCCCTTCTCAGATATTTTTGAATTCATTAATATACAGATGCAAACCAAGTATTAGCCCAGGGGTTTTAAGCTGCACCTTTAATTTCTCCTTTCTAGGAACTACTTAATCTCAGATCCTGCAACTTTTATTTTAGTTCCCTCTCAAAAAGTTTTTATGGATTTTTTTCCTTCAGCTCTATGTCGGGCTAACAGTAGTAAACACAGGCGTTAAGCTTCTTGAGAGCAAAATTTTGTCAATCTTTGGAAATAATTATGTGTGTAATTCATACTTCTGTCTCCTGCTGACTCGGAACTGGTAAGGTAAATTTTTCCACTAAAATGCTTCCGAAGTATAGAACAAATTTTTTTAATATTAATTTTTAAAACACAGGAGTGAACTTGTATTATTTTTTCCAGAACAAAATTAATGCCTCCTGAGTTCTAAAAAAGTATGATGAGCTGGCACTGCAAACTTGAACAGTATCTGAGCTCCATCAAATAATGTCGCTATCTACTCTTTTTTTATTCTCTTTTTGATTTTTTTTTTACTTTTTTTTTCCCACATAGTGTGTAGACATATAGTACTTCACATCAGACTGTTGTTTAGAAAATGTTCTGTACAAATTCAGGCAACTGGATAAGCAACCACTTTTGAGTGATTCAGTCTTGAATTTAAGTTGTCAGTGAATTCTGGTTTTTGTTGCCAAAAAATGTCCCTTTGCTTCTGCAAAGCTACACATGGCACATGTTGGGTAAACCTCAAATCTACTGAAAGAATATCTCCAGAAATAAGCAAGAAATACTTACTGTGTTAGATGACTTGCAGTGCAAGATAAATGGGAATTGCAGTTTGTTACAAGAATTCTATAGGAGAGGTAAACAGAGAAACTGAGAAACTTTTAACCTGATTTTTGGACAGAGGATATTTTAAGTGAGTAATGTTTGGAATTACTTAGGAGTGACTAAAATCTGATAATTTCTGAAAGAATGAGTAAGTCTGCACAAGTGTGAGCATGGCTCCAGAGTCTGATGGGTATTTCATTCAGCAGTGTGATTCCATGGAGACTTAGTGTTGTGATATTAAATGTAGATTTCAGTTTTTAAAAATTTTAGTAGTTTATATAAATATCAAGTTTAAATTTAGTAGTTCATCTACTTTTAGTCTTAGAATGATGAAATGCGACAGTAGCATCCAGCTCCTTGCTTTTCTAAGTCCAGGGTGTGAGTATGTTCAGATTTATCTTTTGAACCACAGAAGAGTAACAGAAGTTCTGTTTAACACAGATTAATGTTTAATGAGTTGTTGCATAAAGCCAGGCTGGTAAAAGCTGAAAACGCAGCAGGTATCACTTGCTCTTTGCAAATCTGTTACCTGTATTTACATTCAGTTTTGTGGCATAAATGTTCTTATTTTTCTTCTTTATTTTCTTTTTTTTCCACTGTCCTAACAACAAAAAGATGAGACAAGCCCACCAAAAGACAAAGGGACATGGAGGGGCATTCCAAGCATTATGAGGAAGACATTTGAAAAGAAGCCTTCTGCTGTTGGAACATTTGGTGTTAGACTTGATGACTGCCCTCCAGCTCATACCAACAAAGTATGGAAGTAGAATTTTTCTTTCATTGGGAATGTAAAATACCTTTTAAATCACTTACTTATCTATAGAACCCTTCTTTTTTTGCAGTATATTCCACTGATTGTTGATATATGCTGCAAACTGGTTGAAGAAAGAGGTCTTGAGTACACAGGTATTTACAGAGTGCCTGGAAATAATGCTGCCATCTCAAGTATGCAAGAAGAGCTCAACAAAGGAATGACTGACATTGATGTTCATGATGATGTAAGTCTTTAATCACACTATTTTAATATTAAAATCCCCAAAACCTTTGGTTGTGTTGTGATCATAGAAGTATAAAGCATGTCTGACCTTTTCTTTTAAACACGTAGAAATGGCGTGACCTGAACGTGATCAGCAGTTTGCTGAAATCCTTCTTCCGAAAGCTCCCAGAGCCCCTCTTCACCAACGGTGGGTTGTTTTCTCTACAGTTTTGTCTTGAGGAATTGCAGTTGAACTGTTGTCTTACAACATTCAGATGATTTGAGAGAAAATTTAGGGAAATCATCCCCACTCTGCATTAAATGTTGTCTTTCCTAAAGAGTAGGAAGTCATGGTGATCATCTTAGGAATGAGAGGTGTAAATATAATTTCTGTGATGTGAAGGGATTATGAATATGCTACTAAAAGAGTAAAACTTTCATTTCTACTATTGCAGTATTCAGTGAAAGCTGTTTTTTTCTTCCCCTACTGTCATACAAAACATACAATATAATGGGCTAATTTATTTCTTCCAGAGGTAATTTTTTTATGTATGTTACTAGTATTCAGGGGAGAAGTGGGGCTGGCAGATGGGGGTTTGTATTCATACACATATAGATCTAAAAGCTCATATATAATTTCTGCTTTTTTAACAGACAAATATGCAGATTTTATAGATGCCAATAGAAAAGAAGATCCTGTTGAGCGTCTGAAAACACTGAAGAGACTGGTAAACTAAAATCAGTTGTGTTGTAGGTGTACTACCAAATTAGCATTAAATGTTCAGTGTTCTCAATAGTGATTGTTTGTTTCAGATTCATGATTTACCTGAACACCATTATGAGACTCTCAAGTTTCTTTCTGCACACCTGAAGACAGTAGCAGAGAACTCAGAAAAAAACAAGGTATTAGGAAGAAACATATATTTTGGTTTGTCTCATTAGTATTATTATGTATTATAATATATATAATAATATATAATATAATACACAAGTATTATTTTTGTGCAGGATCATTTCTAATTAAGGTGATAATTTATTGTTGTAGATGAAATTAGGGAGTGTTGTTATGTGGAGAAAATTTTTGTAATAGGCTAAGTACTCCTACAGAATATGCACGTTAAGTGTGAATTAAGTTTATTCAGACTGGTAGTCAGTCTTTTTAACTCCTTGCATCCTAAATTTATCCCAAGTCTAGATTTTCTGTGATCCAATCTAGATCTCAGTAAGACTGTGTCTGGGCAGGGCACAGGTGAATAAACCTGCTGACAGACATTGTCACATTAGCTTTTTTGAAGCCTGGCTTCTGGATGCTTGGGAGATTTTTAAGACTAGGACTTGCTGTAGTTAGTTGAGTAATTAACCTATAGATGCTGTTTCACTGGTTGTAAGAAGGAAATTCATAATATAAATGGTGGTAGTTCATCACTACGGGATCTTTTTCCACCACTAAGTGTAACTTTTTGTCATTTCCATAGGTGGTTTAAGTGCTCCTGTGCATGCTGTAGTCCATCAGTAAATGCTAATAATAGTGTCCCCTTTTTCAGGTCTCAGGGAGGGGTAGCTGAGTGCAAAGCTGTTTATAATATGGGTGTGCTTTTGGATGTTTACCTCAGGGCAGATAATGTGGTAGCTTGGCTACCAATGTGCACGGTACAGGAAAAAATTTGATATAATTGATGGTATATAGAAAAGCCTGTGGCCAAATAATTTAAATCATCTTAAATAATTTAAAAGGTCAGTTGAATATGGTAGGTCCTGCAAATAATACCTTCCAGTTAAATATGAAAGAAAAGTATTTGTGTGTTCATTAAAAAAAATTCAACAGATTATAAACTTTAGTGAAATTACAGACAGTATTATAAGGAAATTATTAGTAAATGTCATTTTTAAGTGCAGTGCCTAAAGAAAGCTTCTCCATAATTTTATGGTTTTGGTGGGCTGTATAAATATTGTTAAATACTGTTAATATTGTTGAATATATAAGGCTAGATCAAAGAGGTGTTAGAATTGTGTGACTTGTCAAAAGACACAGTTCAAGAGAGAGCTGTGTCATGTTTGCAACTTAATTCTGGTAAGCACAAAGTCTTTGCTTCCTGTATATTACTGGTCTATTCTATACCAGAACAGTAAACTCTTAACTTAAAAGAAGTAAGTAAAAATAGAAGGTAAGTTCTGCTGTTGTTTCTTGAAATTATTTGTCACAGATATAACATTAGTCATCTACTTAATTCACTTCTCAAGTAGTGACCTGATCACACAATGCTGAGCCTGTCTCACAAATAGATGTCTTGGGTCCGTGATGTTTGTTCTGCCACCTCCTCTGAAGTTGGTGCAAATTGAATGGGGTCTTTGTCAGCAGATATAATACAGTATTTGACTACCAGCTTAATTTTGTGTGTGTGTCATATAAATGTTTTCAGAAGAAAAACTGGGAACTATCAATGCCTTTTTACAAAACAAAAAATTCTGAAAACATCAGTGTTTCCAAGCAGCAGTGTTTCTTTAAGGAAAGAAGAAAAGATCCCCCTGAAAGTGTAAAGAATATGTCTGGGTTCTTGAGTTTTCTGTACTTGTGGAGCCATTTGCTTGCAGTAGGTTAAGGAAGGCTGTAATTCTGAATTGCAGAAGCGTTGGGTATATTTATTGCAGCTGCATATAGGAGAGTTTTGTTGTAGTGTAATATCCTATCTGAGTCATGTATTTTTAAAAAACTCTTTCATGTCTTTATTTTAAATGGTTCTCATATATTTTAATAGTGTTGTATTAATATACTTAGCCTATATTACTGTATTTTCTCATTATAAATGTATGATGTGGAAATATTTCATTTCTTAGATGGAACCAAGAAACCTGGCAATAGTATTTGGTCCAACACTTGTGAGGACATCTGATGATAACATGACACACATGGTTACCCACATGCCAGACCAATATAAAATTGTAGAAACACTCATCCAAAAAGTAAGTGGATGCATTTCATTATTGAAAAAATAAGATCGTGCACAGATCTCTGACAGCTTTTCTCTCATTGGGCCAGTTTGGGTCTGGTATTTATCCATCAAAATCTCACTTTCAGTAAAATCGATGTTTGATTGTGCCACATTTGGGTTTTGAATTTCCTGTGGGGTTTTCACCTTCTTTATTTTAACTTTTAGCATGACTGGTTTTTCACAGAAGATGATGCTGAAGAACCTCTTGTAAGTATTACGGCATAAATACTTGTATTCTAACTGCCTTAGTTTAGAATCTGCTTCTGCTGCCTCTAGAATGCCTGTATTACATTTTTTACTATGTCACTGTATGGTTTGCTCTTCAGAAGCACCTTTATAGTTTTCCAATCCTTATAGTAATGAATTCTATTCTTTTTTTAAAAAGCAAGCCATGCATTTGTTTTAAAAGCATAAAGGAAAATAGGACACGCTTTCCTCGTGTTCTTCAGGTGAATAATGCAGTTTTCTAAATGCTGTTGAATCGTAATGAACTATTTGTGAAACGATGATGAAGAGATCTTTGTTTATTAACTGTAGACAGCAGTTCAGGAGGAAAACACTGTAGAATCTCAGCCAGTGCCAAACATAGATCATTTACTCACCAACATTGGAAGAACGGGAGTATCTCCTGGAGACGTATCAGGTAACTCTTGCCTGGACAGTGTTAATCCATAGGCTAGAATAATCTACTCTGTTAACTCAGTGTAACTCTCTCTTCCTATTTTCTTTTACTAATAAAATGTTTTCCTTTTTTCCAAAAGATCATTTAACATTTCGTAAAGACTTGAATTGTTGATAATCATGCATGATACAATTTGGAAGACTTTTTTTGTCTAACAGGAATTTAATCATGAAAAGATGAGGCTTGCACATAGTATTTTATTTATTCACAGTATCCATGCAATCATCATCCTGAGGTCAAGCAGATACGCTGCTATAAAGTGGTTTGTTGTGATGGCAGAAAGACTGATCTTCAGTGGTGTTCTAATATTGTTCTTTGCCAACGTTAGGAATGCAAAAGTTTGAGTTATATTTTCTTGTCAAGTGATGGACACTTTAGTATGTTGCAGTATGTTTATACTAAAGCTGGTTTCCTTCTGTTTATAAGTGCCATCCTCTTTTGTGGCTAAGGATAAGCATTAAAGGCTCTTTTTTGGTGACTTTTTCCCTTCTCTCCTCACTCTATTGCACTAACCCAGCATGTTGTATCCCACGAATGTTATCCCTCGTCTGTAGCTTTTGTTTCAGTTTTCAAAGGGTTGTTCAGCACTTACTGAAACAGTCACTTTGTCCTGATGTTGTAACAGGCGAAGTGGGAGGAGTCTATCACACGGTGATGTCATTAGTGGATTCTGTGATGTCACTGATGGACAACTGGAACTGTAGGAAGAAGGAGGACTGTTGCCCACACTGTAGCTGCCTTGTCTGCAGAAACCCCCGTTTCTTGTAAATGGAAAAAAACCCAAGTTGATCTGTGATGTAAATTTTCTTTTAAGAGTCTTTTAAACAGATCAATGCTACTTTTTAAAAGTTTTTCTGCTGTTTCTTGTTATCTCTGAAGCAGACCCTGAGGAGAAATAGCATGGTATGGTCTACCAGTCTTTCTAGTCATAAAGCATTAGCCATGTGTCAAAAAGGGGTGTGGCAGGGGGCTCAGCTCTTTCTTCCCAGGGAGAAAGTCCCAAGTTCATGTTTTTTAGTCATTGTGCTAGCCCCTTCCTACCCCCTTTATAATTGTATAATCTTGGGTTTTGCAAGACAGTGAAACTATGGTGTCCATTTTTCATTTCATAAAAGCGCTTCTTGTGGGAAAGTACAAAACTGGTAGCTGCTGACATCTAGACAATTTAAAAATAAAATTTTACCTGTATGTAGTAAGAGGTGGAGAGAGATGTATAATTGGGGATTTACATAGAAAATACAACTTAATTCCTTTAAAACCTCACAAAAAGAGTATGACTACAAGAACAATGATTTGTAGCTAGGAAGCCAACTGTACAAAGACCCCCAATTTTGCTTTGTGTATCCTGAATCTCAGGAGAGTACACAGTGCCATCCTGAAAAGGTCTCTCAGCTGCGGTTTTGCAGGGGCTGTATACCTTAAAGCATCGAATAAACATTAGTATTTCTGTTTTTTATTTTGAAGAACAGGGCTCCTTTGCCATTCCTATCATTGAGCTGGTTCTGCCTACAATTCACAGCATCCTTTCATGGCGGTGGCTTTCTGTGGTGCAGCTTGCATCTTTGTGAGCTCTGACTATTCACTCTGTTCTGGTTTTAATTTGCTTCACATCTTGTTCTGTGCTTGTCTTTTTCATAAGTCCAGCATTGTCTGTAGCAACAATTAAAAAGTTGTACAGAACTGAGCAGAATTTTTTTGAATTTCTCCACAGATTCAGCTACTAGTGACTCAGCAAAATCTAAGGTAAATAATTTTTTTATATCATATAGTTACAAGCTTCTGAAATCTGTTAGATGCTTCCTTTATTAAATAACTGATAATGCAGGTGTACTATAGAGCTTATGTAGAATTTCTTGAGTACTGTTTTCTCATAACCTGTTTTTGAAGTGTTACAATCAGTGGAAAAGGACTTGTGTGCAGTTAGCTGCATCTACCAGAGCAGTCAGCTGCACACAGCAACAGCTTTGTTCCAAGCTCTCACAATTGTGAGCACTTACCTTACCCCCTTTTTGCATCTTATTTAGTAGTGGTAAATGTATATTAAAAAATGTACTAAATGTATATAGCATGCTCCCTGTTCTTGGCATAGTACTAACTCACAGAGAGAATTTATGTTTTTCTGTTTCACTGAGAAAAGTATACTTAGAATTCAGCCTGTTCTTCAGGAGGTAACAGCTCCTCCTCTAGGAGCAAGGCAAAGGCTGTGGTTAAAGGTTGCCCTGCAGAATCTCCCTCAGAAGTGTTGCTGTGGTGGGGAGGAGCTCCTCACAAAGGGGGGGAACAAGGCTGGAACGTGGCTGTTGGTTCAGTCCCCAGTTGGGTGACAAAGCCCTCATGTGACACACGTGGTTTGTCCCTCATGTGGACAGGCCTTTGTCTCCCGGGCTGTGGTTCAAACACTGGGTGTCTATAGCATAGGCTGACAGGCAGCACCCAGCTGCCCTCAGTGAGGCCGTGGCACAGCTCTGTGCTGGCCTGCATTCCAGCTGGGGCACTGATGCCCCCTTGGAGCTGGGAACAGCACTCAGAGCATCCTTCTGGCATCATGTGGAGATGCCAACACAGCTGCTCTGTGAGGATGTTTGGTGGCTCAGCTGTTTCCTCAAAACAGCCCAATTTCCAGAATACCTCATCACACTGCCTGTAGCAGTGAGGCTCTAAGTAGAAAAGGTGATAATGATAGAGTATTGAAAATAGTTTTTAATTCATAAAATGGAATAATGTGTCTTGTACTTTTAATGTTTCTGTGCCATTTTAAAAGTAAGTTCCTCTAAAATGAGGAAGTTTGTTTTTTAATTTTCTACACTTAACCTAGTTATGAGTAACATTCATTTTATTGGCAGTAATTAATTGGTACCACCATTTACAAACTCATTCTGAAAGATGAACTGAAAAATGGAGCAATTAGCCTTTTTGAATAGGTAGGACCTTGAAAGGAGGAGGGATTGTGAGGCATCTGTGAAGCATTTGCAAGCCAGTCTTGAGAAGGTTTTCTTACTGTAATGGTGTCTGCTTTATTAATCAGTCAAAAACTAAATAGTATACACAAACCAGTCTTGGCTAAGTGGAAGGGACTCAGATAAAAAGTGGAATGCTCAGGAAGGAAATTGACTTACTGGGCAATGTCATTTCAACTACAGAAGGAGCATGTAAATGTTTCCTGAATGAAGATGCACTTCCTACTGTGAAGCTTAGGGTGTGTTTTTAAATTGTTTCAGGCTTTTTGACTTTAATTATGCCCTCTCCCTTTTTTTGACAGGGTTCTTGGGGTTCTGGAAAAGATCAGTATAGCAAGGAACTGCTTGTGTCCTCCATTTTTGCAGCAGCTAGTCGCAAGCGGAAAAAAACGAAAGAGAAACCACAACCAAGTAGCTCAGAGGATGAGTTGGATAATGTGTTTTTCAAGAAGGAGCTTGCAGAACAATCTCGTGGTGACACAGCGAAAGAGAACACAGCTAAAGGGGAATATGAAAGAGAGAGAGAGATAGGGAGAAAACAAAGGATGTTTGTCCTGAAGGAAAAAGAGAACAGCAGTAAAAAAGATGTGAATGTTGTAAAGGATGAAAAGAAGTCATTAAAGAAAGAAAATATCCTGACAGAGGAACCTTCACTGCCTTACAATGAAAAATGTACAAAATCATCAAATATCAACTGTCTGCAAACCATGCAGAAGAATAGCCCAAAAATGCCTATGTCACAATCTTCTTCCCAGGTCGAGGAGACAGTGTCTGACTCTGGCACTATGCTAAGCACTTCCTCCCAGGCTTCCCAGCACAGATACTCATGCAAAAAAGTAGCCAGCCCTGAAATTAAACACAATGAGTTCTTAGCAGCTGATGTCAGCTCCATCACCTCAGATTACTCAACTACTTCATCTACGATGTATCTGACTGGTTTAGATGCCAGTATGCTGAGCCCTGAGGTGCAGTCAGTGACAGAGAGCAAGGGAGAAGATGCAGATGATGAAAGAAGCGAATTGATCAGCGAAGGGCGTCCCATGGAGACGGACAGTGAAAGCGACTTCCCTGTCTTTGCCACCAGCGCTGCTGCCGAAAGGCTGTCCAAAGGGAAAGGCCCAGAAGCAGTGAAGACCAGCAGGAGGAACTCTGAGGAAAGTGAAGTAAGTTGTACTGAGGGAAGTTCCACGCCAAAGTTAGAGAGCCGCAGACTGTTCAGCTCACACAAACTCATTGAGTGCGATACGCTCTCCAGGAGAAAGTCTGCACGGCACAAAACGGACAGTGAGGGGTCAGGGGACGCCAAGAGTGAGAAGGACTTGCCCACTGTGACCAAAATGTTTGACATCATGAAAAAAGGAAGATCTACAAGCAGTTTAGCTACATCAGCCAAAAGTGAGGCTGACAAACAAGAACCTACGTGGAGACTTAAGATTACAGACAGGTTAAAGCTGCGGCTCAAATCATCTGCTGATGATATGTTTGGAGTTGGGAATCAAAAAGCTAACTCTGCAGAAACTGCAAAGAGAAAGAATATCAGGCGAAGGCACACACTTGGAGGGCAGAGGGATTTTGCTGAAATAAGTGTCCTGAATGCTTGGAAAGCTCAAGAACCAAGTCAAAGCAGAGAGAAAGAATCTGAGCTTTCAGCTGTGACTCGGTTGAAGCCAAAATGTCCAGCCCAGGACCTCTCGATCTCGGACTGGCTTGCACGAGAACGTTTACGCACTAGCACAACTGACCTTAATACGGGTGAAACTGGAAAGCCCAGACTTGAGAACACTAACTTAGCAGAGGTATCAAAGGTAGAGCTGCCCTCATCTGCAGAGATGCAGGCAGATGAAGGCAGCTCTTCCAGCAGCTTGACTTTAATTAATAGAACACCACCTTCGGGACCATTTCAGCCACCAGACCAGGTAAATGGTGAAAATTATCAGAGCATGAACAAAAACAACTTCAGCCCAGCAGTTGATGCCCATCCTCATAAACTGTCTGGGACCCAAGTGGTTAGATCTCGATTTTACCAGTATCTTTGAAATGGGGAGATATGTCCACTGCAGCAATTCATTAACTTACCCTTACACTTCCCAGTAACTCTGCGTGTGTGTGTGCGTGTGTGTGTGTGTACATATATAAATATTTTTTTCCTGTACTGTTGTTGTTCTGCAGCCTTCATTTGGGCTGGTTTCATCGATGTGCTCTGTGGAACGTCTTCACAGTGCATTACCACAGCCAGAAGAACACTAAAGTTAAAGTATATATATATATTTTAAGAAAAAGTATATTTGATGGCTGCATACAAATGTTGAACAAAGCATCTGATGCAACATGCTGTGTAGTGTATACATGGTTTTCTGACTGAGAGTTGGCCTGGCATTAGTATGCAGGAAAATTGTTCTTTTGGTTTAGTCACTAACAAGTGCCTCATTATAAATTCATTTGGTTTGTTAGGGTGCCATATTGCTAAATTAGAGAAACTTATTACAAACAAATAAATGCATTTTACTGTTAATGAGTTTCATTACATTTTACAAATGTTAACACAGGTGGCTACAGAGCTTCCATTCCTTAGGCATTCCAGTAAATATTGGAGTTTTATATTTCCAATTTTAATACAGATTTTGAGTTTTATGTGACTTGAATTTCTAATCTTTCTGTAAAATAAGTAACTTAACTGTACATATTACATGTGTATCTTTTCTTCAGATACCAGATTTGATATAAATGTTGTAACATAGGCGTGTAGATAGTGGATACTGGATGGAACTGGTTTCTTTTATTGAGAATATAATTCTGCATGAAGACCTAATGAATCCAAACCTGTATCATGCCTGTGTGCATACCCACTTAAACACTGGAAATAAAATTGTTTTGGTGACTCTTTGTGTGATTTGAATTCTTTCTGATGAATGGTTCTGAAATGTCTCGTTTAAGTTCCAGTCAGCAACTGCACTTAGGATCACCAAACGTGCAGTTCCTCCTGGATGAAGGACACCTCTCATTAATCTTTTGTTTGTGGGGCCACACTGTGCAGGTCAGCAGGTGAGAGACATGAAGTTGGTTAAATATTTTCATTTTTATACATAATTTGATTCTAAGGTATGTAGCAAGCGGGTTTATGTTTAATGTGCGGGTTTTGTGAAGTCAGAATGAACATCAGTATCTGCCAGGCAGAACAATACTGTAGTTTGAGTCTTGGACTTTTCATAATTTTAACTAAAAAAATGTTCTTCTGCCCTAAAAACTCATCTGGGTATGAACTCTATCAGTTATGTTCTTCCATATACTCTATCAGTATATGTTCTTCCACACCAACTTGAAAACAAAGCAGCTGTTCATCACTTTGGGTGTCCCTGTATCCTAAGCTGTTTCTTCTTGGCAGGGGATTAAACCTCTGTCAATGTGTCCAGTTACTGCAGGGAGAAGGAACTGTGGTACTGGGATGTGCTTGCTGATGTGCTTTTAGGCAAACCTCATTTCTTTCCCGAGTGACTGTTACAGTCCTGAGCTTTGATCTGCTGTGGTTTTGATCCTTCTGAGAAATCACAGAAATTGGCTGTGAAGAAAAGTCCCAGATACAACAGCTGACCGCTGTGAAAGTTCTCACCACATAACTGGGTGCATCTAATACCAGGTCCCCATGCAAACCAAAATGCCTTTTATCCCAGAGCAGATGGGAGGTGGTGCCTTGGCAGTGTTGGGGTGTGCTGTGTCAGGAGGGACAGCTGTGTTCTGGGAAGGGCAGGGGAACCGAGGATGGTTTTGGTTTCAGTTGTAGCAGTAAAGGCTACCTGAACATCTTACTGGGCTTTCAGAACACAGCACTGCGACACCTCCAGTGCTGTTCATCAGTGAGTACCCATTGTCTTTTACTGGATGTGTATTTTGTCCCATCACTATCTCAGAATGTCATGAGTGTGTGCTGAGCAGCCCCAGGAAGTCACAGAGGTCTCTCAGTGAAGGAGTGAACTTAGGGAGGTGCACAGGGGAGCCTGGGGGTCTGCACCTTCCTCTGCTTTGACAGCCATTTTGATGGGTTAATTCCCATTTTGTTGTGTTTATAGATAACTGATAATTTTACTCCTGAACCCAGACACATGGCTGTCAGCTTTTGTCTTTGAGAACAAAAGTTGTTCTGTAATTGTATTAAATGAACACAAGATCATCTGAAAAATTAGGAACTGAGAAAACAAACACAAAAATCATTACTTGTATTGGCTGACGGTGCTGCAGGTACAAATTTATTTAAACTCATCAGCCTCCTCTCTGCTGCTGCACTGGTAGCATGGAACATGTAGGGGAAACCCATGACCTGGCGGGAGAGATGCAGGGAGCGTCTACCAGGGTGAGGAGGTTACTGAGCTGCCCCTGAAGAAAATACTGTTCTTTGTGCTTCTTGAAAACTGCCAAGATTTGGGTCACCCATAATTTCAGCCAGTGTGGCAGCTGAGAAAAAAGACATTTTTAGGAGTCGTTGCTATGCCCTGATCTTAACAGCAGCTACCTCAGACCTTTCTCTGTAGTGCTTTTTTTTACTGTGTTGGGGATTTGTTTTTCCCCTTCCTGTGGAAGAGAAGGGTGACAGTCTGATTGATTGACTCAAGAAGGGAGGTGCATGCCCACAATAGACTGTCCTGAGGTGGGTGTCAGTGTTTCTCTGGAAGCTGGATTCAGTGGCATGGGAGCAGGTGAGGAGGGCAGGCATCACTGAGCCCCCCAGCTCAGCCACGTGTGGCCAGGGCAGAGTGCTCTGGGCTGGAGCTATGGCTGGGTTTGGAATATTTCCACAGATGAAAGCTCCACAACTTACCTGGGCAAGCTGTGCCAGTGTTTGGTCATGGAGCAAACAGGGATGTTTTTTTATGTTTAAAGAGAATTTCTAAACATTGCTGTTTGTGTCCCTTTTTTTTGTTTCTGTATTTCATTAGAAGGATTCAGACAAGCTTGGGAAGTACTTCTGGTCTGAGGACTGTTTGCAGTTGTGAAGCTGCAAGTTGTTAGGGACAGGATAAGCTGAGATCAGATGGAGAAATAATAAAATGTGTTGGTAGCAATGGTAGTGTTTGGATTTCTTAAATGCTCCCTAACAGCAATTCCTGCTTCGGTGGTGATCAGTGGTTTAGTCTGAGCTGCCTTTCTGAGTGTGGTAGCTGGAAGGTGCTGTGTGGCTGCTTTTTAAGATTTTTAAAAGGCTTGTTAGGATCCCCATTAGCATCACTCACAGCACTGTTGATGTGGAATTAAGACATGGCCATAGTCCAGGCAGTTTCATACCTTCTTTAGTGCTGCTGCAGAGCTGGAGGAAAATTCTTTGCTGAGCTGCACATTTAGGGCCTTGGGTTCCTGTGCAGCCTCTGAGAGCCTCTGCACTTAGTTCAGGCAGGACCAAAGAGTTTGAAATGTGGCCTCATTTACTACAAAAACTCAGGTTTTGTTCCCAAAGCCAGGTCATAACACCATTCACGTTTAGATAGTAATTAGCCAATTAATTGGGCCAGCCTTTGGAGAGGGGTGTGGTTGTTGCCTGGAGGGGGAATGGTTTAAAGCTGGGCTGCAATGCACTCTGAAGTGGTGCAGGTACCTGTGGCTCCCAGTCAGGAGACTTCAAAAAAACCATCTGCTATTGAATCCATGAGTGTGCAAGCCTGCAGGAAGGGCTGCCTTTCAGTGGGGATCAGATGGATTTTGGCCCTGCACACTTCATGTGTCCTGCACATCGCTCCCTTTGCCTGCTGTATGCACCCCCTCTGGCTCTGCCTTCCCACCTGTGTCCTGCCCAGTGCAGGGGCTCTGTGCTGTGTCACCTTGTGTGGTTTCGCTGCAGTCCCTCCCTGCAGGAGGAACTGGCTGACACAGAGATGATGCTCACTCTGCTATGAAGCCCTTGGCTGGCTCTGACTGAGCTCCTGCAGTGAGCAGCTGCTTCACTGCTGGGTTTCAGAGCAGTTTGCAGTGGCACCTGTCCCATGGCCTGACCCAAACTTCAGTGGCAGCCACCTCCACAAAACTGCTTTTCATAACCAGTCTGCAGTGGGAAAGCTGTGTTCTTCACTAGTGTCCAGTTCTGATTTCTTCTGTGTCCAAGGAATTTATTTACAAACTTGATGGTTTTGCTGAGCAGCAGACTGTGTACAGCTCTTCCCTGCCTGTGTTTGATAACTCCATTGCTGGACAAGCAGGATGAAGAAGGAATAAGCATTGCCTGACTTGTGACACCGGCAGTGCTGCCTGTGCAGTGGGTTATGAGCTGGCTGAGCCTGTTGTTGTTTCTGGGGGTGCTGCACCCCAGCACTGAGCAGGTGCACCAAAATTGCAGGTGACAATGTGGCTGAGGCTCGAGTGGGTGTAGAGTTCACTGCCTGATGGCAACTTCACATCACCAGCACAAGAAGTGAGCACAGCACAGCCTCACTGCCCGTGCACACCAGTGACTGTGCAGGGTCATTGGTTAATTACACAACCATTGTCCATATCTGAATTCAGCCAGATAGAGAGAATGTGCTGCTGTAGCCCCTCGCCTGCAGAGGCTCTGAGAAGCAGCTGTGGGAGCAGTGCCAGAGCCACGGGGACCTTGCCTGCCAGAGCCATGGCTCATGGGGACACCTCCTGTGTCACTACAGACAAGCAGTTGTTGGTAAGTCACTGTTGTTCAGAAGTGTCCAGTCCTTCATTCACCTGAGGTTACACTTTGGCCGTGTGAGGGGGGAGCAGGGTAGCCAGAGCTGTGCTCTGTGTGTGTGCTGTGGCACTGGGAGCTGGTAACAAGCTGCAGCACTGGGACAGGCAGGCTCCCTTTGGAGCCAGGGAATGCCATCCTCCATCTGTGAGCAGGCCCTGGAGCCGCCAGCCCCACTGCTCTGCTCTGGCTGGAAGGGAACCGGCTCCGCTGCAGAGGGGCCGTGTGGGTGCTCTGGCCCTGCCTCAGGTTTGCTTTGCTGAGCTGGGCTCAGCTCTGTGCTGGGCAGCGCCTTTGGTGCCAGAGCAGGGCATGGCAGCACCTGCCCCTGCTGGAGGCAGAGTGTGCTCTGTCCTGAGGAAGACTCCGGGGGTATTCTCACCCTCCGAGGGCACCGCCTTGGAATGATGCTTCTGGGAAACTTCTCCTTTCACAAGGGGAAATAAAACCAGGAATACCTCAAGCTGGAAGGGCTGATACCTCATTCAATCACTCAAAGATTTTTTTTTTTTCTCGCTGGTTTTCTAACTTGGAGTTTCAGCAATATGCTTTTATTGACAGCAATTTGAAAGACCCCATTTTGAAATGAATAACCGTGTATGGCTTTAATCTAGGGAAAATCAAGTCAGGTTTTCTCCTGATGGCTTAACACCCTCAGGCAAACAGCTGAACAGCCAATTGAGCCCATCCGAAAAGTTACTAGTAACAAAATACAAATATATAAGCATGCAGCCCTTTATTTTTGTAAAGATCTTTGCTTATCATAGTTCTGTATATTACATTTTGGTGTTATACAAATAAATTTATTTACAAAACCATTAGCTATGCAAGTTTCTTGCTCTTCTCCTATTTAACTGATATCCATCTTTTTCAACCCTATCCCATATATATTTTTAAGCATGCATAAAAATTAACTTTGGTGTGGTAAAACTACTCTATGTGCCCAGCCACATACAGTATTTATTTATTTATTTATTTATAGATATTTATAGATATGTACAAAAGTTTGCTAGTATACAGAACAGTACTGAAGTGTACATTTTAAAATTCACAATGGAATACATTAATGGGCTACCAGGTCTCAGTAAAATAAAAATGAAGGAAAAAGGGTGGATTGAGCTAAGAAAAAAAGTAATCAGCAACTATCTATATGTGTAAAACAATTTATTTTTTTCCTTGTCTGTCAAATTCTTAAATATAATCTGAATGGCAGTGCAATAAGTTGAGTTGCCTCATACACACATTAGACCAGTCTTGTTCTGTTTCTTGTGCAGAGGTTTACTGTCCAGCATACTACTTTCAAATGTACATTACAATAGTATCAAAATGTTTTGGCAAAAAGATCTCGAAAGGAACCATGACATTTGTTGACAAAAATAGAAATCTGTAACAAAGCTAAATAACACCAAAATAAAAGAAAAATATTTTAGTTTCAGTTTTACAGTTGAATATAATCACACTTTAGTATATCTCTGTTCACTTCTAGACCTCATAATGAAAAATAGCTTTATACAAAACAACTTAGTAAATTTTTAACCATACAATTCCCCATGCTCAGTACACCACTGTGCACACGCAGTCAAGTTCACTCACACACCTTCACACTTTTTTTTAAGAGGTGCTGCTTCCTATAGAAAGAAAATGCTCTTTTATCATTACAACAGCAACTGTTTTCCAAAAAGCTTCACTCTAGTCTAGTGTAGTAATTCAGTATTTAGCACGTGATTAGTATTAAGCCTCCAGCAATACAACAAAATGGTTACATTCCCTGGTTAAAATATTGGCTGCGGATTCTGTGAACAAAAAGCCTCGGTGACCTGGCAGCTGTGCTGTGCTTAGCCTCTAGGATGGCTCCTTGACCGTGGATGGGGCGGACTTGCTGGCATTCCCGTTCTGTGCCTTGTAGCTGTTGAAACTAGGGGTGTGGATTGTCCTGATGCTCTTCATACCTTGGCTCAGGGAAGGGGGGGAGACAGAGGAGGGCGGGGAGGTAGAGGAGGAAGGAGGGGGTGGTCGGCCGTTCTGGGTCTGCAGCGAGAACGAGAGGTGGTGACCTTTCCCTGGGTAAGTGGGGCTCTGAAACTTGGAGGAGCCGTTAGAGACAGAGGGGATGAGGGAGGCAGAGTAAGGGATGCGACCTGTCTGAGGAGCGAGAAGGGAGGAGGAAGGAATGGAGGTTTTAGTAGGGGGATTAAGAGGGTTAGAGCTGTCACTGCTAGAAGCAGGTGCTGAGCTGCTTTTCCCAGAAGTGGGAGAAAAGGCTGGGATCTTAGAAGCAGGTAGGGTAGGAGAAGTAGCCTTATAGTCCCCACCAGCTTTCTTAGCACTTCCATTAGCCTGCAAATAAAGACGTCAGGAGACAGTTTGTCAGAAAGCCAGTAACACAATAAACCAACAGGACCTGGGAAAACAGCCCTGCAGAGAATCAGAACTAACAGTTCGAGGCCTGAGCTAAGTCCTGCAGCCATGGACTGGACCTGGTAGAAAACCCAAAGTGCCCAAGGGAGAGTGCATAGAGGAAGAGGCAGGAGAGCTTTGTGAGAAGGCGCGACCTACGTGTTACAGAGCAGGCACTACGTCGGCCATGCCGCGCGGGTTAATGCGCCCACCGCCACCTACACCAGCGGGTTAGTGTCCAGGGCTTCCTGCAAAGACATTCCCAGTTCTCCTACAGAACCACCACATGAACCAAATGGAAAGTAAACAGGTAGTTGACATCTTAAAATTACAGCTGAACACTACAGTTTTAAAAAAAATTAAAATAATAAATTAAGGAAAAAATAAAAAGCCAAACCCAATAAACAGACAACCCAAAACCCAACCAACCAAAAAAAAAAAAAGCAGCAGGTGTTTTATTGCAGACATGCATGCACAAGCATGGTGAAAAGATCAGTACTGTCATGCCCCCAGGATCCAGGATGTCCAGTTTGACCTCAGGCATCCGATATTTGGTATAATCACAGTCAGTTACTGGAGTTTTTAAATAAACAAACAACATGAAATGTCCATCCAAACACCGGGTTTAGGGTAAAACTACCTGTCTGTATTGGCGTGGATCCTGCAGCTTGTGCTGTTTGCCTGATTTCTCCATGCTTGCTTGTCTAGTTTTTGAAGCCATGGGGACTGGCATCCGGCTGGTCTGGGAGGCAGCGCTGGAGCCCTGTGGAAACGAGTGGAGGGGCAGGGAGGGGAGACAAGAAGGTGTGGTCAGTGCCAGGGTGCCTGAATGGAGGCCTGCACACCATGCGCTGAAAAAGCCACAGTACTACATGCAGGGAAAGTTCAGGAGCTTCACACCGCGGGTGTTAATTTCCAGAATCACATGGAGAAAACTGCTCAGCTACTGATCAGCCTGGATTTCATGTCAGTGACACTTGTCATTTCACACAGCGGATTATTCGACCCAGCTCCCCTGCATTTGCCCATCACCAATCAGCAGCAAAGATTTTAAAAAACCCCAAAAACCAATGGTCTATTAGCTGTTAGACACCTCGTGGGGAGCCCAAACAAGCCACCTGAAAGGAAGCAAACAAATCACAAGACCGTCTTGTTTAATGGTGATTATTGCAGATTTTAGAAAGCAGCTGGAGGTTTGATTTCTCAGACTAAGGTACCTTACGTGAAGTGGCTGGGAGTGATGCAGGGGGCTCTGCACCAGCAAGGCTCTCATCCAGCACTACATGCTCTCGGGATGGGGTCTCTGGTACTATCTGGGCAGAGAAGGGGACAGTGCTTCCCTCAGAGGTGTATGTGTTTTCAGGGACAGGTTTTGGACTCATTTCACTGATGGTGTTTTCCAGCTGCTTTATAGTCTGCTCAAGGCTGTCTAGCGTTCTGTATGTACTCTGTCGAATTTCATCAGTCCTGGACAGGGACACTGCAGCTCCAGAGGGGCCCTCTTGCTTCCCAGAAGGACTTTTATCACTCTCCTCAGACTGAGACCTAGAAATTTCAAATCTCTTTGCTTCCTTGTGCTGCTTCAGTGTCCCATCTTCCTCCTCTTCTTCGTAGACCACAACCTGCAATGTCTTTTTCCCAGTCTTGGTTCCTGTCCGTATTGCCTGCGTCAGAGCGGCCAGCTGCTTTTTAGGGAATTTAAATTTAAATTTTTTCTTAGAATCCTGCCTGTTTCCCAACTGATCAGCAGAGTCTGAGTCTGCATCTGTGTTTAGCCCATAGATCTGACGGTATTTGTTAAAATTTGTCTTTGTGCTTTCCTCCTCTGCCGGAGGTCTGGTTTCTGCAGAGTCAGACCGAAGGTTAAATAGGTATGGCCCCTGGGGACCATGAGCTGCAGAATGCTCTGTGGTTGCTTTTCTGTCATTAGCTACTGGTGACTCTTCCTTCTGCCTCTCAGAGACTTCATGTGCTTCATTTTCTTCCTCCTCCTCTTCTTCTTCTATCTTTTCATCTGTCATCATTTTTTCCAATTCCTCATCACATTCCTCAAAAATTGTAGAAAGCCGTTTGTAGGCTGACCTAATATCCATGGGTTCATCGAAAATGATGATGACAGGCTTTTTGTCCAGACACACCACTGGCTCTTCACTGTCTGTGTTCTCAGGGATGCCCTTCTCCGATGCCACATCCTTCCTGGCATCGATGTTGACAGTTTGCACATCTCCTCCTTTCCGGCTCACTATGTCGTGAACCTCCCCGCTGGAGAGCACCTGGACAGCTGTTTTAGTAATCATGAAGGCAATGTTTTCTGTGGGTGGGGTGTCTTCACTTGGAGAGCTGGCTGCAGAGTCTGTCTCTTCAGTGCTGCTCACGCTGTTTGCTCTGGACACTCTGGGTCTCAGCACGACCTGACTGTAGCTGCCTGCAGAAACTTCTTGCTCCTGCAAGGAAGGCTGAGGCCCCGCAGCCTCCTGCATGTGCCTCAGGAGAGGGGCAACGCTGCTGATGGGCGTGGGCTTGCCTGTGCTCTGCAAGGCTTCACCCTGGGGAGCATCTCTTGACAGTCTGTAGTTTGGCTTCTGTTTTCCAGTCTCAGCGGCTGGAAAATGTGATCCTAAAATATCTTGAGCCCCTCTTCGTTTGTCCTCCTCTGGTAAACTGACACCAGACAGGTTTGTGCTCATATTCTGAAGGTGTTTGTTAGAATAGTCTGTACTGTCTACAAACAAACCCTTGCTAAGTGTAGGACTGTCATTCATTGAAAAGCCACTTTTACTGTCAGCTGTACTGGATGAATCAGAACCCAATTCTTCTTCAGTTCTCCCTTCCCTCTTCTCTTTAGGATGGTCACTATCTGTGGGAGATCCTGTTGTAGCCCCATACACCTAAGGGGGAAAGTTGGATTACTCAGTTATTCAGGGCTTTTATCTTTACAGGACTTTTATTTTCCCCAGATTAATCTCGGGGGAAGCGCAGACCTCGTGAACTCACCACTCCATTTACTGCTGCAGAGACATGTCTCAAGCTGTCATCTGATTCCTGTCTTTCTTCAGGGCAAAATTCCAAATTCTGGCAGAACAGTGCATGATGTTACTGCTTTGTGCTATGCATTAGGTCAGGATGGGATGTTACCTTGTTTTAACAAGGCCTCCAGAATATGCATAAGCACATTAATTACCTTATTTCCAACACAGTGCTCCATGACCTGTTCACCTTCCTGCTAACCCCCCCCAGCCTCACCATGGTTTTGTAAGATTGAAGCACAAAGTCTCACAGTATCTGATCACATTCTGCTGGGACACATCAAAAGGAGGCTGATATGAAAGGGCTGACAGCCAGTCTGGCTTGCCTTGAAAGGAAGTTTTATACCAGTAAAAGCTGATTTTCAAGTTACATTTTGCTCCTCCTAATGTTGGTCACACCTGAGCAGTGCTGCTCCATCACAATTAGAATCATTACATTCATTAGTCTGAGCACTTCTAAATCCTTGCTGCATTAGAAGTGTTCCATCAGAATTACCAGTGACACCCTGTGGTGCCTGTGCAAGTGCAGAATGAAACATTGAGCTACACTAACTTACAGCAGAAATGCCAAACACCAAACAGAGAGGTCATCCACTGCTCAAAATGAGTATGTTTATTCCCAGCAATGAAACTTCAGGGGGACTTTTTTCTTTATTTGCAACTGAGGACCCCTGGAAATGCTGTTTCCTAACACCAGGCTTTTCTCTGAGGTCTAGTTTAAGTGCTAGCGACAACTTAGGACAAACACAAATCATCAGGATGAAGAACTGACCTGAGGAGACACCAGGACAGTGACTAAGAGAGAAATCTACAGTTAAAAGACAGCTCACCAAGAAGGAAAGCCATTTGGCCTCAAGTGCCTGAAGGCAGTGAACGAAAAACAACAATGCTGACATTGCTTGCTTGAGACTAGGAGCTGACTCCTAACCCAGCAGAAGGACAGATTATACTCATGTGAGCATCAAGACATGCAGAACAGTCAGGAGCACTGCTCTCCCAACTGAGATGGATGAGTGACAGTGCAGAAATGCCCAGGCTGGCCGTGCATGCACGCCCCATGCATACAGAGCCTCACCAGGTCTGGTTTCTACACCTTGTGTGACATTTTCTTATGAACTGTTGGAGGATTTTACAGAAATAGTTTACTCACAATCAAAACACAGAAGCAAAAAAGTCACTCATACACCAGAGTCACACTTCCACAAAGGTTTGTTCAGCAGTACAAGGATGAACAGCTGCTTCCTCATGTTTCTAGATGAGGAAGAGCTCTCACACAAACCAGCACAGCAGCAAGGCCTCGGTGGGAGGCTGACAGTCTGCACATTGTGCTGAGAGGCACTTTGGGAACCAAACTCCAGGGCTTGTGATCCCCTCAGGCCCTGACCTGCTCAGTGCTCAGCACCTCCCCGTCCCAAACACGTCAGACCCCCCAGAATTAGGCCAAGCTACTTAAAGGCACTTGCTGCCTCTGGATATGGTGACTGTGTATCTTTTTTTAGCATGTTCCACTTCTAGTTCCAAGCACCAGTGAAACACCTCACAGTGTCCTTGTACAAGGTGTCTTATTTTAGGAACTTCCGCTTTTCTACTAAAAAATAAAACCACAACAAAACTCATTTCCTCAATGATTTTATCGTGACCATAATGTTCCATATTTAAAGCCAATAAACACTCTGTCATGTCAGATTACAAAACCAGATCTCATTAACCTTAATTTCCTGGACTCTGTGTTATTCAAATAAATATCAGTTTATGGCAAATACTTGGCAGCACCTTTCAAAGAAATGTTTGTGCTACAGGATATGCAGTGTCCTGAGTGATGACCCAGGATTTCATGTAACAATATGATCTTCTCATCCTGACAACAGCAGTAATGAGGATGAATTCACACTTTTTTTTCCTCTATAACACTGTCATAGACACAGAACAGTTTGTCCTTTTTCCTTCATACCAAGGGACCCGTACCCTCACCCAGACAGCTGTGTGCAGCTTTAGACCAGAACTGCTGTTTGGGCAGCTCCAACACAAGTCCTTGAGTGCAATGCCCTGACCTGGCAGCATTTGCACATACACACAAAATGCACGAGAAGGTTGAAATGCTGTGCTGAAGAGCTCTGCTCCTCCCCCACCATACCCACCTTCATTGCAAAGTGGCATTTGGCTGACAAGTTGTCCTGCCTGCACAACCCCCTAACCCAGCAGTGATGCAACTCATTATTATTATACATAAAAAAGGTCTGCAAGGGCAGAAGTACTTTTGTCCTTTTCTTGTCCTGCACATTGGCTGCATGCTAAGTCAAATCAATTCAGTTGGCAACTCCAGTCCATGCACAGCTGTGAAATTTAACCTTGACCTGCCCAGAGCCCCAGACACACAGCACCTCTTCTGTCCCATGGCTGAATTTTGGGCATTGCCCTTCAGCATAAGGGCAAGTTCCTCCCATCCACTTTGACTCTGTCATCCAATAAACTGAATGGGATTTCTGAATATCTAACAACTACTTATGGAACCAACAAATGAAACAAAATAAAGCACACATTCTCAAATTGACTCTAGAGACTGAGAGGAACCATTAACTCCCCTCAAGCTTAGGAGAGATGCTTCACCATCCATCACCAGAACAGCCGGGGAAGGATGTTCTAAGTAGTATGAGCATCTCTGACAGAAACTGACAGATCCTCTTTTGATGTCACAGAATGATAAAGCTTCATGCAACCATTGTACTCTTGCTGATGAGACACAAAATACAGTTTAATACAGAGCTCTGTATGAGCATTTCTGTGCCATACAGAGATAGAAGGAAGGAAACTGCTGGGCAGTGGTGGGTGGGGGTTAAAAAGAACAGGACACAGGATGTAAGATTAGTTTTGAAGGAAAGAAGGTTATGCCAAGACCGGGTGGCATGTCTACAATTGCCACTTGTTACCTTCTTTTCCTTGTGATGCATTAAAGTCCCAGGCCTTATGTCTTTAACATGTGTATCATTTCTGGACTGCTCAGCATGACTGTTTGAGTTTACATCCATAAAAGAGCACTTCTGGAAAGCCTAGGAAATAAATACTACAGGTTATCAGGAGACCAAGAACTTTAACAGAGAAATATCTGGAGGTGACCAACTACAAAGAGAGCACTTGTTTTTAACAGCCACAGCTCAACAATGTTTTCTGTAAGCTCATGAGATAATAATAGAGATTTCAGACTATCAGATACAGAGAACCAGGGTATCCCTTCCAGCCTCTCAAGACTCTAACACCATGCTGACCTCAGTGCTCCCTGTAAGGAGGACAAGCTTGATTTCTGAATTTGCAGACAATGGAGACCCACAGAGGTGCGACAGACTATCCTAACTCAAGGAGGAAGCCCATGACAAACTTGGGGCTTGTGGCAGCACCTATTTCCTTATGGCTGATAATTCAAGAGTTACATAATTCCACTTCTCCCACACAAACTGTAATTAAAACTTTAAACATGGAAATGTGCCTTTCTCACAGTCTTTGATAATGAGCCATAAATTGACTGTCCCAGCTTGTGGGTTTGTGGGCACTGGCCTCTCATCCCACATCCTCCAGGTCATAGCCTAGACTTTCCAGCCATTTATTCTGCTCTCCTCCTTTCACTTCCTTTGAGTTTCTCTATCCAGCTGGCTCCCAGATCTGGAAGAGTAAAACTATCACTGCCACCATCACTGTGCAGTGCAGGCAGGGCACAGCAAAGAGCAGGGAGTGCTCACAGGAGTCAGGCACACTGTGACATGCAGTAAGATTCCATTGTTGTACCATACAGTAGGGAAATTTGATTCCTGGCAACTCATAAAACTAATAGCCCTGATCCCAACCTAGAATCAGGCCTGTTCTTTAAATATTGTATTCTTCATATGTATTGCATGTTTATGCAAAATTAGAAAAGGATAACAGAAAAAATCCAGTGCAAAAAATCAGGATGTAGACTTCCTTCTGGATTTTTCATTACATCCTGTTTGTATGTGTTAATAGACCAGAGTACCTAAGATGACATGAAACTACTAGAAAAAATAGTCTTGCTCCTCACAATAGAGGATATGGACTTTTCCCCAACTTACCCATTTGTGAGACCAGTGATGTGGGTTTGAGTAAAGCATCCTTAAAGTCCTTCAGAATTTAAGTGTCAAAAAAGCTATTTCCCTTTGGCATTTTTATTAGCACCTTTGCTCTGAAATATCTGTAATAGTCTCCAAATAGCTTGTGCTACAGTCACTGATTATTATGATGCTTTTTCTGGCTACATTAAAAATCTTCACACTGCACTCAAGTTTCTTCTGAACCTTCATATTCTTAACAGGCTTTTCAGATGGGAGGCACATGGATACTTAGTCATGGATGCAGCAGCACAGTGTGGATCTCACTGATCTTGCACACAGACATAAAAACACGCCATGTTTTCACATCTACTCCTCAAGCAGACACAATTTTGTGGCAACATCACTGACCTGGGAGCTCCTGTCAACTTGTTACTGCAGTTCCTGTTTCTTTCCAAGGCATGCAGTTGTGGCCTGTCCAATATGTTGTTGCTCTTCATGCGCCTTTTTATTCAGCAAAGCATTATGACCATTAAATGATTGCTATCATGTCTCTGCTGTCATACTTCACTGATCTGAACTAAGATGATTTTACACAGTAAGGATTTTAAATGTATTCCCAGGCTTTTGATGAAAATACAGAGAGATACTGGGCCTGTTGCTGCTCTCTATGAGACCTGTCTATAAACACCTGCATCAAGGTCAGTGATTTCTAAAGCAGACAGGTCCCAGTTATGCTGCAATAGGGTTTTTTTGTATACTCTGAGGTGCCAGATTTTTATAAGAATCTTGTATAATGTTTGATCAAATGCCTTACCAAAATGTTTACAGGTATACAACTCAGTTGAAGCAGTCAAACCTGTTACTTGATCAAAGAGTGTTGTTGCCTTTGTTCCATTACATTGTGCTCACTGGCATAGCTGTTTATGTCTGTCCTTCAGTTCTTCAATGATTGAATTCCATATCTCATTTTCCATCTTTCTGCCTATGACTGACATCAAACTAATGAGCCTGTAGCTCTCAGACCAGGCAATTTGCCCCTTCTAAAACACAGTATTCTGTTAAGCATCTAAAATATACCTGGTATTTGGTATTGGTTTGAAATGAGTATTGCTAGCTCCCAAAGCTAGCATTTAAACACCCATTCCCTGCTGAATGCCATTCCCATGCCTATTTCTCCTCCTCAGCTTCCCTCAGCCCCCTTTCCATACCTTAACCTCCACTTCACTGTCCCCACTTGCAAGGCAGAGGCTGCTCCTGGAGACAGAGATGCTGTGACAACCCCTGTGTCCCCAGCCCCGCTGCCTCGCTGGTCACCAGCACACGGGGGGACAAGGGTGAACTGCTGCTCTCACTCCTGCAAACAGCACTGGTGGGAGGGAGCTGAGGGAAAGAGCAGGGTGCACCCCTCAGACCTAACAGCTACAGCCCAGTGCCCACATCTCCTGTGCTCTGAATGCCCCTGGGCAGCACCAACCCTCCTGCTGGCAGGTGGACAGCAGGGATCATCTCATGTTGTGACAGTGCTCTAAACTACCAGAAGTTACAGCCAGGTAGGCTGGTCCACATCTCCCTTCCTCAGGTGGGCATGGCAGAGGGCAGAGGGTGCCCCTGGGAGGCTGAAGCTGATGGTAGCAGGAATAGTTGGCATTTACTGCAGCATTTTCATCACTGAAGTGAACTGTCCTACGCAATGCCAAGTGAAGGACCAGCAGGAGAGCACCCTTCCATGCCACTGGCAGAGTGATGTACCAGTCACACCCCAGGGAATGGGCAATGTCTCAGTGTTCAAACACTGGGAAACTCTGGAGCATAGCACAGCCCACCAGGAGCAGACCCAGTTATTCTCTGTTCCCACCAAGGACAGCACACATGACTGCTCTCAGCAGCTGACCAGTCTGGTACTAGTGAACAACACTAGGCCTGGGACAACCACAGAAATGCACACCAATGTTTTACTTGTCCCATTTTCATGTGCAGGCTTCTCCAGTGGCAGCTACTGCATTCTTGACCACTGTCTCAGCTCCAGACCTCTTGGACAAAATTAGGTAGTACTTCCAAAAAGTGACCACTCAGTGCAACAAAGTGGTACCAGGTGAGGCTAGCAGACCTACTTTCCTTCATGTTCTGAGCTGGAAATTGCACTGAGGCCCTAGAAGTGATATTGAGCACAGGTGTCCTCATGTGCAACCCAAAAGGAATGCATACCTGTAATTCTGCCATTATTTTATCCCCTTCCTCTTCCTCTTCATCTTTTGCAGCTGGTGCTACAGCATGCCCTGTGGTCCGAGACAGTGCCTGGTCCTCTTTAGGGGCTTTGGATTGTGCTGTTTGCCCAGCATCCTCACTGCACTCCTACAAGGGGATGAGAGAGCACAGACAGATAACACAGCTGAGCCCTCCTGATGCAAAGTAAACACCAAAATTCAGCACTACTGCAACTCCTCTCTTGCAAGGCCCCTCTTCCTGCTACTTCATCAGTTCAAAAGCAACCAATACTGCTGATGTGATTATATTTTCACAGATTAAAAAGCTTCCTAAATTGGACTTCCCACCACTTCCTTCCCCAGAACAGATGGGGAAAACAAGTCCAAAGAAACTAATTTGCAACATTTCTGTAAAAACACTCTCAAATCTGACCCGATCTTCCCCATCTGTTTAAGGCATGCTTTGTTTTTTTATTTTTAATCTTCTTACCACTCTAAATGAAAGCAGCCTGTGACTTGCCTGCTGCATTGCTAGGAGATAAGAGCAGCAAGACTCCTGTAAACAGAACTGATCAAATCTTACTTGCTCATTTGGCCTAACAGAAGTGCATCCTGGTGAGCAGTTTCAGTAGCTCTCCAGGACACAGCTCTGCCACAACTTATTTTGTGGTTTATAGGCCCAAGCCTGTGTCTTGTCTGTTTCCCCACCTCTCCTCAGGAGTCTGGCTGCCTAGACTGTGAATCAGCAAACCTTGAGGGCAGCAGCCTCTTTCCTGGCTGTGTAGATGACATCTCCTGATCTGGTTGTGGTCAGTCCTGACCCTGGCAGGTAACTACGCCGTGGAGGTGGAGGAGGTGGAGACTTGCTCAGCTTCTCATTATCCTGCTCTCCATCAGCAGCTTCTTCTGCAGGTAAACAGAGCAGCACAAAGTAAGCATAGGGCAAGGAGAGGAAAACAGTATTTGCATACCTGCCTCCACTGGAAAGGAAAAAAATGTCTGAAAAAAGGTTCTGTTGCTGAATATATGAACAGAATCACATTTGGTAATCAACATAACTTGGAATGAAAGTAAACAGTGCTGTCCTTGCACAGAGAAACCAGATCACTTCCCCCAGAATTTTTCAGCAAAACTCATCTCCTCCAGGCCACTGTATGTGGGTGTAGCCATTGTTGCACAAGTGGGATAGCAGAGCACAGTGTGCAGGAGCAGGTAAGGCAAAGGCTCTGGGTGCCTCTTACAGACAGGGCACCCCAGCCTCCTTTGAGAGCAAGGAGATCCACGGAGACAATGAGACCTGGAGGCTTCTCATTGCTCTCAGCAATTCTGAAGCAACCAGCACACCTTTCTGCTCTGCCTGGGAGGTGCTGCAGGCAAGGTGCAAGGAACTGAAGAGTTCTGTCCATCTCATAGTTGGACACAACCTAGCTAAATTCACACAAGGACTGAACTCTGGAGATGCCACCCTTGCATTTCACTGAGTCCTCTCATCTCTGAGCAGGGCAGGGGATCACCAGAGGCAACTGCACTTGCTCCTCTTCTTAGGGAGCATTTGTTTTCACTTAACTTGCCATAACTCCAGGAATGCAGAGTTTTGCTTTTGAATTACCATATAAGAGCCCTACACATGTTTTTCTAAGCCAAGAAGATTCAAATACCAAATGCAAAGGCCAAGCAGAGCCAGCTCTTGCTTTCTGAGGAGAGTCTTCCTAGAGAAGAGTAGTTGCAAACTGGCATTGCCCCTGAGGATGCTGCCCCACCAGCTGTCCCTGGACAGCATTATTTCCAGAAGCAGCATGACCCAGCTCACGACCTGTCCCTGTGTGTTTCTGCTAACAGACTAAGCATCATAAATATGGCAACAGCCTCTGTTTTCACACTGCTGTTTACAGTGTTTGTTTCCAAGAGCAAAAGGATGACCTTTCTGCAGCTACTCAGCGTTATATAAACAGCTGGAATAAATATAATCCAGAAAGACAAAACATCCTACTTTTGGGATTACCCAGCTGTTTAGGGCTAAGTGTTCCCTCTGGGGAAATTATTGCATAACTGCCCACTCCTGGGCCTCTGTCAGGCTCCTCCAACACTCCAGCTAGCCCTGGGAACTGGATGGAGCCCTTGTCTGACCCAGTCTCATCTTTGTTTCCTTCTTAGTTCAAACATTCTTTGAAGCTGCTTAAAGAAATGCTTAAGCTTAAAGAAATGCTCAGTTGTATTATCTCCCTCCCTGGTTATCTGGCACTCACTTGCCAGATTGCAAGAGGAGTGAATTTCCAGATGCACTTTACATTAGACCACTTTTTTGGTCAACACACATCACTCAGTTTTTAATTACATCAGATGTACTTCTGCTGTAAAATCAGAGTAATTCTCTAAGATGTTCTTTAGCAGACTATGATGTAGGGCTTTTGCAAATCCCTACTCCTTTTAATGGGCACAACCCATTACCCTCAAACTGGTAGTGACCCTGATTGCAAGAATTCCAAGTTTTTCCTCACACTTAATAAGAGCAAGGTTGGATGAGAGACACAGAAGGCACAAAGAAAACATGATTCCTACCATCTCATTCACATCTCTGAGACACTTATCCATCTCCATCCTCAAAATGGGAGATAAAAACACAGGCAAGAAATACTGCCACTGAGTGTGGCAGGTGCACTGGTTATTGAAGGCTAATCCCTCTCACATCCCTTAGCTGGAGTCACTAAGGAGAGGCTGTGATGGGGTTTGCTCATGTCAGTGCAGTGACACTAGGCTGCACATAAAACTTCAAAGATGGATTGCCATTCAATTTACTAAGCAATTCTATTTCCCCAATATAAATGGGAAGGGGAAAAAAAACTTAGGAGGAAAAAAAATGTAGGGAAGATATTATTCTGTTTTTTTTTTTCCCTCTGGCAAATTTAAAGAGAAAGGAGTAAATGAACAAATTTAACTCACTAAGCCTGAGACTGCGCATGAACAAAACCTTCACATTATGGAACCTTCTTTGGTGCCAAAGGGCTAAGCACTTCTGTGAACAAAATGGGACTTGTTTGTCACCAGGTGTTTCACTAAACTGCAGAATTTTTCAACAGGCACAGAGAGATGGGAACTAATTGCTCTCACCATACAGACTTCTACTTGTACCAAAACAAATCCAAAAGGTTTCTAAGTAATAATGCCTGCCTTGAGGCAGACTCTGCAGTCAGATAAACTCTCTTTAATGGAAGTTACTGATCACTCACCACTTGCAAAAATCAGGGCATTCTCACATATGAAGGCACAAAGAGAGATGAAGGAGACCAATTTCTAATGTACATGCTAGGAAAAAAATTACATTTTTCATGGAACAGTCTTGATACAATGTCTTAGTCAAGACATTAAAGAAATGTTTACAGAGTCATGTGGAAAACTGTGTAAAGTGTGTGATTTTACTTTGCTTTGTGCTTTGCAGAGACAAAAAAAGTTTCTTCACTGGGAGAGGTTCTGTGTGGAGAATGGATGAGACAACACAATCTGGCAACATGATCTTTCTGGGTTCTGCAGTTGAGTCAATGAGCTCTGCTCATTTATGGCCAAAATTTTTTATGTATTGTGTTGGTAGATAGGTGGTCTGTATTTTCTTATGCTGCTCAGTTTTCAAGTCTACAGCAGACTGGAACTGAACTTTTCATCCTGTCATAGAAGAGCTGAGTGGTATGTGAGATATTTAATCAGATATTAAGGGAAAGTTTTGCTGTTCCTCTATTTATGTTACTATTGTAGGACTCATTATGCACAACAGAAGGCAAATGTCTCAATCTCATAAAACTTGTTCTTAAATCTGCTGGCTGCACACTGTGCAAAATTGTTACTTTAGGAGTGGATTAGTTAACTATGCAACTTAAAAACTTCTCAGTTACTGTGCTCTGCACTTTTTAAGATGTCACAGCTCACTGCACCCATATGGTACTTATTTTCACTGACTTCTTCTATTTATGCCACACATTATACAAGCTAATAGTGTTGATAGCCAGTAATCTCACTGAAGGGTGCCAGAATTCTAAAATTATTTTATGAGGTTCAACAGAATTTATTTTAAACATGTATGTTGCAAAACATCCAAGTAGACAAAACTTGGCAGTGTCAAAGGTACACCCAGAACAAAATGCTGGATCTGAAAACACTCCTTCCAAATTCTATATGAATTTGTCTGCACAACCCCTAGGGCATTGTTTTTCAGCTTTTTACCATGTTGGCATGCCAACACCTTGAGTGCAGCAGGCAGCTCTGACCTCCAGAGCTCCAGAAGGACAAAGTGGGGTTAAACAAGGGTAACTAATCTAGCCTCTGGGGGAGGGAGCAGCTGGCTGGGGTGGAGGGACCAGAAAGGCTGGAAATTCAGAGTTTGAAGTCTGTGGGGCAGGAGAGCTGCCCACTCCCACTCCAGGAGAGCTCCAGGACATGATAAAGGTATATCCACTGCCTCCATAATTTTATGAAGGAAATGAAGAGCTATTGTTTGCCAAATTGAAGGATATTAGAGCTATGGGGAACTCAGTGAAGCTGGTGTGATACCAGTTAAAAAGAGATGAAGGAAAGCTCCTTCAGAAGATGGGAGCTTGCTGCCACAGCAAGAGGAAGCAAATTGTACAACTGTAGAGGAATTGCTGGATAAAGTTCCAAAATGGATACGAAGAGGAGGAGATTTGGACATTCCCTTTGAAATCCCATGGGGGTGCTGGAATACTCCTAGCAGACTGCAGAAGGCAGCTGGGTTCTGTGCTCCCCACACACAGCATCGGCAATTGCCTGTCAGAGACTGAGCTGGATGGACTTGCATATGCAGCTGAGTAAGAATTTTACAGCTGATGTGTGTTTGGCTAATGGGATAAATCCAAGGTTTGGCTGAGGCATCTTTTTTGCTCCTTGGATTTTGAATAAATTCAGACATGGATTTGTATGTTAAATGGTGAAAGAAATAGGACTGGAAGGGCATCTCACAATCTTGCTACCTCTAAGTAGTTCTACCTATGTAATTCTAGTTCAGTGCTAGTCTAAACCATTCTGTCCAGTAATGGGGACCTTCCATCCTCCTCACTGCCTCATGCAGCTTCAGTGCTTCACTTGCCTTATCTTTATGATATTTTCCTAATGCCTAACCTGGATCTTCCTTGCAATTGCCAGTTTTTACCACTGTTCTATCCATACACACCAAGTTATTCTTGCTTTTTAAAGCACATGTTTGTGTATTCAGAGATTGTTTTGTCCTTCCTCAAGATTACAGCAATCTACAAACTGAAAACATTCTAGAAGGTAGGAAAAATAACCTCTCCTTTCCAGATATGCAATTCTTTAGCCCCCTTTACTCTAGCAAATCTTACCTGACACTTCTAGCTTTTCTGCCGCATCTCCTTTAGGCAGGGCTGCTGGCTGGGGAGGCATCTCCAGGTTAGGAATGGACTTCATTATATTGGCCTGGGCCTCTTCCAAGAGCTTTTCAAATTCCTTTCCATTATAGTGATCAAGGTTTTGTCTTTTCTCTTCCCATTTCTTTTCAGCTTTCTAGACAAAATCAGTAAAGCATCTATTTATTTTCCTGATTTCCATTGTGATCACTTACTTAAAAATAAATCCCATGTGTAAACATTACAGGTCAGTATGGATAGATTCTTTCAATTCTAGTCAGCAACTAAAGGAAATACATGAACAGTAATTGCACACTGTTCTGACTTGTACTGTGGTAGAACTGACACAAACATATGGCAGACTGACAGTGGGCACCACTCACTAAAGGAACAAAGGCCAAATTTAAATCTGGGTCTCTGCCTCACTACATCACACTGGTGATTAAAGTGCCTGTCTGTAATAAGCCACAGCAGTTCACCTCTGGGTTTTCCCTCTGGAAATCACTGGAGCTTCACACTCTTTCACTTTTACTTCTCCATAGTAAGGGATATGGAGATTTAAAGAGTGAATGAAATCCACGTATGCAAGTGTTGCCAGAGAATTATATGCTATTGATCAAAAATAAGGTATTCTAAAATTGATAAAAAAGAATTCTGATTTTTTTCAATAAAGATAATTTTAAGAACACAGCTACCTAATTTTGGTTACATGTAATTTTTCCGTTGCATTTAAAATCATATAATGATTTGGGTTGTAAGGGATCTTTACAGGACACCTAGTCCAACCCTTCTGCAATGAGCAGGGACAAAATCAGAGGGTATCTTCAGAAGTACAGTGCAATTAGGGGTTAAGTACATAAAGCCCCAGAATGCATTTGCAAAGTCCCACCTGCAGCCTCAAGAGTGAGACTGGGAGCTCAGACCCAGAGAGAGGACAGCTGGTTGAGTGGAATACACCGTACCTCAATTGATACAGCTCGATTTCTGCTACTTGCACTGTGAATTTCCTCAATGAAAAGGCTTTGCATGGTGCTGCCATTGACAGAGACCTGTGCTGCTGGTGTGGCTGCTGTGGGCTGGGCTCCTGCCGTGGGCTCTGGCGGGGCTGGGCTGGCTGAGGAGTGGCCAGATGTGGGCACAGCTTCACTGTGAGAGCCTGCAGAGGGAGAGCCCTGGGCGTGGGGCACCAGGGCTGCCGAGTGCTGGGACTGGTGCATGACAACAGGAGAGCTCTGCACGTGGTGGACGGTCATGGATGAGAAGGGGATGACTTCTGACTTGACTGACGACACCTGGGACTCGGATGGGACTGCTGGGAGGGTTTGCTGTGCGTGTCCCTGCGTGGGCTTGTGCTCCTCCTGGTTTTTCAGAGTGTCAGCTGCAGTGGGCTTTTCCATGGCAGAGTATTGCACGGCTTGGGATGGATCCACACCCCTCAGCAGTCCTTCTGTAACATGTCTGCCCAGCCAAATGGAACACAACAGCACAAGGTCATCACACAGACCAGTCAGGAGCAATATGCAACAATCAACTCATGCAAAGAAAAAGCACCAAAGTCAAAACAATCAAAATAGTGGCTTTTTATTTCCCTGATGCTCTCAGCTGTATGATTTTATAGCTTTCTCTCAGAGTCAGGAGCTCAGAATTTTAAAGAGGATACTCTAACTCAGATGATTTTGCCTTCTAAGGTGCTTACAAACCTTCAGTGATGTACTGGCAGTTTCCCACCAAACCAGGAGTTACAGTGGGTTGATTTTAGAGTGAGAATGAAAATCAGTTGATTAAACTGTATACAATGTATCTAGCTAAATAAGATGTTCCTGCACTAGAAGCACAGAAAAGTGAAGCAACATATAATGAGAGGCAGCAATCTGGCACATCGTCAAAACAGAGCCTCAAATGAAGGTTCTGCATCACATAAAGGTCTTTCCTGTCAAGACTGTGGGGTAGGATGAGCTGAGGACATAAAGAAGCAACTATTTCAGGCAGCTAGCTGTGAAATGTCTGAGCGTTGCAAGCCATCAAATGCCATGAGTTTTCCCATTATTGAAACAGACTTTATGAGGCTTAATATGCAATTTTGCTGCAAAAAATTTGGTAAAACTTTGGTATGCATAGCTTATTTTTCTATTTTTCTTTGCAAGACAGGATATAAATGTAATAATTTTTAAGAAAAGAAACTAATATGAAAGGATATAGACATTTGTCTGCATGGAAAAACAAGAGATGGCTCTTAGAAAACCTGTTACATAAACCATTTTATCCATCTGCCAGTATTGCCAAATCCATTTTACAGATGCTCCAGGATATATAGAAACACTGGCAACACTACATTCCTTACAATAATGGTAGTGACAACAGGCTCATAATTTACATTTCCCTGTAACTGAACTAAAACTGAGACCACCACCACTTGCAGTTTTGAGCAGGAATCAAACCCAATGTCCACTGAGTTAAATCAGCAATTATTTGCTGTTCAAATATTCTGACAAACATGGCTAAACACTGGCACTTAGTGGACATTAATCTTTATCTACTATTTCTGCTTTCTCTAATGCATGTTCCTTGCAAAGAAGAGAGAAAGAATTTGAAGCCTATTCTTTCAGAAATTTTGGAATAACTTTACCCACTTACACTATTTTCCTATTTTATTTCTTACTGTTACCTTTTAGAGAATGAACCTTTCAGTGTCAGAGAATGTTTCTGTTAGTTTAAATTGCTGTAAACACCTAAAGTTAATTAGCTCAGGTATGAGACTGTTGCCACTGTAAGTTCTCTCATCCAAGCACTTCCCAGATCTGGAAATGCTGACCTGAGAGGCATCTAGTCTCAATTTTGTGAGATCTCAGTGACTGAGGCTGCTGGACTCACTGCATAGAGCACAGCAAAGGCTAATTTGATTTCCCTTGAGAAGGCTTTAAGATTAATCTATAAATACTGCAAGCAAGCTGAATTTCTCACATTTGCCATGGGTGAGGGGGAGACCACAAACCCAAAAGCTATTTCAGCCCTGCTTGAGGAAATTCGAGAAGAGAAGAGAAGAGAAGAGAAGAGAAGAGAAGAGAAGAGAAGAGAAGAGAAGAGAAGAGAAGAGAAGAGAAGAGAAGAGAAGAGAAGAGAAGAGAAGAGAAGAGAAGTCACCTCCTGAGCACGGTGAGGACATCGGTCATGCTGCGCACTCGTTTGAGCAGGCTGTCCAGCTTGTGGGGCTCCTCCTTCAGGAACCTCACAGCTTCCACCTCAATCCGCAGGATCGCTCGCATTTTGTTCTGCAATGTGGGGAACTCTCCTGCAAGGAAAACAATTGTGAGGCTGAGGAGGAAATTATGAGAGCCCTGGGCAGTAAGAGACGATTGGGTGAATGTCAATTACTTGAATGTCTATCTCTCTCCAGGGGCCATGCAGCATGCTCCCTAATCCCAGCTTTAAATCTTTTTGAAAGTTAATGCCTCCAGATCAAAGGCAAAACTGTTCTGTGTGGTTAAAGGAAAAGAAACACAAGTAAAAAGGAAAAGTACATACCTTTCAGGGTAGCAACAGCTTCTCCCACTTGACGCAGAAGAAAGGCTCCATCTTCAACGTCCTTCAGTGTAACTGCCTTGCTGGAAGCAGCAGAATCCTTCTTCAGGTCTTCAACAAATGTCTCCAGCTCACTGGCAGAAGAAATAACATGGACAGACAATTTAGGCAGGACTTTCATATTGCAAGCAAATATATGTAAACTATTGGAGTAAACTAAACCAGAAACTTCAACTGTGGCCCCCTTACATCTGACACCACAGGCTAAACAAATGACAGGATACCATGAAGGGAGGTGAGAATGCTGGATATTCACAGCACAGGAACAGGCTTGCAGCTACCCCAAGTCATTGATTTTTATGACAGGCTGCAATGTGCAGAGATCTTGACCTCAGGGCAGCTGTGCTACAAAGGGCAGGTGGGCTGGTGAAACACAGGAACAGCCCTCAGGGGATACAAGCGCTGCAGGGGGATAGACACTGTGTCACTACATCCAGTACTGGTTTGCACCTTGCGTTTTCTCTTTGTTGATGACATACAGAGGAATGCCCAACAGTTAAGAAACATTCCAAAACCTGGCACCAAAAGCCTCTTGATGCAACCTTGTTTATCTGCCAGGTACTGCTAGACAGGACACAGGATCCTGTTTTTATGAACAGCCAGACTGAAACAGCAAGTGTGCATTGCGTGCAGCTCATGCTCAGCATTTGGATTAAAAAGTGAATCACTTTGGATGTTTTTTCCAATCACTGCCATTCTGTGCTCACTCCAGCTCCATCTGGTGCTTCCTTCTCACCTTTCCCAATATTTTTTCCAGTCTACTTATACTTCACATAGAATTTTGCAATACTTGAGACACATAAACTCTGTTTTTGCTTGGGAAGGAGCCACTTCCTCCCATTTGAACTTGAGATAACATTGCTGTGGCTGAAGTTTTCCACAGCTACATAAAAGTTTGTCAAAAACCCCCAACCCTGAGATGCTTTATGGGCAACTACACAAACACCCATGTAAACACCTTAAAAAGATCATCTCTTGAGTATCTAGGAGAAATTAACTTCTATTAAGATACCAAATTTACTCACAGGAATATTCTAGGAAACATTTTAATTGCAGATAGAAAAAATTGCAATGGAAACTCTGAACTGACAAATCAGCCACTTATTTGAACCTAATCTTGGGCATCATTTCTTGCATCCATCAGGGATTAGTTTTGCAACTGCTGTAAGAGAATCAAGGTACAAGAGGATTGCCAGGAAAGGGATGGGACAAGCTTGCTCTCTGCACCATCTGCAAGTCTTGCATTTCCACATATTTCCCTTCCACTGCCATGCAAAGCCAGGCATTTCCCAGACCCATCTCAGTGGGGAAGAAAAGTAGGTGGCCAGTAATGGAATAAAAATAAAGAAAATTCCTTACAGCACTACTGTACATGTAGGTCTGTTTAAATCAGAAACACAGTCCTACAGAACAGTCCATGGCAACACAACAAACAATATTTCTCATACACACAGGAACAGAAACAGGATCAGCACCTGAACATTAAGCATGCACAGCAGAGTTCCTTTCAATCCAAAACTAAGAACTTTAGAAACTAAAAAAATTACTTTGAATGGAGAATCATAAGCTGTGTCTGAACAGATCACAAACAAGTGGAGGTAAATGATCCTGTTCCCATTTTCAGACCATTTTTCCCAAAGCCTCTGCCTTCAGAAAGCTGTGGGAGTCCCAGTTCCTCCCAGCATAAGCAGGCTTGCAGGAAACAATCCACTGGACCACACGATGGCAGCAAGGGAACACTTCTAAGGGTGTTTTTCCAGTCACAGACGCTGCTAAAATGCAGGTATCTGCTGCCTCTGTCTCTGCAATAAAGGGCACAGACACACTCTAACAGAGCTGGAGGAAGAATGTGGCCTGCTGTCACTGTCACTAAGGCAAGGGCTCCTGCCCTGCAGGACAGTGCTCTGCTGCGCGGGGGCGTCCACGGCCCTGGAATCCGGCTATCTGGTGAGGGGCGAAGGCCAGGGCCCCTGCGCATCAGAAAGCAGCCCCCCTCGGCGTCTTGGCCTTGGGCTGAGCTGGGTGATAGCTCAGAGCAGCGCGGTGAGAGACGAATTAGGAGGCGACTACTTGCTGGGGGTAAACTGTCGGTTTATTACAGAAGAACCAACAAGGAGGGGAAACACCCAGCAAATGGCCCCGAACAGGGGGCAGGAGAGGGTTTTAAGGGAAAAGGGGGGAAGAAGGCAGGGAAACCCGGCTATCCAATAGAAATACATATTTGGAGGTACGAAACATAACTGATATACTAAAGTAACCAACTGTTATAAATCATAGGAGGGGCTCCGGGGCTACAGCCAACCATAACTCCCAGAGAAAAGAAAATTCTCGAAACCTGGGAGGAGAAAAGGAGTGATTGACTGAGCCCAAGGAGGAAACAACTTTCACTTTATAAGAGAAACCAGGGAAGGAGCAGTTTCATTTCCATAGCAACCTAACTGACAGGGTCCTGGGAAAGGAAGAAACCATTTAATACAGAAAATGGGGGGAGCAAACTAACAAACTTAAGAACACACCACAGCACTCTGCAGTCATGCATCCTCCCTAGCCCTGGTGCCCTGGTATTGGCACTGAGGCTGGGCAGTGCTGCTTTGGGAATCATGGGGTATCCCTCCTCCCTTTTGTAGATCAGCACTGGAAAAGCAGCTTCTCAAATATTTACATCTACCAGGCAATAAAACAGATGAAGAAAGATGCCTAAATTCGTTCATGTGTGGAAAGAAGAGAAAGGAAAACAAAGAACAATATTACAATGTTTGAAGGACTTTGAGGTAGCTGACAGTGGCCCACTTTCCCCTTTGTTCTTTGAGCAGAAATGGAAGGGTCATCAAAAATCCCCTTGATTCCATATACTGTCAAACAAGACAAGTGATCCTAAAATTACCCAGGACCACATTGCACTGCTTCATGTCGCTAACTGCAAGGGAAAAGAAACTTCATCCCTTAGGACCCAAAGACTGAAACAGTCTCTAGAATTTCTGTTCTCTCACTGGAGGAAACACTTGGCTTTACAGATTGACCTGAGCAAACTAGCAAGACATGCACATTAATGCAGTTTCAGAAGGCTGATATAAGATAAACAATTTTTCTACATCTATATTCTACATGGGGAAGCCAAGGCAGCCCTTGTGCTGAGATCTCTCTTTAGGCAAAAAAAGCCTCAGAGGATCTGCCTCAGACTGCAGTATCAGTAGAAAAGGCTACAAAACATCTGACAAAAAGAGTGGTAACAAATCACCCAGACCAGATTGCATTTGCCCAGGAGTTCTATAACAACCTGAGGTTGAAACAGCTGAACTATTAATGATAAACATGTAACTTCTTGAATAAAATTGCTTTGGAACCAGATTAGTGGAAAGTGTAATAAGTGATACAAATAAAACTTTTTTAATGGTATGGAGGTATTCTGGGAACTGCATTCTGGTGACACTGGCACTTAGACACGTGTGATGGATAGGTATCAAAATACAGAATAAACAATAAAGAATCAATAAACAATGGATAAATTTGCTGTGTTAGGTAGGAATTAACATGGCTTGTGTAAAATGAAGGTAAGTCTCACAAATCCACAAACAACAGAAGTTTGGGGACAAAGTATACTGCAAAAGGCTTTCAGCAAGGTGTTTGAGGAAAAGCTTTCAAGAATGCATAGTTGCCATGGGACAAGAGGAAATTCTTGGATAAAGCACTGAAGTAAAGATAAAGGATCAATGAACAGCTAACTCAATGAATGCACTTTGCTGGTGGGTTCCACAGGGACCACTGCTAGGGTTGGTGATTTTCAACATAGTATAAATAATTTAGAAAAAAAAGGATGAATAATATAACAAAAAAAAAATCTCAAAAGGCTACTATATTATTCAGGGAAATGTAAATGAAAGGTGGCTGCACAGGACTGCAGATGGGCCATGTGGTACTAACTGACCAGAAAACATCAGAGATGAAATTACCTCCTAATACCTGTAAAATGAAGAGGAGAAATAAAACCAAAATCAACCCCATCTAAAACCAATACCTTCCCAAAACCCTAAGGTTTTATATACAGTGATGACCTTAGAACTGATGGTCATCCACTGTGAGTGAGATGTTGGATATTTAATGCAAAGCTCCTGTGGCACATGAGGACAGGGAGATCACACCATGCACGAGGTCATGGTGTGCCTCCATCAGACAAAGCTGCTGCAGGGCTCTCCTGTCTCCCATCCCCATCCACAGCAGTGCACCAGAGCTAGAAAGGGCAAAGAGAAAGGCAAGAGGATGATGAAATGTAGAGAAAGGCCTCTAGAAGAAGGTTAACTAAGCAGACTGAGACTTCCCGGGCTGGAAAAGGCATGAGTGGGTGAAAAGGGAGTGGAAAGGGAGTGTCTATAACATAATGACTAACATGGCAAGGGTGAATATTCTGCTGTCCATTATTTAAGAGAGATGAACAATTCAAAAACAAACAAAAGAGATTCTTCTGATACGCTTTCCCAAATATCTGCTACTAGTAGTTCTCCCAGATTGCCAAGTGAAGTTTTGCTTTCATGGACCATAGTTATTATTGTTATTTAAAAAAATCTGATACTTTTCCTAACAAAGTATAAATTGTAAGCTACTATGGATTGTATCCAATTGAACAGATTGGATGTGGCTACAATTTAAATACTGTGCTTATAACTCCCTTTATTAAAGTGGTTAAAATGTACAATATTGAGTGGCCACACATCTAACACGCTTGTTATGACATATATACTTCATTACTCAATGTATCATAACATCATCATTTGTCCTTGATCTGGTAAATCTTAAATCTAGTATCTACAAGTGCAATATATAACACCTCTAATGCTGAGTCAAAAGACTAGATTGAAAAAAACCAAATTAAATAAATTAACCTAATTAATAAATAATAATAATAATAATAATAATAATAATAATAATAATAATAATAATAATAATAATAATAATAAATAAACCTAATTGAAAAATTAAATACACATTTAATTCAGTGTATTTTACTGTCACAAGTGTACATAAACACTGTGTTTAACAGGTTTCATTAGATACCTTCTGAACTGTAATCCTGCTACAGTTGTGACACACATAGGCACACTTCTGTAGGCACCATTATGAATCTGTTGAGCAAGCTTTCTGCTCAACAGAATGCTTGCTTTGAAACCAACATTTCTGTTGTTTGCCCCATGAAACTGCCAATATGTTTATTTCCTTATTTCACAGAATCACAGAATGGGTAAGGTTGGAAGGCACCACAGTGGGTCATCGGGTCCTACCTCCCTGCTCAAGCAATAATCTTCAGTTGCAGAAGGAAGGACTTTTTAAGATAAGATTTACCACCTAAGAGTAGTAAATACACTTTTGTGAGTATTGCAGTAATCCTTAGGCTCCAGTGTCTCACATAAAGACAGTCTACTGATTTAGTCTTATGATTTAGGAAAGATCAAGAGGGTGACAGTTGAAATCCTAAAAATGACAATTTTTATGCCCTGTTGCTTTGCATTTGTTTGTATATCTGCAGTGGGATCAGTTTAGTTGTAAATGCCTATAAAGAATATTAACCTTTTTCTCAGTAATGTCAGTGACATTTGATGTGTAATTTTGTGCTGTATGCTCTTACTATGAACAGCCATCAGCTGTTGAAATTATTGTTGTCAGATGTGCTTTTTTTTCAGGTCTGACCCTACAAATGAGCAAATACATGACAAAGAAACCTCATTGGACACAACTGATTAAAAGTAAATGTTTGTTTCTAGCATCTCTAAAAGAGGTGAAATAACATTTGAATGATTTAAGAAATTTTCCCTTAACTTTAACAAATGAAGTAGCACAGAAGTAGCAGAAACTCTGGGAACAGGAAAACCTCCAAAACCTGGTAAAACAGAACCATTGCAATCCAAGTCCTGTCCTTAATGAACAGCTGTAACAGAGAATGACACTGGCACTTGACCTCACTCTGTATCCATTTTATGAGGCAATGCCATAAACAGCCACCACACAAATTGCTCTTTCCATAGAGATCAGACAATCCAGGAACTTGGCAACGGGGTACACAGGAGTGAAGTGAGGAACAGGAAGGTCATTACTGAGAGGATTAATTACACCAGCATGAACCATTATTGCACATTCAACCCTTCTTCACGGGACTCTCCCTTAGTAACACCAAACCTTCTCTTTACAGATGCACCTTTTTATTACAAGAAGTATTAATCTGACAACTTATTGATCAACAGGAAGGATTTACTCTCTTCAGCTGTCAGGATCTGTACTCTATGGCTCTTCAGTCATAATTTCCTGACAAGCTGACTAGAAATTTTTTTACTTATTATGAAGCAATTCTTCAGATGTGAGATAAATGCAGCAATGAGAAGTAATTAGTTATATAACATCTTACAAATGTGAGTGTTAGAATTAGTTAAACTGTTTATTAATTTCAGCTTTATCTTGTCTCCTGCTGACCCTGAACTAAACCAAATTACTTGATCCCACCAGTCCTGGTGGGTCAAAGTTCTGGGGAAAAAAACCAGAATCTTCCAAAGGGCCTTTACATAACAACAAAATAAGGTACACAGTTAAGCAGATGGAAACCTCAGTGAGTTCATTTTAGACAAGGACTGGCATTGAGGACTGTAATTAAAAACGTCACTCCTCTTTTTGAGCTTTCCCCACCTCTCCCCTGCAGTAGCCAAAGCACTTAGTATTGAAATGCAATTTTAGTACTTAAAGCCAAACTCATTATCTTCCTTTGAATCCCTTTGCTCTTCAGGAAATTTCCCCCTCCTTCCCTAAAGCATAATACATAAGGCTGAAGGGGAGAACTAGGATAGAGAGAGGCTTCCAGAACACAGGGGTGGGCACAGTCCTCACAGCCATCCCTCCCTTTACAGGGGACTTCTGAAGAGGTTGAAACTCTTGGTGCTGCTGGGATTTACCCAGTGGGCTGTGCAGAGAAGGACTCCCAGTCAGGACCAGTGAACTGAACAACACACACAGAGTTTTACAGCCAATGTGATACACAGCAAGGACACATAGCTAAAACACTATATACATATGCAATTTACCTGAAAGCAGTGGTAAAAGTTTCTACTCTATGGAAGAAAAAGACAGGCAAAAGCAATAAATTTGAAGAGGTTTCTCAACCCACCATAGCTTCTTTACAATCTTTTCCTCCTCGCTGAGGTATTTCTGCCTCTCTTGTTCCACCAGGTTGCGCTGTCGCTGCACAGGATCTTCAAGCCTCTTCACTGTTTCGATCACTTTGCCATTGATTTCTAGCTCTGCTTTCTTCACCATTGCCCTCAGCATCTCCTGGTTCTGCAGCTGTTGCACAAAAGAAATCAACTTCAATTTTTCCTGCTTGACTGACATTCCTGGCAACAGAATACACTGCAGAGCTCAGAAAGTTGGGATAAACACCATCCTACAGTGAGTGAGTGTTTTTACCTTCTCCTTTCCTTCTTTAGCCATACCTATAAACATTACTCCATGTATATATATATATAACTTCCAGTTCCAAACTGATAAACAAAAGATGTTGGGATCAGTAAATCACCTTCAATGCATAACTTTTGCAAGGATTGTGGCCCTTTTATTCTGCTTGGTTCAATATGAATCAAGAATTAATTGCACCTCATGAGAATGCTGGATGCTTGACTTCCACTTTCCATCTATCTCACAATCTCATGCATCCCACAGCCCATACGTGCCTAGTGGATAATCCCACACATTAATGTCATGGCTGGAATGCACTGCTGTTTTCAGAATGGAGGTTTTCAGTCTCTCAAGTGGCAGAGGAAGGACTGTAACATGTGGTGTAATTTGGTACAGGCATACCGCTCATCTGCAATACATAAAACCTCCTTTACCCACCAGAAAAACCCCCCTTTATAATATGGCAATTTTCTGAGAACCTCAAGTCACACCTTCTTTCTTGTCTTAGCCTGATGTTAAATAACGCAAGCATTCATTATCTTGCTGATAGTAAGCTCACAGAGCAAAACAGAGGCAAGAAGGCAAACTAGGCTGCACTCTTCTGTGGGTTGCCCTGGAGCAGCTATGAGCCATGCTCACAAACCAAACCTGTTTAAGTCTGTTACGCAAATCACAAGATTCAAAGTGATAAGCAGGACTCCACCTAGTCACAGCTTTAGGATACAGGCAACATGAACACAACTCTGTTAGCCCAGAAGTCATTTCATACTGTAAGATTTTTAAAAAACACCCGTGTTAATTGGGGACAGAATTCCCATTTTAAAACTAGAACTTGAACTGTCAGCTGTCTTCTAAACATCCAGGCTTAACAGCCAAATCACATTTAACACACAAAATAAACCCATGACCTAACAGGAAGAATCACAAAAATAGGATATCTATAACACAGTATAATGTAGTAAGCCTTCTTTAAAATCTATTTCAGAAAATTCATGAGAATAAAAAAAAGTGCCTTTGCTGAGACAATTCTTTCCAACCAATATGGGCATGAGAGAAACAAAGCAGTTCCTCACTCATGACTCTTCAGTCCCTGTGCCTGACTCTCTTACTCTCTTCTCCAGCTACACAACTGTGATGAGAGGGAGGGTAACACCTCACTGCAGGGGTGTGTGTGTGTGAAATCTGAGCTGTTACAAGCAGGAGGAGTTAGCTCAAAATTCAGCTGAAGAGACGTGTCAGCAATTACTGAAAAAATGAAGCTGAAAAACATTTCAACAGCCCAGAACTATATAAACAACATCTAGATTATTTTGAAGACAGTATGTATTTTGTATGTGTATTTTCCCCATGATTGGATTAATGTTTGGATTTGATAAATTAAAATCTCTTACTGCAAGGCCAGCACAACTATCTGAGATACACACCTCTTTCATTGTGTCATATTTTCAAGTAGGAAAAGCTAAATGAATGAATAAATGGGTGAATGAGCATGTAACACTTCAGTCACACAATTACTTCCCAGGTCTTTAAAAAGTGGGGAAATTTGATACATGGAAGTGAGTTAGGATCTGTAAAACATCTGATCCGAGGTCAGTGAGAAGGTCAGTAATAAAGTTAGACTTAAGTCTCAGGTGTCCAGAATTTAAGTCCTTGATGTTCCTCAGCTGGTAAAAGGGACTTCCACTAACAGCAAAAGTGAGTATGTGTGAGCATGTGAGGTTGTGAAATGGCAGGCACATGGTTTTTCCTATTATGGGGGTATGTAGAGGAGCTATATTTATTGTGGTGACGTGTACAGCTAAGGTGTTTGTCACCTCCATTTATTAAGTGCTTGAACAATACCAGGAAGTTTCAGTCATAAAAGTTCATCTATTTCTGATAATGAGGACAGAGAATAAAAATGTAACACAATAAGATTTCAAAAAATCTTGTATGTTGAAGACTCCCAAACCTCAGAGTTTGGAGTGAGCTCTTTAATTTTGGAACATGACTCAATCTTGGTATCAAAGAAATGCTTTTACTATTCCTATGAAAATTCATGCAATAATTGGCTAGTTACAGAAAACCTGAGCTTCTTCATGCCTCGGGAACAAGGTCAAAAGATAAAGAAGGGAGAAGTACATATGGGTTCAGAGAGACAAAAGAAAGAACTGTGGGAGGGGAGCAATTGTGTCAGTCAGCAGCCAAAGGACAGCATGAGGCAGGGAGAGCAGGAGCAAGAAGGAGAAGGCAGTCTCTGGCCATCCCATTTACCTCTGTGCTCTGGAACTGAACTTCATTCTTTCCTTTCTTCTGCCAGCAGAAACACATGTGAGACTCCCTGGATAAGTGCACACCCCATCTGCCCCTCTGAGCACCTCTGCTCCACCATCTCAACAAAAAGATGTTTTATGGATCTGCCACAGTTATTCTGGTTCCACACAACAGAACCTTTGTACTATAAGCTTGCTTGAAAACAAGCCAAATAAACAATCTTAAACATTCATTCTTGAAGAGTCTTTCTTGAAGCAGTACTGAAGTTCTAAAGGCATGTACTAAAAGTAAGGAAAACCAATGCAGGCTTTCCTGTCACCAACAAATGGTAATTTCTTGCTAATTTGAGTTACCTCATCTTATAACTGCAAGCAGCATTCATACAGAATTTAGCATGCTTTTTTTGAATTCTCGCATCGCTCATACATTCTTTACCCTTGGTTCTCACTTTGAGCCTCACCAATTTCTCCAGATACCTTTCTTGGCCCTCTTCTTCATCTTGTGCTTCAGCCATTATTTGTTACGGTTCTCACACAACTACCCCAGCTCTGCCTCTGGTACCCCCTCCTAGCATAATCTAATAACCAGTCCAGTTCACTTTGAACCAATTATTATCTATTATCTATGAGACAGGTAACTAGAAAATCAAGTATTGGTTCACAACCCTGCTCCTCATTAGGAGACAAGCATGACCTGCCCAGTGGTATCTCCCACCTCCCCATGAACTCTAGGGCACAGCCACAAACACAGCCACAGCTGCCTGCAGCTCAGCACCTTGCAGAATCTAAGTATCTAGCTCCTGAAGTTTGTCACCATACATTGATTAAAGCTAGCAGCTCCAGTTCTATAATGCAGGTCAAATATATATTAATTTCTAATTCAAAGTTACACTTGTGAAACTGAGTATCATACCATTTATGACAGTGTTATTACATTTTCTGTCCTTTCTGCAGCACTCACTTCCCTGCAAACAGTGCACTGAGTGAAGGAAAAGCATGCATGCACACACATTCCTAATGGGGAACATTAATCATATCTAACTGTGTTCCCTTAAAGTGAGTTCAGTTAAAGGAAAGGAGTAGACAAAAAATCCAGTGCACATATAAAATAATGATATAAACCATGCACATATATCCAAGGCTTGGTTCAAACCTGGTACTAAGAGCTCTCAATACCTGGGAGCACAGAATGAACAACCCCACTAAGTCATCATGGGCTCAATTGTTACCAGCGGCAAATCCATTCAGGACACAGGCTGGGTTACAGCCCATCTCTGGCATTGAGGAAAACTCCAGAGCACCATGAAATGAGTCTGTCCTGAATGTCTCTGAAAATCAGAGCACTTAGAACATGCAAGTGTAGTAGCAAGAAGTGTACACAGCCTCTAGCAACACCCATGAGGTAAATGTATGTGTGCCAAGGATCTCTGTTGAAAATCCAACCACATCTAAACTTTTTGGTGGCATCTCACAATATATGTTTATCTGGTGTGTGAATCAATACATCTGAATCCATTGCTGCTGGATATGGTTTAAAAAGAAGATTTTGCCAGCACAAACAAAGGATACACAAATTAATGGGTCTTTTCTATCATGCATTTCTCTGATTCTATTAAGAAAATTAGTATGAACTTACAGTGGTAACATCAATTGAAAATTAAACAATAGACATTATTAAACACAGTTTTATGTCCTGTTCCTGTTTCTTAGTTATCCTGCCAAATTTTGTGCCTGTATTTTTCTGAAGTGTTTCTTCTAGTCTGTCACTGTATAAAAAATTCACACAAACAGGAACAAACTGACTGCCAGACCAGGAGAAACAGTGAAATTGAAAAATAGGAAGCACTGTCAAACATGAAATGAAAACAATCTGGGAAACCAGAAAAAATACCTTTTTCCTTCTACTTACAATTATTTTTGAAAAAAATGTAGCACAAAGTATATAATTTAAAATGTGATATTGCAACACTCTTCAGTTTAAAACACTGCCTGTTTCACTTGCTGCCCTACAAACTGTGAGCTTTTTTCAAAATAGCTCAGGAATGCCATGACAGAAACTCTCATCAATGGAATTTATGTGTAACATACCAAAGCTTCCCTTGAGCTACAGGTTCTTCCAACTGACTATCAAAATTTCTCCACTTCCCACTAGCTCAATGCACCAAGTTTGCTATAATTTCTGAATTAAGGGAAGCCAGCCGGAGTTAATGAGCACACTCGGGATATGTCCTTTTTCCTTTCTCAAGACCTCCTTGGCAGCATTGATTTGTGCAGATGGTAGAAATTCCTTCACTGCTGCGTGCCACAATGTTATGTCTGATCACAAGTAAGGCTTCTGCCCTGGGCAGGGCCATGGAGACAAAGCTCAACCAGGGAAATGCCACCTCCTTGGTGGGCAGCCCTGTGGGAAGGAGGAGCTCCCTGCCTCCAAGCAGCCCTGCAGCCTCCAGCCAATTCTGGGGCCATGTGCTGAGCACAGCTGGGGACCAGACCCAAGGCATTTGTCAAGAGCTGCATTTGGCACATGGTGTGGAGGAGGACAGAGGGGCTGCAGTGGTTTGCAGCACAAATGTGGAAAAATATGCACTTACACGTAATGTGCCAGGGCAGAGATCACATGCCAGTGTCTTCAAACGAGATGAGGAGCACGATGGCTGGCACGTAGGCAGCACTGCTGAGGACAGCTTTTGAAAGGGACATTTGCTATTGGAGCATACTCATCCTAAACGGAAAGTTTAAACACAGGGGAGTTGTATCACAGGCAGAGGTCACCTGATACAACTCTTTGCTCCAAATATCATCTGCCATCTCTGCACTCCCAGCAAACAGCACAGGACATTGTCACAGGACCTTCAGTTGGACACATTTTCCTATACTGATGTTTACCTCACCCTTCTGCTTCTTTGCTTGATGACTGGTTCATAATTCAATTTTCTTTAGATAAGGAGGTGAAGGTAAAATATGCTCTGAACTCTGATTTGCATTATCATTATTTTGTTCTAAAATTTATCAGCAAGTCAAATGTGATTGACATGGTACCATCACCCTGGTTATAAAACCAGCAGCTGCAGCCCTACAATAGCTATCACATGATGTCACTTTCTGGGTAAGGAGGACTGGCAGAGTATTGAAGCTTCCCCCACCGTCCACTTTGTCTTACAAGAAAGTGCTCTGCCTTCTTTTCCATCTTCTCAGACAATACACAGTGCTCTTCAGTTTCCAATTAAGTAAAAGGCTGAAGACCTGTACAGCTGCATATGCTTATTTTTACAGTGTCTGAGATGAACAGCATATATTTATATTTGCAGCATGACTGTATGTGCCAACATACTATTTTTGTTAACTCTTCATTGGTTGTATTCTTTCTTGCAGGTTTTGAGGTGTTGACATGTGTATTGGGAAGGTATTCTTGAAACCTGAGTGTAAGTGGGACACAACAAACCTTTGCCGCAACATTTGAAATACCGTTTTTTCTTACTGTTCAAGTTGGCTGCTTTTCTGGATTCTGTAAATATAGCACTCAAACTCTGGCTTAATGCATATCTAGTGATCCTCAGCTACATTTGGGTTTCCTGACATCAAAGTTGTTTATTCAGGGACTTAAGATCTGTCTCAACTGTAAACAGTATGGAGTAGGAACATGGTTCTTCTGACATGTTTATACAGCACATAGCATAGCAGGATCCAAACTGTAATCACAGACTTGATATTATTGTAATATAAATAGTGCTTTAATCTATAGAGTCATCCAACAAAACTAGAAATTAATTTTTTTTTCTCAATATCTTAGCAACAGTAGTTTAACTGAGCTAATTCTCACACCTCAAGGACTATGCAAGCTTTTGTGTCTGTAGTACTTGGGTCTGCCCTTTGCTAGAACTCTGCTACTGAGACTGTACAAAAGGTAAAGAGAGAAAATGAGAGAGAGGGAAGAAGCAAAAAGGCATTTGCTGCCAAGCCACCTTTTTTCCCAGCATTGCCCAGATAACCATACCTGTAGCTGCTTCATCTGGTGCAGCTGCAGCCGCAGATCCGACACGCTGCGTTTCATCCCGTGCAGGCTGAGCTGCATTGCTGGGGCTCCAGAGGGGTGGTGGGTGACAGCTGACTCCACAGCTCCCAGGGCATTCTTCCCCCCAGCGATGGTGGCAGCACCTGCAATGAGCAGCAGCACAGGTTGAGTTCACAGCAGAGAAGGTGCAAACGTGACCCCTCCTCTGCCCACTGAATCCACAGGTTTTTCACACAGGTGGATGAGAAAAGCAAATGATGGATGCCAATGTTCAGTATTAACAGGAACTGGTACCTCCTCACCCAATTGATATATATTTCTTTTAAGGCAAGTCTCATAAGCTCTTAGACATTTATATTACACCTAAAATAGTTCAGCTACTTTAAAAAGCATAAAATTAGTAAAATAGCTTTTGTAGTAATGTTAAAAACAAAAAAAATTAATATAAAGCAAAATAATAGAACTCTTTACAAAAAAAAAACAAGCCAAGTGCTAAATGTTCTTGGTCCTAGTAAAACACCTTACAAGAGCAATTAGTTTTTTTGTTCTCTTCTTTTTTCAAGTAAATTGCTTAAGCAATACTTCTTCACTCTTGTCCAATTAGTTATCCTTAAGTTTAAAATAAAGTCCCTCAAATCCTATAAAGTGTCTTTTTACCTAATTAAAAAGAAAAAAACTTCTAAGTTTTTTCATTTTTAAAAAACCAAAAAAAAAGTTTTGTCATTCCATGAACAAAAAGCACATTCCTATGCAATATATTTTGAGGGAAGCCTGCACAGCATCAGAGTAGTGTATCTGTGCTGGAACCTCAGTTCTACCAAAGCACTGCATTACTCCAGGACTGCTTTCTACCACATGCAGTGGAGAGGGGACAAGTTTTAACTGCAGATGACACAAAACAGCAACAAATCAAATTGGTTCTGGAAGTAACTTCAGGACTGTGCTCCCAGGAGATGTCTGAGACCAAGTTGATGCAAATTCATTCACAGGACTCCTGAATGACGTATTTGTTGATTAATCATCACAGGAGATGGATTCAGCCAAGCTGCCAAATATGGGGAAAAGATTTCTATAGAAAATCTTGCTTCACTGCTTAAAGGACAACTGCATTATTTCTAGCAGGTACCTCCAGCAGCAACCCTATAAAACCAGAGGAATTAAATGATGGTGTGCCAGAGGCTCTCCAGCCATGTTGCATCCACCCACTCCCTCTTAGTCTGTCAGAAAGGAATACAGCATAACACAAGGAAATGAGCCGAGTCACACTCTGAAAATAATTATTGTTGTCCTTACAAAACTTTCTTTGTTAAAGAATGCTGTTCTTCTGCACAGGAACAATGCCAAGCTTGTTCTTTTCAATCTCAAGTACCTGTGAAGAAGCTCTCTTTAGACAGAACAAGCAAATTCCAGTTCATCAGGTATTAGAAATGTCAGCTCCTTCTCACAATTTGCACTTACACACCCATATTCTTCAAATTTTTTTCCTAATGTGTCCCTCCCCACTCCCCACTCCCTGAGCAGACAAAATGACAGACCATCAGTACAACAAACTTCATTTTTTAAGTCCAGTACTTTGTAGTCCTGCAAACTCTTCCCATCACACTGCCAAATCCACTTTATTCCTTGATCCCAAATGGCACAGAAGGCTGATGCTCCCTGAACTACAGCATTAACTGGCCCTGACTACAAGAAAGACATTGAGAGGTGGACCATGTCCAGAGAAGGGCAACAAAACTGGTGAAGGGTCTGGAGCACAAGTCTAATGAGAACAGCTGAGGGAGCTGGGGGTGTTCGGTCTGGAAAAAAGGAGTCTCAAGGTCCTTATTGCTCTCTACAACTGCCTGAAAGGGAGTTGGAAGGAGGTGGGAATTGGTCACCTCTCCCAGATAACAAAAAATAGAACAAAAATTATGGGCCTAAAGTTACAGCCAGGGAGATTTAATATTAGGAAAAATTTCTTCACCAAAAGGGTCATCAAGAATTGGAAGAGGCTGCACAGGGACGTGGTTGAGTCACCATCCCTGAAGGTATTTAAAAGATGTGTAGATGTGGTGCTTAGGGACCTGGCCTGGTGGTGGACTTGGCAGTTTAGGTTAATGGCTCAACTGGATGATCTAGAAGGTCTTTTCCAACCTAAATAATTCCATGACTCTATTCCATGATTAGGTCATTCCCTACTTCAATTTCTTCCTTCTCTATGATGAAAAAAAGGATCTGAAGAAACAGAAAATAGCTCATCAATGGATTTACACAGGGATTTTGGTCATCATCTGTTCCCACAACCACACATTCTATCAAGTTTAATGAAATCAAACAAAAAATAGTGTTGTGAGCTTTGCCTGCTGAAGGCAAATTTTCAGTGCACTAAAGAGCATGACAGATCTTCTGACTGGAATGAGTACAACTCCCAGAGTGGGAAGTTCTCTCCCCATGCTCTCATCCCTCATAATCTTTTGAACTCCAAATGAGCCTGAGTACAGCTCAACATAACAACACAGTTATTCCTTTTCCAAGAGGAGTGGATACCTCAAATACAACCTTTGCAAAATTCATCTAGGGGAAGGACTCTTAAAGGATGGACATCACACCAGCCTATTTTTATTTAAAAAAAAAAAAAGGTTTTAAGGAATCATGTTTGTTACTTTACCTTCATTTGAAATTCTGCTTAAAAAAAGCACAGGCTGAATCCATGCTACATACAGTGTGCCATGCTATGAGCTTCTGGAGACATGTTTAGACAAAAAGTTCTTCTAGCTTAGTGCAGGCTGTTGTAATGCTATACCACCCCTGAACCTGCTCCAGCTAGATCTGCTTGGTGCTTCAACAACAGTACTCATCATTACACTGCTGAGCAAGCTGCTGCACATTTTTGCTATACTCCAGTATGATTCAATGGTCTCTTGACTTTCAAAGAGCTCCTTAACAGAAAGCAACACTCAAGAAATAAACAGTCCTTGTTCACTGCCATTATGTACCCACTCCATGCTTGTCTAATGTATGCTCATACTTATCTGTCTACATGTACACTGCAGTTTCTCCTACAGTCAAGCATCTATTTCCCTCCCACATGCACTACTTTTTGCCTTTTTTGTTTAAGAGAATGGTATTTAGTTCATAAACCTTACAGACAGAAACCACCAGAGAGTCTGAAAAATGTGGATAAGCCTCCAAGAGTTCTGATCCCTAGCCACAAATCTGGACTATTTTTGAAAGCACACCTACCTTTGTGCTGTTCTTTGCCTCAAGAAAAAGCTCCAAAACCTCAGCCCCTGACCCTGTGATGAGGCAGCCAAGGCATGAATCAGACCCCACCAGTCCCTCCCCCTATGCTGGACCCCAGTCAATTCACATATTTTCTCAGGAAGGGGTGCCTGCTTTCCTTTTAGTGTAGATGGACTGTGATCTGCTTCTGTAAGCAATAAATGTCTCCAACTCCCTGCAAAGCAGCTCTCCTCCTCACTGCTGCCTCAGCCACCTCTTTTCAGCATGAGGTGCTCTTGGCTGCCACAGTGTCCCTGCTCAGAGCCTGGGAAACGGGGCAGTGGGACTGCTGACTGCAGCGGGTGTGAGACACAGGACACTGAGTGAGCCATAACCATCAGCAGCTGATTTCTCACACATTCATATTTTCACCAAGAAAGAATAAAATGGCAGCTGAATGAGGGGCTGCTTCATCTAGGGAGTGTAGCTCACTGTTGGAATAGTCCCAGGCTGTAGCTTTGTGATTAGATGTGAGGCCAAATGGATTAAAGGGAAAGAAACAGCACTGGCTCTTGGGTTTTTAAATAAACCCCCTCTTGAGCTAGTTAAGGGAAATTCAACCTCCCACCATAATTTCCTAATACTTTGGACAAATAAAAAAAATTAACTTTTTACAAAGGCTAATGAACTAAGCTGCCATTTTAGAGTACAAAGAAAACGGAAGTGCAGAAAGAGGAAAGGTTTGCCGTGTGCTCAGCGGATAAGGAACATGAGTTCTACTCACTGACACTTGACCTTTGCTATGGTTGTAAAGACACTGCTCTCCTTCCGTTTCCCAGTTTTTTTTCTTTTAAATAAAATGCTAAGATTTTATTTTGAAGCAGGTGGGCACAAAAGACCATCAGAAGACACACCACAACATTTTTTTCACAAATAACTAATCTAATTAAAGGACACAATATTTTCAAGCATTATTTGGGGAGATGTGACAATTACTAGATGGCACTAAATCAGCCTCAAAGTAACAAAATATTCTATCTATACATTAGTGTGCAACTTCATCTCATTGATCCAAAATGAATTCAGCATCCTATTTTGTCTGCAAAGGCTGATGGAGTTCTAAGACTAGCATGATCTATCTTTGGGATAAGCAAGCAGATATGGACAATGATTTAATTCAGAGGTCATCACAGCAAGAGTCATGCATGTGAGAAGGGCACACAGATATACACAGATGACAAGACAGTTCACAAAGAATGAGTAGTCAAATCTGAGCCCTATGTTTGTAATACTACTCCCTGCTGCCATCTTCCTCTTGTTTTGTATTGGTGGTGTTAGTGCAGAAAATTGTACTCCCTGATCCCCTTCTCAAATAATACTGAAATGTCTTCCTTCCTCTTCTTAGAAGGCAGCAACTAGCAAAAAGCTATTGCGTTTTTTTGGTAATCCATGAAACAACTGATCCCAATTTAATAAATGAATCCAGGATTTAGTCTATCAATCTCCAGGTGATGAACAGAAATATGACGAAAAGAGAGTATGTAAGTATTTCTCAGGGTATTTGTTAGTAATCCCATGGTGACTCTTAATAGTATGGTTTGGTTTTAGAATCACGTGTTGTTTCTAAATCATGAGTTCCTTGATGCCATGATGGTGTTTCAGGAACTGAAGACCTTTATAAGGATTCAGTCATGGAATTTCTCCTAACATTAGCAGAAGAGACATAGCCAGTCTGTGGAGGGTTACTGCTCTTTGAACCCATCCCCCATGAAAGAACTGAGCCTAAAGCAATAAAAGATAAGAAATGCAGACAAGCATTGTTATTCCAGACTCATCTTCCTCAGTGAAAAAGCTGGATTTCTTCAGAGTCCTTAATATTTGGGGTTAAAGAAGTCAATGGCTTCTACAGACCAGCACAGCAAAAACAAATTAAATACAATTTGGTTCATATGACATCCCAAACAAAGTATTCACAATCTAGCTATATAGAGTTATCAAGGGTTTAGAATTTTTGGTTTCTTTCCCATCCCAAGGGATGTAGTCTATTTTTTGCACAAAAGTCTCCTACCATTGGAACACATACTATAAAATACAATGTTGGTTCAACGTTGATAAGACAATATTATCTTGCACAGATGTTTTATTTTTTAGAATGGGAAGCAATTCACATTTTTGCTTATCAGAACTCTAGAAAGGACTGTTCAATCAACATTTTATACCACTTTGTCTTTCAAATAGTCTTTGAAATTGCTAAAACTGGTATCTCAGTGCACAGTTGTCAAGTGGAATTGTAAAGTGAGAGAGTCACTGACTAAATGTCTATACGTAATAAAGATTGGGGTGAATTGAAGAACAAAACAGCGGTCAGCAGAAGTGTATCTAGCTTCTCTTTGAACCCAAGCATATTTACAAAAAGGAGAAACATTCTATTCTAGCAGATTGCCTAATTTTCAAGTAAGCTAAACTGCATTGACTCATTGGACCATGTCCTGAGCAATTCCAGGTACAAAAGCGGGAAAATATTCCATTATACAAGATGATTCTTTTACACAGCAGTCTCCACTAATAGCTGCTGTGGACTACAATACTGTAGTACACTGGGGTCAACACACCTTGTTCCCTACCTGCTACAATTTAATTTTGTGGCTGAGTCATGTTGGAAGGACAGGATATAGAGATGCAGGTGCTGGATTTACAACTATACTTTATAGTACTGATAGGGATCCTTGCAGACTGCTGGCTGCATGGCCGCTCCCACTGTCCTTTCCCTTTCTCCCAGGTGATGAGAAAAGCATCTATAGCACAAGCTGAATACTGGAATCCTTACTCACATGCTGGATAGGCACATGGCCATGTGACAAAGCCAATGTCTCTGTCAGTAAGTGACAGATGATGATCTGGCCTTTGACAGTGAATTAAGTTCCCACCCTCCATCTCACCCACCACAGCTGCACATGCAGCTGTTAGATGTAATACTGCCATTTCAGGGACATGTCAGTCATATGATAAGGTAGTGAATGAGGAGTATTTGGGAACAACAGTGCCAGGAAATGGCTGCTGGTCAGATGAACCACACTATTCTGGTGGGCTGGGCATGACTGCCCAGGAAATCTCCGTTTTTGCTTTATATAAGGCTGCTTTCCCAATGAATATTGCTCCATTTCTCATTTGAGTGAGTGCACATTTACACGTGTGCACACAAACCACGACATAATTCAGTTTTAAAGGGACCTCTGAAGGCCCAAGATCCCACTCAAAGCAGCACCCACTTGGATCAGGTCCTCTGACTGAGTGCCCCTCACCAAGTCTGAACTGGTACTACCACAGGGAAAGTAGAGAGGTTGCTGTTTGCAATGCACAACAAAAAGGAAAACAAGGCACTGTATGTGCTGGTTGTGAGAGTTTCATAAGTGCTTTATATGAGGTGAGGCCTATGCAAGTGGGAAATGCCATAAATACTCAGTCTGTAATGACACTGCAATAGGGAAAAATCTGAAGACCATTTTGCAGCTGCTTTGAATAATGACAGACTTCTCACTATATTGTCTGAAACTGAAAAATTACAACTTATTTCTTCAAAGCTTTAAGTAATCCTCTCCCCATCCAGGAAGGGAAGAGTTGGAACAGCACCAGAGAGTGGCTTGGGACCAAAGCTTCAGTACCAGGACTTCAGCTCTTTCTCTCTTCCATGTGGTTGATAGTTTCCAGGTCTAGTTTGGTTTCTGTCAATTAGGAGGACACAGTGCAATTCCAGACAAACAGGAATCCTGAACGTGAGCTAACAGCTCCAACAGAAAGGCTAGTTAGGAGCATAATAGGTTTGCTAATAAATGTGTGTGGTTTACTGCCTGCCGGGCACAGACCTCCCTGTGGGAGCAGCACCACCAGGAAGCAGGGAACTGCCTGGATTTGCATTCAGTGCATGACAAAGGTGAAGAGGAGGCACATAAGCACACCAATACCCTGCGGACTTCTCCAGCAGCAGCCCCTACACAAAGGGTTTCAACCACATGGAAATCTTCTTTGTCAACAGTTTTAACTCAATCTTTTACACACTTAACAGCTCTCCAGGAGGGATGCTAAAACAAGACCGGCTCTTACTGGCTTCATAATTGGTGCTTGCTCAGAAAGGTTTAGATGAGCACCAATAATTAGGAACAGATCAATGTGGCTTAATTAGGGAAAGTGTTGTCTTGCTGACTGCTAAGTTTCTTGGTGTCATTACATCAGTAGTATCCTAGTGACAGATGGACCTTAGAAAAAGTTCAGGTGACAAGAAAAGGAATTAAATATTTAGTCTTCTACAGGAATCTGGACACATCTAGGGTTAATGGCAGATATACATACATCCTATAGACAGGATGAGTCACTGGAAAATTCACCAGATGCAGAGGCTCTGCATCTCATTTAAACTATTCGGCACAGGTGGGAAATTCATTCCAAATACCATCTCAACCTGTCAGAAATTCCTCTCTTAAAAGATGTGATCGACTCCCATATCCTGCACTTAAACTTCAGTTCTGACAGTACAGCCATGGAAATTTAAGTAAATTTGACATTTCCATAAGCTGGGATGCTTGTAATGTTAGAACTATTAATATACCTGAATAAATTGTAAATTAAAAGTGAATCATCTTACCTGCAGTGTCGGCACTGCTCTTGCTGGACACAATTTTCATCATCTTCTCACTAAATAATAAAAAGAAAAGTGTAATTTTAGTTTATTAACTATTAAAATTGTAGTGAAGTTTATATTCAACAAATTTAATGGCCTTAAAACATATATATTTTTTAATTTAAATCACCAATAATTTGTCAGTCATCAGTAATTTTTTTAAATCACCTTTTAGTAGAAGTTAAGCAATGAATGGAGTATAAGCAGTAGAAAGCACAGAGATGCAGCTACATTAATTCTTTTTATCACAAAGAAGAGTAATGCAGTTCATATCCATCTATCATTTGGCATATTCTTCCTCTCTGCCTAGCATTCTCATGGAGATGATAAAGAAACTTAAAAATGATTGAGCATTCAGGATTTTTTTTACTATTACAATCAAATATATTTTTGTTGATTGATTACTAAAATCATTACAGATGAATTCTGTTTTTACCTAGAAGAATCTTTGCTATTACTTGTATTTGGCCCTTTTAAAAGCGCAGACTGAACAAGACCAGTTAAACTGGCAATCTGTTTCTCCATGGCTTGTATCCTCTCTCTGTAAGACAAGAGAACCGTTTGTTAAAGCCAGATATATTTGCTTTCAGACTTGTTTTTTTAGGTGAATGATTACCACAGGATTGGAAAGACACTACAGAGTTTGTGCAAAGGCCCTTGGGTACAGTTTGCATATACCTTATTGCAGCAGCTTACCACATCTCAGTTTGGACAGCTTTTGCATCATAACAGACAATTTAAAAAAATCTGCTTAGTTAAAAATAACAGAACAAACAACCAAGTAATAAACTTCTAACGACCTCACAAGACAGGCACCTAAAACAATTTGTTAATGCCACTTGGTACTAGTGAAAAAGTATTTTTCAGCATTCTCTTGCATTTTCTCTTTTACCTACATTGGGGCAATCATTTTGTCTGTACTTAAGGTTTCAGGATTAAAGACTTTACACTTCTTCTTGTTACTATTTTTACTTTCCCCAGACTCAGAATTCTTGTCTGGGAAGCATTTAATCTGCCCAAGCAGACGACTTTCCAGCCCAAATCCTTTCCACCTGACATCACAACTGTCTGCTTTGAAAAGGACAGAAATGTGACAGAGAGGCACAAAATGCAGACTGTACAGCAATGTTACAATAAAACAGATTTTCTTTCGTGCACATATCCTGAGAAATTCTCAAAAAACAGAAGAAAAGAGATGTAGAGTTATAATAAGTATAATCAGTGTTTTCCATAGGAACCAAAGGTCACTAAACAAGAATAACTTTTTTTTTTTGGATGTGAACGCTAACATTTGCGTGTTTATCTGTTTGCATAAATCCATATATTAGTTAGGTACCAGGGGACTTCCTCAGTTGGCTCCAAACCGGCCTTTTGCTCACACAGGTGCCTACTTGTACATGCCAGTATGTCAAAGACACACCACAACACAGACATACATCAGTATGGCACCTTGTGAAAAGGCATTCCTCTACCACAGCAGTTACGTGTGTGGGGAAACTTGCAGGAGGACATTCTAACAGCAGGCTGTGGCTTTGGAAGATGACTGGGAAGAAAACTTCTCAAAAAGCAAGATTAAGGTTAAGACCAGCAGCAGGGACTGATGAGAGAAGATGGGACACACAAACTCAGACACAGACTCAGCATGCTGCATGGCCTATCCATCACCACAGCAGCATTCTGCGCACACAGGAGCAGCCAAACTCTGGCCACCCCAGCTGCAGTTGCAGTTTGGTGGCCAAAGCAATAGCATCAATCAATAAGAGTCATACAAACTCAAATGTAGGTACCAATAACAGGCAAAAGCAAGCTGACATGATAAAAAGCAAGTAACCAGCCCTGCTTGCAGCCAGACGGATTGTCCAGGCTAATTATTTCATTCACATCCAGGGAATGAACGAGGTTTCCTGGGATAGCACACAGACACCATAGCCAGGAGAGACTCAGAGACACCCAGAGGTTGAGAAAACAGGGCAGCAAAACAAGCAATGAGATGCTAACAGACACAAGCAGGGAAGAAGAGAGTGCTCAGTGAGTCCCCAGCCAGCAGACGTGTTCTTACTGCAATTTAATGCATCTCACTTTTCTGTCTTGATGTTGAAAGGTATTTTGAAGGGTGATGGGAAGACTAGTGAATCTGACTTAATTCACTTCAAACCAAGAAATACGTTACGGAATTTCCACTATTACAAGTTTTAAAATAAGAAACTGGTGCAGGCTACAGTAACCTTTGGAACAAAAACAAGTACTAAAACCCAGGGATAAATATACTCTAACAAACTTTCATGCAGCATTTTTGACACTTAATAATGAAAACATTTTTTTTCCCCCAGATAATCATCACAAAACCTTCCTGGAACTAAGCTCAACTGGAAGTCTATCTGTTTTACCAATCCATAAATATGATAGTTTTTTTCCTCCCACATTAGATAATCTGGAAACAATTTTCTGCTTCAAAAGATATTATGGCAACACAAAGCTGATCTTGTCCTTTGCCATGAAATCTAGGAAAGTATGTCGTTAAGAGGGAGAGGGATGTTCCAAGATAGGAGATGCTGAAAAACGAATGAAATACTGGAATCAATTGCACAGAACACATTATTTTTCATATGGTAAAAGCATTAAGAATGTGAAGAATCTACATGTGCTCTGGAGTTCTCTGTTAGAAACCAGGCAGATTTTTCCTGTAATAATTCCACTGTAACACCCAGACTTGTTATGACCATTAGCATCAAACATTTCAAAAACAGGTGTCAGAAAGGTGCCTTTTAGGCATTAAATAAAACAACCTGATCTTTGGAGGTGGTCAGACTGAAGGTGGAGGGAGGCAGCTCATTCCAGCATGGGCAGGGAGGGATGCAGATGGCCTGGTGGTGGGGCTGTAACCTGGCCTGATGTGGCTAGAGGGCTGGTGGCCCAGTTCTGTCACCACAAAGCTCCAGAGGAGCACAGACAGGATCTGCAGTGAACCCCTTTGCCTCCAACTTCCTTGTGAAGGGCTGGAGCACACTCTGCTCCAGGAGGGAGAACAAAATGCTTTCCTCAGGCTGTGCCAGGGTCTATCAGGGATACCAGCATTGCCATGACAAAAACAGTGATTTTTGGTTCTCAGCACTGTGTTTTCTACCCCTCACTGTGCTCACTGCTGTGGAGAGGGGAGATGGGACCAGCCTGTCCCAGCAGCTCTGCCTGCACAGGGCAGGCCAGAGTCCCATGGATGGGGCAGGCAGGGTCCCCAGGCGTGGGACAGGCTCCAGTGACACAGGGCAGGCCCGGATGGGGAGCGCTAGGACAGAGGGCAGACAGGGAACAGAGTGGTGCTTCTGCTGGCTGCCACCAGAAGGGTGGTAGGCCAAGAAGAGCCAACCCGTCTCTGCTCCCAGATTAATTTCCCAGATAAAGCTGCATCTCTCCACCACCCAGGAAGAGCAGGGAGGGTCCCTTTTACAGCAGTTGGGAAAGAAATGGCTATTTTATCAGCCTGAGCACAGAAAGGCATTGTTTCACATTGTTTTCCTGTGAATGCTGGGAGAGTCAGAGGTGGCAGCACGTTGGGGGAGGAAAGGAGAGGACAAGGTCAGAAGCAACGCCCAGCAGAACTCTGTCAGACTTGGCTTTGGCTTCTCACAGACCCTGGCCAGGAAGGCAGGGACAGGCCACTTGCCAGCCCTCTTCTCCCCAGCAGCCTGACCCACAGCTCTGGCTCTAGGGATGTCCAGGAACTGGGCCCTGCCTTAGCATCTCACTCCCCAAATTCAGCAGAACCAAAGCAAGCCCTTGCTTCTCTGGGGAACATGATACACCAGATATCATATTTCTTCCTTACTTCACTGATCTTTCAAGTTACTCCTTCTATTGCAGTGAACTGGAAGTAATTCCAAGAAGGGGTACAGCATATTGCTGAATTGGTATCCACTTGTCACAGCAATGCTATTTAAGTGTGACATGCCACTTGCATGTTACTGCCCTTTCCTGGGGACATCTTTAATATTCACATCACCGAGAAGATACTTTGTACACATGCAGAATAAAACTGGTCTGTGTAACTGTTCATTCACACTCCTGTCCAACCCCAGGCACATCACCCACAAAAGATGTACTCAAACACCAAATCTGCACCATGAACTACCTGGCACACCTTCCTGGAGAAAAAATTTTCTGTGACTTCCTATTTAATAGTTAAGCTCCAAGTGAAGCAACGAAAAGGGGGTCAGAGAAGAAATACACATTTCTTTCTATATTACTGTATGATAGAAACGTTTCATTACAATTTTTTTACCTCACTGGGAAAAGAAAGGAAACAGGAGTAGGCTGTTTTTCCCAATGACTTTCCCAGGTTCAAGTGAAGGTGTCTTAAGACTTTACTGCAAATTCCCCCAAAACAGATGAGAGGGTTTCTTGAAAGGGCGGGAACCAAAGATCAGCAGAATTCTTCTGTATTCTTTCTTCCCACAGAAGGATTCACACAGGTGAATATGTCATTCCTCTAAGGAGAAGATTAAACTCAAACCTTGTACATCCAGAAACTAAAGAGGAAAGAAAGCTCTGAAGCGCACCAGCTATTACATTATTTGACGACTCTCATCCCAGAGCCTGCCTCTCCTCTTCCTACAAACAGTTCCTCTAACACAAGGAAGACAAAATACAGTTTACCTTTCCTCCATCCTGTATTGGTCATTTGACTTCATTTTTTCTGCCTGGCTATTCAACACCTTTCACAGAGGAATATGCAGTTCTGGCCCTGTGAAAAGTGTCTGAGACAGTGTATTTGTAAAGCCTCCCCTTATAAAACACACCATTAACTCTCACTGTTCATGACTTTACAAAGTAGGGTCATTTTTCCTAATGCATAGAGAGTCCATCTGTACTTCAACATATCAAACAATAAAGTGGTTGTGGGGGGGAACAAGATATAATAATCTACACGTGGCCATTACACTTTAGTCTTGAACTGCAAGCCATGAGCCCATAATGTGATCACATTTTTTGCTCAATCCAGCAGTCATCTTTTCTCCCTAGTATGGCATAAAAAGAAGAGGACAAAAGTTGTGTTCAGGCAGAAGAGAACCAAAGTACACCCTGAAAATGCTTTTGGAGAAGTATTCCATAGAGTCATTTTGCTGTTTCAGAGTAGAAGCATTTATTATATATATATTTCGCACTATCAAATAATCTAGAATTGTGTTGTAAATGCAAAGGTTTTAGGTTAAACAGCATTTAATTTAATGCACTTTTGAATAAACAGCTTCTTTTCCAATTTATCAACATTTAAACATCTGCTTTGCCTGTAGTAACTTCCAGAAATGTCCCACAAACTACACAAATGAGCCATCCAAAAATATGACAGCACATCTCTGTTTAAACAACTCATGCACACAAAAATTTACTCATTCTTCCAGCAGACCTCAGATTTAAGAGACGATGACCCTTTGAAGGTGAACTGCTGTAACCTGTTATAACTTCTAATATTTTTTCTGTACATGAATACTAACATCTTTTATTTCTTTAAATCTCCATTAATTTGTTTCTTCTCACTGTTGTAAAAGAGCTTTATATGGGACTCTTCTGGTAAATGAATTAACTGTGAGAATTTAGTCAATCCTTTATACCACTACAGAGGTAGTTATCTTGGAAATAGCCAAGGTAAAAGAGTTACAAGAAAGCATTACATGAAGTAATTAAATCCCTCTCAACTCTGCTTTAAATAACTGGCTTGATGAAACTGGCTTCCATGGTGTCAAATTAAAATGGGAAACTCCAACAAAAGAGCTCAGAAATCCCAGATTTGGATCTCTTGTAGATCCAAATCTGCTGCAGTTAATGTTCCAAAGGTAATGGAACCATTTCCTTCAACAAAACCAGGATATCTGTTTTAAGTACCCAACATTTTCTGATAAAGTACAGAGATATCCCAGTTCAGCCTTGGACAGCAAAATTGAAGAATTGAGATGGGAAGAGAGATTCACTTTTACTTCTGACATTGTCACTATCCCTTTCAATCTTTTCCCTCATTTATACTTAAACTTATACTTAAACTTGCATTGTCCTGAGGTTGTGACAGTGCTGCTTCGACGAAATTTCCATAAAGTCATGACACAAGAGATGTTTTCTTTGCTCTCGGCACGCTCCACTAGGGATTAAATGAACGACAGTGCTGAGATGATGGGTTTGGTGCCTGCAGGGTCCTCAATCCGCTCCTGAATGAGTCAGGATGGGGAGTCTCATGTGCCACAATGGGGAGTCTCATGTGCCATAGTGCAGAGATGACAAAGACCTCTCTCCTCAGCAGCTCCAAGGCCAAGAGCTGCTCTGTGTGCCCAGAGCTGACACCTCTGCAGGCAGGCTGACTGAACACACTGCCCTGTGCTTGCTGCGGCCTGGCTCTCAGGCACTTGGCATCAGCAAGTGGATAACACACAACAGAGGAGCCTACACCTCATTTTAGCTTGCCTGGAAGACAATTAATTCAGACCTATCTCTACAATCCCAAAAATACTCTTTCTCACAGAAGCAAGCCCATACTGTTTACGGGTGTAAACTCTAAGTCCTACACAACAAGGTAGGGGATACCATTCTGCCATTAGGTACATCACCCTTTAGATATCCATAACAACCTTGTAACAACTCAATCCCAAATGAAGCAGGAAAAGAGCACCTCAACATGGATAACTCCTTGTTTAGTTTAGTATGGTTTAAACAGTGTTTGCTTTCAAAGTTCACGAGATTATTATAAAGCTAAATTAAAGCTTAGAGCATTTTGTGTTTGTAGAACTCAAACACAATTCTTAATATTGCATGCAATTTGCATGAATTCCTTTTGATATTTACAATTACTTTTAGAAAGTCACACTTCCTCAAGGTTAAAAAAAGCCACAACCCATAAAGACAGCTTTCAAAATTATTCTTTCAGTGTCATGTGACTAATACACACCATGCTGAATTTTAAGATCATGTATTTATTTGGAAGTGCAATTATGCAAATGTTGTTTTCTTCATTGTTAATATATTCTGGGACAAGGATTAAAACACCTGGTGCAAAACTCCCTTTTAAGGAGCTGTAGAACTATCTGTGGAGTTTCTCTTTATCCATTCACAAACAAACACTCTTGTGTATATCTGTGCAGCTGAGTGAACAGCAGAGATGCCCAGAAGACAGAAAATTGTACAAACATAAAAGTTTTTTATGTCCTTCCTTATTTTCAATTCCTATAATGAACTCTGTAGAATTTTCAATCTGTAAATGGACTAAAATTGGCAAATTTCCTTCAAATAATTTCCTAGATGTAATAATGACGGCTTGAAACGAAATTTCAGATACCTGCAACTTTCTCTCGGAAACAGATACATAAAAATCCAATTTCACTGATTTTACATCGTAATATGCCCTATCTCGTACTTATGTCATAACTACCAAGCTATAAGCCTGTAATTTTTGTGGGTGGCTGTTTTTCTATATATTCTTCCACTTTTTCCCCACCAGTGGATCTCATGACCCACTTTTTTTTCTGGCCAAGCATGGTAAGCAGCAACTAATTATTGAGCAAGCTGCTTAGACAGAGGGAAAGCCTAGGGTCCATATGAAGCTCCATATCTTCCCAGTGGTTAAGGCAATCAGCAGTTACCTTTGGCCTCTGTGAGCTCAGCATTTTCCAGCTATTCATCTTCACTTCCCTAAAGAGCTCTATAAAACTTAACAGCACAAACAATACACTAGAGATTAACACAGCTCACATAAACACATAGCAACCACCTGGCAGTGCAATGATTTTTCTCTCCCAGGGCAGGGTCTAAGGCAGGAGAAGCCTTCACAGACCCTTGTATAAATTTGGTCCTTAAAAAGACAGGAGAGATCATTGTCATCATTGCCATCACACTGAAGTTAACAACAGTCAGGTCACCAACTACTTGTGATGCTGGAAAAATTATTGGGAATGGTATTCATGTTTTGATTTCTTCCCTGGGACAGACTTGCTTTTCTCAGCAGTTCCCCCTCAAGGAAGATTATTGTAAACAACTGTCCTATTTTTATGCAAATTCATGTTTTACAGGAGATAAGACAGTAATGATAAATTCTTCCCATTTCCTAACCCTAGATGAGAAAAACTTCACTCCATAAAGAACCAAAATTGTAATATCAGAGTGTCATTCTTAACGGGGGTGAAATATATTCACTTATTAGCAGGAACAGAATATCATTTGTTCTTGTAACATGATCTGGCTGTCTGCAAAGAAAAATCCCAGTTAATCATTTTATTTTATTATATTTTTTCCAATGACTGAAATTTACACAAATGAAAATAACTAGGGATTCATCATGGGTTGACAATACTTTCAAATTAATAATGGATGGTGTCACATCTCCCCTAAATTACTAAATACCTTGACAGACAGCTAATAAACACCTCAGCCGGGTGCAGGAGCCTCCTACACATTACATTGTCCCCTGAGTCTTAAACGACAAAGGATGTGCAGATTAGGAACGTTTCTCATTTGCATAAATTACACCCCAGCTCTGCCTTACCTTGTCTCCTTGTCCTTGGGCATGGTGGGTGAGCCATAGCCAAAAGCCTGCTTGTCCATGGGAGAGGGCATTGCCTCGGCCATGCCCACAGCACTCCGCGCTTTCGCATCCACAAACACGGGCGCTCCCGGCTCCTTTTTGAACGACTGGCGGCTGGGGGAAGACCTGTCAGGCTGGATGGTGTGGGCGGGAATGTGAGGGCCATGGTGAGGATGAATATCAATCATTCTCATGTCAGCCACCCTGTGGGGTGAGGCTGGAGGTGTTTTAGAGCTGAGAGTGGGCAAATGGCTCTCCGGGTACTTCCGTGACTTTTGTCTGTACAAGGACTGCTCCAGCATTTCGGGCTGCATGGAGGGGTTGCAGTAAGTGCTCGATGACCTCATGGCACTGCGATGGTAGGTGACAATGTGATCGGGGACATCGAGCGGGTGTCCGGGGTGCGGTGCAGCCACACTCATCCTCCCCTCGTGAAACAAGTAGGGGTCACCGTACAGGCTTTCATTTCTCATCAGGGTAAGGTTTTTGTTACTCATGTCCTCATCTGGCTTCACGTCCCGTCTCTCCAGAATGGCGCTTGGGCTGGGCGATATGGAACGCGAGGCTGGCACGCTGGACAGCCGGTCCCTGGGGATGGTGGCATTGCCTGGCACGCCCATGGGCCGGCCCCCACCATAGGGAATCCTGGATGGAGAGGGAGGCATGGAGTGGGGCACCGGGGTGGAGGGGGGAGAGCTGGGCATCGCATGCAGAGGGTGTGTGGCAGATCCAGGGCGGGAACCACTTGGGCCATCTCGTCCCGTATAAGCAATTTCTCTCTGCATCTGGAAAGAGAAGAAAAAACACCTCAGATACAAAATCACTGAATGAGCAAAGTATGATGTGGGTTGTCCACAGAAAATTAGGAAATAAAAACAAACCCTCGAGACAAAATAATTTTATATCTGCATAAATAAAACACTTTGGGACCTCAGTGCCTAACAAAAACAACAACTATAAATAGCAATAAAATGGGCTGTATGTTAAAGGAATATGAGAGGTTTAAAAATGCTTTTACCTATGCAAATATAATCTCACCCTAATCTGATATTCACAGCTACTGAAGCTGAAATCAGGGGTTGTGGTGCCAGGTGTTCCACATACATGTAGCCAGTGAGAGACTTACACAGTTTATTGATCAGACACACAGACTAGAATTCATTGATTCCAAAGCAGGATAAAAATGCTGATGCTCTGGCATCACAAACATACCTGAAGTTCTTAGACAAGAAAAAGAAATTTTACAACTAATTAGCCATTTTCTTCAGTGCAGGATTTAAGCTTTTGCTAATGACTTGATGTGGTCTTTATTATGTAGAAGATACACAAAACACAGTAGAAAAACACACATATTCATTGACTGTAACACAGTCAACTTATATGAAACCAGTCTGATCATATGTAGCATGTGCCATTGCAAAGATAAGACTGATTCAGAGGGTTTGTGGAGCACATGCTCAGAAAATCATCAAACATTTTATCATAGTTTTGCAAGCAGCAGCAGTAAGGAATGAGCGAGCAAGGAAAAGAAAAGGAAAACTTCCAAAACAAATGTATTAGTGCTTTGTTAAGAGAGGCCTGGCAAAAATCTGCAATGGACACGTGTGCTTTTAAGAGTGTAGAACCTCACTGTGCCCAGCCATGGCCTATCTGGATGGCTGAACGCTGTCAACGACAGACAGGGGAAATTCTCCCTCTGGACAGCATCATGTGCCTGCTCTGGTGCCCTTGGGGTAAGGTGGATGAAGAGGGATATGAAAAAGTCAGCTGAGGACTAACTGCATAAGAAAATATTATAATTTCTAAAATTCATGCTGACAATTTCATTGTCCCTCTCCAGCACCTCCAAGGGATTGTAGAAAATTGTGTATCACCAAGCCTGACTCCACATTCCTAAAGTTACAGAGCACAAAATAATGTGGATATCGCTGATCTGAAATCTACACAATTTTTCTCCCCTCTCACTCCTGGCTTCGATAATGTGACTGGATTCATTGTAGTTACAGTGATCCATGGTAGATGATGCAAGAGATTATTCCTGCCCCACCACAGGTTTTTCCACTGGTAAGGGAATTGCAGTGTCAGTACACAAACAATAGCTGCTCTTATCACAGCAGGTTCTGCACTCAGGAATTAGAAATGATGTTCCCTAGGGCCAGAGATCAACAGTCTGGAGTATCAGGTATTAGCAAGAAGAAAGGAGATAACCTGATTGTGGCTACAGCAATAATAAATAAGTGTAACAGAACAAAGGAGTGTACTGGGATGGGTCATAAGTGAGCCAGACAAAAATTATTAAGTCAAACAGGAACATGGTATAATTTTTTCATTTACACAGAGAATAAGTCTAGTCTGTAATTTTAAATAAGATATAATTAAAATATAAGTAAAGAGTATTAATGACTTTATAAGAGGGAATTCAACACAGTTTTCTATTGGCGTGAAGCTGCAACACAGTAAGCTATATTGTGCCTACTGACTCTGGCCCTGGGCCAGCAGAACAAAATGACTCCTACTGACTTGAGCAGTTTTGGGATCATGTCTTCAGGGACAGGCAGATACAGATGTTTTACACCAAGAGAAGTACCCAGATAAAGAAAATCCGCCTAGATTTCTACTGTACAAGCTACACAATATCCTGTTTAGTTGCTTCACATAAAGCTACAACAAACGGAATAGTATCTGTCAAAGAAAACACAGCCACTAGGATATGCTGGGTTGCAGTGAGAGGAAGATTCCAATGTTACGGAATTTTGTCATGCAGAGGAGAAAATTTCCATGGGAAGATTTGAAAGCAATGGGTTTAATTTCCTCTAACTTCTGGACTTCATATTCCTGTATATGTTCATTCATTACTCATAAGTCAAAGCAATCTGTCAAAGAAAAATTCCCATTTTCCACCATAACACCATTTAGATGGAGTACTTTAAGATGGAAAATAATCTGAATATGGGACTGAGCTATTGCTCAAAATCTTGTGTCTGAGTCCTGTTGTATGTAACATTATTTACTTTTGCTTTAAAGTAGTGCTTGGAGTACAGAGCCTCAATCAAGACTCCCTTGGGCTGGGCAGGGCACAAACACCTGGGCACCCAACCCCTTTCTGAGAAGTTCACGTGCTATTTTAAGCCGGGACTCAGGCCCTGGGTAGAGTGTACCAATGGGGAGACTGCTGGAGCCAGAGAGCCCAGGGTGCTCAGCAAAGATTCACTGGGGCATGTGGGCTGGGCAGGGACCGGAGCTGGTCACCAGGAGCCAGGCAGCTTTACCCAGTGGACTACAGTGTCTTCTGCCACATCGTTGGTATGTCCTCTCTTTCCACTTTTCTCTCTCCTCCAGACTCTTTCTAATAGTAAGTTTAAACATGTGAAGGATGGTCTTTTCTTGCTTCTCATGTGTAACTCTTTGGTGTGGTAGTCGAGGCACACCAAAGATGTACAGATGAGAAGCAAGAAAAGACCATCCTTTATATTTTTCTTTTCACTACTCTCTCATATATAGCCCACTTTCTGTGCTGTTTTTCGTCTTCTCTCCTCCACCAAAAAAAACCCCATGTTGCTCAATGAAACCCCATACTCTTCTACATAGGTTGTCTTGAGCCACATGTTCCTGGACTTTGCATGACTCAGGGACAGAGAAAGAGGATATTGGGTTTATCTGAGCCTGTAAATACTGGGTGCTGCCCCACACGACTGCTTTGAGGGCAAAAGGAATATTTTTTAGCGCAAGCACAGGATCATGTGCTTTTCAACTGCAGCCATGTCATATGTTTACCTGAGGGTGGAGATTCCTTTAGCACATAGCTCTTCCTTGTTCCTACTGCCTACAGACCTTACATCCTTGAAATGGAAACTTGTCTTACCAATCCTTAGGTTAAAATATGGTAAACAACTAGCAACCATTTCTGTATTAAAACATTTGAGGGAAAATCACATCACTGAGAATCTTTCCCTTTCTGCAGTAAAAAAGAACATATCACGTTTAAACATCTGCTGTGGAGGTTTTTGGTCAGTCAAACAAGACTTAAGTCTAAAAGATACAGATTGTGCTAATTTTTTTAAAACTGAGTCTCTTATGCTAAAAGAGTCAATGTTCTATAAAACCAGTTATGTTCTTTATTTCAAAGCCTGTTGGCACCTGAGCAACTTGCTATCTTTTGAAAATGTCTATATGCACAAAGTCAGCAAACCAGCAAACCATCCACCCAGGTGGGCAGAAGGAGCCTTGATCCTGGTGGCTGCACAGAGGACAAGCAGAGGCGGTGTCTCTGCAGCCGGGGCTCTCAGAGCTGTGCATGCATGCACCAGGGCAGTGCCAGCAGGACAGTGCCAGTCAGCAGGGCAGTGCCAGCAGGACAGTGCCAGCCGGCACCCAGCACCGAGCTGCCACTGAGTCACCGGCACAGCACCAACGCTCCCGTTCGCTGTGCAGCTGGATACCAGACACACAGCCTGACTCAAGCCTTTATCTGCTACTATCTCAACGTGAAACTCGGGCAAAGGGAAAAGTAGGCCAAGTTTCTGACCTGGCAGCCCTTCCCTCTGCTCTCCTAGGCCTCCTCTACATCACCAGAGAACACAGCAACTGGCTTTGCCCCAAGATTTTCAGCCTGCCAAAATACCTACACTGAACATGTTCCCAAGGTGAAGGTTATCACCCTCTTGGAGACACTGGGGAGTTCCCAACAGACTCCATTAATCACCTCTCAGCCATGTGAAGCTATTATTTTTCTTACTCTCCCTTTGACACCCTGTACTTCCCCAAGGAAAGTGCTCCTATGCTCTGCAAGCTGGCTCACCCAACAGTAAACACAGGACACCTGCAAAGAATTTTATTGAGACCTTGCAGTCTGTGATGAAAAAGCTACAGAAATACTAAGTACTGATACAACTAACTAAACTGTGGAGAGATCTTTTATGAAAATTGCTCAACAGAAAAAAGCCCACTAAAAGTAAGGCAATCCTTTACTTTTCCACTTGAGGAAAGACTTAATGAAAGAACCCTCAATCCAACAACAATAGAATCCATCAGATTGTTCTCTCTTCATAAAAATAAACTGACAACTTCACTGTAATAGTTGTCCAAACCCCTCAACTTCACAATTAGTTGCACTATATGATTACAATTCTGTCATGATTGATCTTTCATTCCAGTTGGATTTGGAGAGCTGAAAGCACAAATCCACTTTTGAAAAAAATTTTTTCAAATTTTTTAATATTTGAAAATATTCTTAATATTTCTAAAATAAGATGATTTACAATAAGAAAAAATACACTTGAAAACTGCAGAATTGGTAAATAGTTAAATGAGAATTTTAAGTATCTGTACCAAAACTATCTGTCGGAAGCCAAATCAGACATCACTGAGAGGCTGTCACACTTGTCTCTTCTTCCTTTTTCATGAAATGCCTTCTAGCACCTATAAACTTCCCCATTCTATTGGGTAATTACAGAAAAAATATCATGCTGGTTGTAATTGTGGGTTCCTTCACCCAAACAATATCATATTTGAAAACTTCAAACACATTAACATAATTTTTAGTTGTTTCTGATCAGAAGCTTTTCAATGATATGTACTTTCAGCAGACATCTCTAATCCAAGAGAGCTGAAACATTTCAGAAAAGTATCAGTAAAGACGAAAGCTGAAAAAAAACCACCCAGCAGACTTCAGTCAACAGTGATGTTATTTCTTACCAGACATCCCTGAGGTGCTCTAGAGCTTTCCAGATTCATAGATCTGGGTCAACTTGGTCATAGTCTGATCTGGGGTAGGGACCCCAACTCTTCCATGTTCTCCTCTGCAGCGTGGGTATTTGGGGTTACCATGCAGGAGGCGTGCTGGGGTTTCACTGGCCACCACTCCCTGGCAGTGCTTCCAGAACAGAAGTTTACTTGGCAATTTTGGCTAAGAATGGGCCCTCTGATGCCCAGTAAAATGATTTCAGACCATGAAACCACTGACCTTGCCTATGTTGGAACCTGGCCTCACTTGAATCTGGCCCCACAGTACAAGGTTCTAGGAGCTGCCAGGGTTCACAATTGTTTTTTATTATGGGAACCACATACTGGAAAAATAAAACTGATTTTAAACGCTCAAATTTCCAATGAATGAGGAAGTCCAAGACCCAGCTAGCTGTTCTTAACATGTTTCATATATTTCTATTATTTTTTCCTGGCTAGTTTTCCAGAAAAGGAGTTGCAGAGCTCCCCAAGAAATCTCAACATTTATAATTATCTTCCCAGTATTAGCATGCATATAGGTTTCGGTTCTTTCAGTCCTTTTGTATAGTTTGGTACATGCCCAGCTGTAAAAACCTCTGCATTATGGTGAAAGGAGACTTGAGATAAAAACTCAGAACATCTATGAAACAGGAACTTTCTAGGGTCTGATTACTACTATGGTGGATATGTCAAGAGAATAACTGGGTCTTTCTTCTTCATTTTATGCTCTTAATTCTATGGGTTTTTCTTTCCTTTGATGAACAGTAACACAACCAGTCAATAGATGTTTCTTAGGATGAGTCTGTGATGGTTAGTGATGGTGAAATCATCCAGTTCTCTAGTTTCTATGTTCACAGATTACTTTTTATTTTGGCCAGGGTCAGCTAGCTAGAAGTTGACGAACAAAATAGGAGAAGCAGAAGGTAATGCTCACTGTCTTAGAAGGTGGAATTTAGAGGACATTTTAGAGGAACGGAGGCATTCTGACTGAAACATAATTAGGTGTTGTCACTGCCCAATATCACTGTGACATCCAGTCCCCCTATCTTTCTCCCACTTGTGCAGGTGCGCAGAGGTTATGACAAAAGCACTATTTGATACTCAAAAGTAGAATTTCTAGGATACCATACTGTGGCTACCAATACATTGACTTGAAGCTCAGACACACCATCATTTCCCTTGCCGTATTACAGAGGATCAAACACATTCTTAACGTTATTTTCCCTTATTTTATACATATATGTTTAATATACACTTGTGTATGAATCCAGTCCCTACAGTGATCCAAATGTTTTACCTCAAGGTATTTTACATGTCTCAGTATGTCCTTTTATATCCCCGACTACGTATAAGCTTAATTCATGCCATATCCTAAAGCTCCCATGGGGAAAACAAAGAATACCTAGTTCACTTTTTACTGAACGTAAAACAGATCCATAAAATTCTAAGCTAACCACAAAACAAATGTAATGGTAACATCAAAAATAATGTTTGAGTGCTTCACCTGTGCATGCTGAAGATGGATCATGCAAACAAGCAGAGAGCAGAGTTTGCAGACCAAATCCTACACAGTCTACTCTTTTGGACATAACTTCTTCAGCTATCCAGATGCTACCCTGAGTATTTGTTTTGACAATTTAAAATATTACCACTCTTACTATACTCTTAGACAACATTGCTGCCTACAGACCAATAAAACAATCTTTGATAAGATCTTTGCTTTGAAGTAATTAAAGTCACTTACTGTTTCTTGAGGAAATCCCCTGAATGGCTACAGCAGTGAGATGAACATTTGGTTCCACTTCTTCTAATAAAGCACTTTTTGTTTTCAGTCTTGAATATCAATCCTTGGTTTATAGTATAATATTTTGTATATCCATGTCTTCTGCAAAAAGGTTTTGAAACAGGGAAAATGTTCCTTTTTCCCTCTGCACACACCAGGCCATCTTGCTTTATCCGGTCATCTAAGTAATGCTGTTTGAATAGACTGAAGTACTTTTCCACGTGACAAGCCTGCAATTTCTCCTCCCCTTCAAAATTAGTCACTAAATAACCTCCTTGGCTTGTCACCCAGTCACAAACTGTGCAACACTGTGATTCAGCCACTCAATCATTTTTTAATGTGTGCCTATAAGATGCACAGAAAGAAACTAACATACTGGAGCGAACCACAAGAGACACTCACAGAGGGGAAAGCCATAAATAAAATAGTGAGTAACCTCTGTTTCAGTAACACAGTGCACTTCAAAGGCAACACTATGAGACCTATACATATTAATTCCCCAACAGGTGAAGACCTCCAACAATTTAGCAAACCCTGTAACAGAATTCTAGAAAAAAAAATCAGCAAAATAAACCTGAGAAGCTTTTCACCTCCTCAGATTGGTAGTGCCACTGTAGAAGGAAGCACGAGCTCCTCCCGTGCAGGAGCTGTCTACTCATTAACCAGGTACCTGAGCCACCTGGATAACCTGAACTTTGGGGTCCCCATAAATCAATCCCATTGTTACCTCTGCAGCAAACCACATAAGCCATTATGTTTGGTTTGATTTGTTTTGTGGGTTTTTTTTACTGTTTTGGTTTTTTTTTTTTAAAGAGGAAGCAATAGAAAAGGTAAATACATTTTCAAAAACTTGAACAGAAAGGATGCTTCGCTCCCTTCTATCCCCTCACACAAAAATACTATAGAACATGGAAATTGTCTCCTTAAAAAGACAGCATTTGCAGCCTAAAAGATATCACACTTACACATCATAAGGGCAAATCTCATGACACAAACTGTTCCCAGTCCTGCAGTTATCTTCTGCTTTGGGGGGTTGATTCTTTTGCTCTTGGTTTGGGTTTTTGTCTGATTTTGCTATTGTGCAAGTAAAAAATTGTCTGTATCATCATAAATGGCATTCAAAGGAATAAAAATACAATTTACGCATAGCTAATACTGCTGTACAGAATCAGCCCTAATGGGACATTACAAGAGCAGCATTTCTGTTTCACAGTACTGCTCTCAGTCTTTGCCACTAGTGAAAGAGGCATCATTCATTCCTGCTATGAAATGGCAATTTGACACTAAGCATTTAAGTAACAGGAGAAAGATCAGAGCAGAACTGGTAGCCAAAACTAAAAATCCAGGTGTTCTACCCCTTACTACCCCCAGCCCAGCATCTGAGAAGTCCTCCAGTTTTCTAGACAGCTGCTGTGAATTCTGATCTGTAATGCATGCCATAAATTTGTATGCCATTATTGATCTTGACTAGAACTTTACAAAATTTATATGTAGTGTAATATAAACAGGTTTTTCAGAAATGAAAAAAAAAATCATTTTGTCTTAAAATGCCTACTTTTCAGTTTCCATGTAAAATATTTTAAAACATTATTTTTATTAAATATTTGCACTTGCACTATAATAAAATATTACCATGGCACAGAAACAATGTTAAACCTATTTATTTTTATTTCAAATTTAATCAGTCATGGATTGTTTCTTGCAGTGTAGGGGTAAAGCAGTATTTACCATTCAGGCATCTGGTTTATATTTGGCAGGTTTAACTAACCAGTCAAGCATCCCCTTTTAATGAATGGATGTATATACTTGACCTAGTTAGAAAGATGCTTAGGTTGGCAGACCAACCAGACTCAGAAACATCAATAGTAAAAAAACAAGCAAATTATCCTAGAACACTTTATTGCCACATGTGCTCCTCAGCAGTTGCAGAGAATATTCTTCTATCCATGTTCTTCCTTACAGGCTAACAAACCTGAAGTGAGAAATTATTATGCTAACATGCAGGATAAAAAAGATGACTGTACTTTGCTAAGTTTCCCAGCAATGAACTGCAAGCTGGTAGGCTGCACATTTTTAGTAATTGGACTCTAGCATGACAAAGTATATCCCAGAACATCAGACAGGGATATAACAAGCTCTCCATACACATGACATGATATTCATGTATGTCTGATGTATCCAAGAAGCTTTTCATTAGATGAATTAATCTGCTTTTAATTTTATAATATATCAGGCACAACATCGTAAGTATTGCAGCTATATCATTACCAAGGCTGTTATTTAATTTGTAGGTTCTAACAATGCATACAAACAATTCAAGCATCACTTTCCATTTCAATTACTTTATCAGAGCCCTCAAGCATTATCTAGCTTGCCATGTATTATCCCATGTACAATTACTTGCCATATATTTGTTTATAAAGTACTGTACAGAAAAAGAACTTCTTTTCAGTTCAAGCCCCTGTGTAAGCCAAGGGCATGCCCCTAAAAGACACAACACCCTGTGCTTCACTGAGACCAAGCCTGGAAGTTCAGGTTGATTTCAGACTTTAAAACTCAATGTTAATGTCTATATTAATGATAGGCTCAAGTCACCACAGACCTGTAATGCCAGTCACCCTCCTTTCTTCTAAATCATTAACAACGTTGGTCTGGTGAACATTTCCATCAATTTGCTCATCACATCAATTTATTTTTTGCTTGTTTCCCTCATCTTGAAGCAGAAAAAAGAAAAAAAAAAGCTAGAGGCTAAACATCAGTAGAACACACAATTATAAAGCCAGAAAATATTCTGAAGTCTCCTGTGGGGTATTACACATGTGGCATAGACATAACTTATTGCTTGACTGTTGATCAAAGTTTTTTCTGCTCCTGATAACAGCTCTTTTGGTTCCTATTCCTTTAATATTACTTTAGTGGATGGAAATAATTAAGTAGTTAATGCCTCATGGTGCTGCAAACAACTGTTTCCTTGACAGAAAACAGGGAATCACTTCCAGTGATTGCTGGTCACTAACTCAAGACCTGGTTTTGTTCTCAGCACTCCAGAATAAAGTGTGTGATGGAGTCAATGGGGTTTTGCTTAAATTCAACAAGTTAGCTGAGTCCAGGAGAATCCAAATGGAAAGACAGTTTGCTGAGGACAGCTTTTAGAGCTGAATTACAAAGAAAGCATATTTTCTCCTGTATTTGGGGGTTCGGGGTTAGGATTTTGGGTGTGATTTGGGTTTTGAGATTTAGGTTTTTTTCTGCCACGGAAGGTCTCACGCCACCTCACCAGTTCTATCACCCTAGAAGCTGGGTAGCTTCTAATTTTGATCCAAGAGACAAACAGTTTGAGATGACAAAGAGCAATCTGAGGAGTTGTCTGCAGGATCTCCCAGCTCTACTGGCTCTGATACACAAGACTCATGAGGGCAGCTGGGGAACTGCCCTCAGCATCTTTCTTCTCTCTGCTTAGGGTGGCACCATGACAAGGTCAATTTCTTCTACAAAAGGAGAGTGATGCTCAGCTTTGCCTCCAAACACTCAGCAGTGAAGAAAAAAATGTTCTCACTTCATCCTGATCCCAGACTCAGTTGCTTCCCCGTGGCAAAAATGAGGGAGCCGAACACAGCCCCCAAGTTCTGTCCTTCACAAAGTCACCCAGGTGACACACACTGGCATCCAGCCAGGCTTTGCTGCCGCCACGGCACCCCATTCTGCTCTCCATGACCCTGAAAAACTCTTTCAAATTGGCTTTGACTTTTTCACATCAGCTCTCCAGCCCACTGCCCATGTTTATACCTACAAGGATGTGTGCGTTGTTTCCTTGAAGACTGAAAATCCTACAGAAGCTCTTTGAATTTGAGAGGCCAAGCTAAACAAACAGGGAGGGAACAGAACAGTTCTGGCTGTCTAACACATACTGGATTTGAGATTATGTGCAAACCACTATCTTCTCCTAAACATGTATATTGTTTGGACTCCCTCTGTTTACTGGTTCCAAAGGCATTCAGTGAAAGACATGTCTTGGAATAAACACAAGTACCATAAAACTCTCTTATACTTATTTCAAGCTCCCTAGTTCTTACAACACCCATGCAAACAAACAAACAAAAAGCCCTCTCACGCCCCAGAGCACATTATTACTGGCTAGAATACCCCACTATAAAGGGGACAGCAGCTTCACTGCTGGCAAAGCAGCACTCTCACTAGAACAGCTGGAGCTTGCAGTGTGCACCAGCCTGTGCACAAAGCCTTTGAACCAGCCCACAGATAGCATCTGAGCTCCCAAGAGAACAGTGTTGTCTTGTAACCTGTACATTAACATTATGTATACACACATACATATATGTTTTGCATAAAAGCAGTAAATTTCTGGCCTATCCTTTGGGGATGGCAGATCAGTATAATCAATATAATCTGAAATTTTTGATTTTTAGGGATTAAAAAAGTTAAAGGCAAACAGAAGTGGGAAGTCATCTGCTGGAAATTCTATAATCCTCTCAAAATTTTTTTTAAGTTTACTAGAGCAAATATAGCCAACTCTCACTGGAGTTGCATGAAGAAGGTTCTGCAAAACTGAACTATTACGTCAGGTCTGCAGTCTGTCTCTCTACCCTGTAATTCAAACCTCATGCTTTCCCCTTGTTTCTGTCCTGATTTAGGCAAGGACGTTCTCCTAGCAATAGGAAAGTATCACAGCGTGTATCGCAGACATATACGCATTAAGCACCTCTCAAAAAGTCAAGAAGCAATATTAATTGCTCTGGACTGAGGATTTGTCTCACCTAATGTTTCATTAAAAGAAAGTCAGCCAGACATCTTCCAGAGTCAGCTCATTCCCCTGGAGCTGGGTGGGACAAGCTGCCCTTTTGCATTCCCAACCTCTCACCACTGGCTGCAGTGGGCGGCAATTTTTACACTGATCTTATAAGGATTAGATTTTTTAAAAATTCTTTATAGTGAGCCTGCCCATATGTCTTTGCATTTAGCTCACTTTCTGTTCTGTTTCTCATCCTACGTTTTTCCTTCCCCCCCGCCCCCGCCTTCTTTATAAGAAAGCTGAGATCCTATAATCCCAAGGACACTGATGGCTTGATTCCATCTGCTGCTTGCTGGTCCATGCAAGGGACATTGCTATGATCTGCCTTGGAGAATCCAACTTGACCTGTGGTTCCTGTTTTATTGAATTAAAAATTAAGCATCTCTCTCTTGAAGCCAGCAATAAACATTATTTATTTCTCAGCAGAGCAATATGGAAGGACATTCATTTTCCTCTTCCTCTGTCCTACTATTAGTACACTTACTTATACCCAAACTTTCTAACTTTTTAAATGCCGAGAACTGAGTTTGTGGCATGAAATGTTCCCTTCTTAGTTCAGAGGTAATGCAGAAATATTAATAAAAATAAGCCGGTCATATGTTGCAGGTATTTTACTAACACTTAACTCATGACTTGGACTAATGACTTTAAAGATCTTTTCCAACCTAAATGCCTCTGTGATTCCCTGAAACAGGGAAGAGAGGTAAATAAGTATTATGTGGAAAGGTAATAGGGAATTCTCAGTGTAGAAATACAAAAGAAAGGAAAAAAGACAAAACAAAAAGGGAATGAGGTAGTGCAAAGAATAGTAAATAGGAGTTTGTGAAAGATGAAAGAGAGTAATATTGGAGATGGAGTGCTGAAAAATTAATAGGGAAATAAGAAAGGGATAATAAATAAAAAAGGAAACAAAGGCAAGATGGGAAGAGAGGAACTGATGAAAAAAGAGGAGTTAAAGAGATTCACATATGATGAAAAAGTCAACAAAAAATTAAATGAAAGAAAAAATGGAATAAGTAGAAAAACATGAATTAATGCAAATTTTCTTCAATGCTAGAAGATTTTGCATTAGTTCTTGTTATGACAATGCTGTAGCCTATCATACTAGGCATGGTAGGGAGAGGGAGAGAGTAAGAAAGGAGGGAGAAGAGGGACAAGAAAGAACATCCAACATAAACTTGTTTCATTTTGTTTAATATTCTGAGGCTTCATGGGTTTTTTGGCAGATGGCGTCAGACCATGAGGGTAGTTTTTAGGAAAGAAGTGAGCAGAGCACTTCAGGCAAAGGCCAGCTGGAGTGACCCACTAATGCTTGAGGACATAGGCAAAGAAAGTGAGACCATCACTGGCCTTTGCAATTCACTCTCATATTCAAAACAAAGATATTTGAGATGCACTTTAAAGCTATAAATGGCTTTTGAAACCCAGCGTTTGGTTCAGCCATTACCACTGAAGACATAGTAAAGGCTCCAAACAGCTTCATCTCCTCGGACAGTGCAAGAAATAACAATTCTCTGCAAGTGAGGCCTGAATGCAGCAGCTCTGAGACGCCCCAAGGAGCGGGAGTGTGTGCTGAGAGAGAGCGCTGAGCTGGCTGCTGCCCTCTGTGCATGTCTCTGCTTCTTAGTGGGGGACAACAGAAGTTCTGCTTTGACTGAGCCAGCACCAAGCTCTGACAAGAGATGGGACATGTCATGTGTGTGTACATTCACACGTGCATGCAGCCCTTGCTTCTCAGAAAACTTTTTCCTTATCAATTCCATTGTGTTATCAGTTCCACTGTGTTCTCAATCCCCTGATCACACAGACTTATGACCTCAAGAACACCTGCACATCAAGAGCTCTTTGGCAATCCTAATATTCAATGGCCCTTCCCATTCCTAAACTGAGGTCACCTTTTTTCAGGTGTAAAACGAGAACAAACGAAAAAATAAGAGGAAAGCAGTATCATACTTCTTCCCATAAAATGTGAGCTTACAACATGCTTCATCTTAAATACAGAGCCCATTCCTTGAGCTGTATTTGGACTAGCCTGGTTGTACCTGTACTGAAGCTGCTGTCACAGATTAAGTGTCAATGAGAAAACCTTGACAACACACTGGCTGAACACTGCTTGGAAGGGAATGGAGCAGAAGGCCACTTGGAGCCTGATCCAGAGCCATCCCATGAGAGCCTCCAGTCTAGCCAAACTTTAGGCAAAGTGAGCAAAAAGATGGATGAGAGGCAGCACATTTTGCATTGGCCTGTCTGAAATGACAGTGCCTCTGTGTGGAAGTTTATTTCCCCAGCAGCATTTTATCATTTGAGCTATCTCCCTTCTACCAGTCTGCACTGCTTTACTGCTGATTGGCAAGACAAACACTCAGATCACTTAACAGCCACTCATTTCTGCCTATTTATGTATTTAATTTCCTATGAACAAATGAAATGTGAGAGTTAAAAAAAATGTTTAGATTATCCAATTAAGCATAGAGAAGTTAATAAATTTCTCATGCTTTATTTTCCTACGCTTCCTTCATGTGCTATGCAGACAGAATGGTGAGTGCACTAAGAAACCTCTTGGCATTTCAGCCAAGATTTTTCAGGGTGTTATCACAAATGACAAAAATATAAACACACTAAAACATAACACATTTCAATCCTAAAAAGGTCGGATTTACATAATTACATCATTGGTTTGCCAATATCCACATTTATCTCATCAGTATAGCATGGCCCACCCATCCCATAAGCTATTCAGACTGTTTGGATTGAATGTATAAAAGCTGTTACTGATCTATTTTTCTAAAGTTAACATTATGACAACCCTCATAACTAGTGCTGCATTCAAACCAATTGTTGCCTTTTCTTTCAAACCAACTGCTCCTTTCTTCTGATTTTCCACTGATGCTTTTTATGGCAGAATTTTCTGAGAACAAAGAGAGTCATGTAATTCATGAAAATGCAGAAAGCATTTCCTCCTCCCTTCCCATTCTCTTTGAAGAGATAAAGGACACCATGTACATAACATAGACAACCACCACCAATGAGGGGAGCCAAACCCTTCAGACCAATCCCTATTTCAGCATTTCCTTAGGGCACCACAGAACTGATGGGGTCATCTCTTTTTTTTCCAAAAAAGGAATAGTTTCAAAGATATACAGTTCTGGTACAGATCAGCATTTTTATTTGGTTTAAATATGCTGTATATCAGATTTCTGCTATTTAAAAGAAAAATACTTTTAGTAACTGCACTCATAAATCAAAATAAATGCATGGCTTTCTGACTCCCTGTATTAACTCAGCCTTATTTTTGTTCCATATTTGTATCTCTTCTCATTGCATTGAAAACAACTAAAACTGAACAATTTGATATAGTTAAATGAACTTAAAGAATGTGTAACCCTTGGTCTCATCTTACATTACCAAACAATTGAATCAAAATACAATTCCTATTACAGATATATGAAATGTAAAAAATGTAAAAAATATAGAAATATTATAAAACAGAACTGATAATCAAAAGACATGGGTGGCATGTTTACACCTGTTTCTTCCAATACACTGACACAGAAAATCAGAAAAAATAAGTTGCTGTGCTGAGTTTCAGAGTCAGTACTACTGGCAAGAGAAATGGTAATGAACAATCTGACATTCAATTGGATTTTGCAATGCAAGTGTCCAAGCCATACCACAGCTCATAGCCTTAAGGTTGAACAGCATTTGCAGCTTTATGTCTTTTGAAAAGACAGAAGTGCTATCAGTGCATCAACTAACAGTCTTAGATCACAAACTTCTTCCTACACTGTTTGAATCCTACATTTTCTTTTCCTTTTACTTCCTTCTATCCCTAAAATATCCAAATTGGTCAGCACGGCTGAAGTAAACAATCTAGTTTACCCAAAGGTCAAGCTATATATAGCAAATATTAAGTGATACCTTTACCCAACACACCCATTCAGTCTTTTCACTTAGTCACATGGAATTCAGATTTGCAATGATGTAAGAAAGACATATATTCAGACAAAAAATAATTTCAGCATCACATCATTTCTCACGGAGTCCTATTGCGTGCTGATATTTGCAACTGTCTTGCTTTTGCCAGCTGAGGCTTTTTTTAACCCCAGATCTTAACCTGTATCCAAGGAAAGATATTTTTACTGCTCATATTTTCAGAAGACTGATTAGTTTTCCAGAGCTCTTAATAGAAAAAAGTACAATCTAGCATGGAGAAGAATCAAGATCCTCAGATGTATAACGGTGTTTTCTTAAACACCAGGTAATGGTTTACTCCTCTTTGTTAAAAGGAAGATAGGGACAGAATTAATTCTCTTTAGTACTCATAAGGCTAATGACTAATAATATACTGATGTAAAGACTTAGTGGAAAGCAGAGAATCTGGGACACGATCATGAGCTAATACATTTTGGATTTGTGGAAAACTTACTGGAAAAGCTAAGGTTCTGCATGACAAGAAGAATGGCTTTTTTGAAGAAGAAATATTCTTGCTAACTTCACTTGGTTCTGGGAATTGTGGTAGCAAAATGCTCACCATCAAAAAGTTATTTTTAACCCCTGGTCAAGTAACAGCTCATTTGGAAACCTACCTGGAAGTCATAAAACTTGACTGGACTTTGACTTGCGTGACTCCTGCAATTCAGATAAGCTACCTGGTTTACAAAAGAGGTAAAGAAGGGAGGTCACAGCCACAAGCATTTTTATCATCTATCAATGTGTTCAGGGAGTTCCTGCAACATCTGAGTCTGTCAAGTATTTAGGAATTTCAAGTAAGCAGTCAAATTAGTGCAAACTGCTCCATTAAAAGCAAGGAAATGGGGGGGGGGGGGGGGGGGGGGGAAGCCCAGCAAAACTTCTAAAGAATTGGCACAAGGAAACATTATGTAAAAAGAGGTGGAGTAAGAATAAAACCAGAAACTAGTAGACAATAAAAAATGGACTCAAATCCAATCCTTATGTTTTTATTCAGGGCAAGTTCTCACTGAAGGCAGCAAAATCTTTGCCTGAGAACCTCAGATGTATGAGATAAAATTTCTCGTTTTAATCAAGAGCTGGAAAGACCTTCACCCAAAAGAGATAATATGTTGTCTGTGGGTAACTTCATGAGCTGCAGGGTAAGCTCTCAGCAAACCTCAACATGAAAGGCAGACCAGCTTGAATACAGACCTGTTAGTGGGAAATAAAGAACCCTCCCCCTAAAAATTCCACTCTCTGGAAGTTTCCAGGTTACTGGTTTGTGATATCTACCACATGACACACCTCAGACTGACTGGGAGATTATTGCATGGGTGTGGCAAGCTCATGCTCCCTGAGCCCTTTCATATCAAGAACATGACACTTTCTTTCAAGAGCAGTTTCACATAAACTTAAAATCCATCCTCATTATTTGAAAATTAAAGAAACTCTAAAAATGTATCTTTTAAAATGTTGGTATAGTAATGGTATCTACAAGGTTATATTCCTTATGCATACATGTATTCCTATACATACATATAATACTATTCTGAATGTTTGTGAAATAAATAAAATACACCAAAGCATAAAGCCATCATATTAAAAAAGCCACAGTGGAGTATCCATCCAACTGTTACAGAGGATCTGTATCTTTAAACAAAACAGCTTTGGGCTAGAAAGCATTTGAGATTAATATACTGTTTTATGTGTAGCTAAAATAAAAAGAATAGCTTTTTCCCTATGATTCTATCCTTTTTCTCCCTAATTTAATCATTGCACAGCAGTAGGTACTGTATATCAAAGGACACATGAATGAAAGAGAACAGGTACATTTACAGTCTTTCATCACAGACTGATTTGATGCAGGTACTCCTTGGTATCTGCAGGTCTGTAGTTGCATAAATAATTGGTAACTACTGAAAGCCCACTCAAAGCAAAAGTAGTAAAATCCGTATCAGTAAAAAGAAAATCCAGAACATCAGAGACTTCTTTTATAAATTTTGTTCACATCTCAGCAAGATTTGTAACAGTAAGTAGGAAAATAACTGTTCATGTCTATGTAAGTTTGAAAACAGACATAAAATCTAAGAGTAGAGGCTGATGGTTTATGGAGCAATTAAATATTTATTTTCTCACACAGCTGAAGGACGAACAAACAATTTTCATTGTTCTGACTGAAATTCCCAGTTAATCTGAATATATCTTTTAGTCTGGAAAATAAAAAGAAAACTAAAAACAAGAAAAAAGGAATTATATATCCTTCATTATTTATAAGCATCATCTTACCTTACATCTCTTGGTGAGTTCTCTTTCTAGATGGCTTTGGCAGGTATTTTAATTCAGAATTAGTTTCAGCAATACGTGCCATTACATCTGCTCTTTAAAATAAACTGCTTTTTCTCTTTTCGTCAGACCAAGTATGTGGCCTGAAAGAGCTGCAGCGTTTCTGCTCAAGAGATTTCATGGACACTCAGAGGCTTTCTTTCCACTGTATGAAAGTTAAATCTGAGTAAGGAAGGCATTTTTCCTGTCCCGGAAATCAGCATAACCAAAACCAATGCTGAGCTAATGAGAAATGTTTCTTCCATGTGTTCTGTTTGGCAGACACCGCGAGTCATATCGAGGAAACACGTGATGTTTATAAATACAATATGGCTTATGTTGTCATAACCTCTCAGTGACAAAAAGAGCACTAGAAAAAGCAGACAGCAAAACAGCAGGAGAGATGAGATTTGTATCATTTGGAAGGTCTCTATCAGATAATAGAGGTATTAGCAATTGCCTTTTCATTTTGTTTTTTTTTTCTTTTTTCCCAAAAGGAAACAAAGTTTTAAAGTAATAGGATCAGAAAGGTAAAAACAAGGCAACTTGTATAAATGCTGTCCTATAGCCATTTTAGCACTAAAATACAGTCACTCAATCTATTGTTTGAATTATTTTCCAATAAATACTTTTGTTCTAAATACCTCTATATAATGCAAAGAGCTCTTATTTTTTTTTAGGTGTAGTATGCAAAATAAAGACATAACGGAGGCAGCGTTTGCATCTTTTATGTTTATTGATGTTAAGGTCATAAGCTACCCAATGAAAAGAACTTAAAGATGCTGGATGTATGTTTACAGGTACATTAAGAACACAGAAGGATTATTCTGCTTTTATTATTTCGCTATCTTTTCTGCAAAGCAGCACTGAATTTTAGCCTCCTTGGAAGCCTCACATTTTTGGACAGTTGTTTAAGGGTTTCTAGTACTTATAGGGTAATTTTAAGTTCACACATTGCATCTAGCTCTAGAGAGTTAAAATGTTGGCAGCCTGCTAACCAGTCACTTTCAAGGGGAAAAATGAAAAGTTGGAGGTGTGCAATTTCAATAATAAAAGCTACTTAGCACAAGTTTACAGAAACTTAACAAATGTCTGTCTTGTTTTCCTATACAACTCATTTTAACTCCTTTCCTCTCACCCTGGCAGCAAAAACCCCCATTGCTGTCAGGAACATTATTAACATTTTGCCACTCTAACTCCCACAAAATGTGGAATTTCCAGGTTCTCTGCACTGCCCCAGCTCAGCTCTGACTCAACTTGCACTAATTGTTCTTTCTTGGAGAAAAAGTCTCAAAAAAAAAAATTCCAAAACACCTCAAAGCATACCTCAAGACAACAACAACCACAACAAGCATTCTTTGGGTATTCTGACCTCACCCAGCAGAGATCTTATGCAAGTCAGACAATTAGGTAAAACCATGGTAGGTCTAGGACACTTCAAAACGAAGTGTACCTCATGGACTTTAGGGCAGGTGGATGGGAAGAAGAAAACTGCCAAGCAAAATAGCCACTAATTTTTATGAAGTAAAAACTCCCTCCCAGTTCTCAAAATTGGCTGGTAGGTGAAGCCCAAAACCAACCACTGCATAAGCCAACATTATTAGAATCCAACTGTGCCATCAGAAACACTGAATAGTTTCTGTAACAGGGGGAGATTGTAACTTAAGTTTCTTTAGCCTTTAGCCACTCCAGAAAAGGAGGGTGTAGAGAATGAGGATAGAAAATATGCTATGCACATTCAGTGGGGGAATCTCTTCAGCTCAACAGCCCAGCATGGAAGGAGCTGTGTCCATTCACTCAGCACCATATAAAACCCCACAGCCAATTCCTTGCATCCACGTCCTGGCATTCAGTCTGTGTACCATGGCTGAGTGAGTGCCAGCCTGGGCCCTTCCCTTCCATCCCATGCAAATCACAAATGGCAATTCCAAGGGCACAGAGCAGTATGGCTGTGTACAGGCATTTACACTGGAATTCTGAGCAATGCCAGGAGGAAAAACAGACCATCTAAACATTTGTTCATAAGACAGTATTTTGTCAGAAGAAAGTACTGTTGCACAGACAGCTAGAAAGTGCTGATAAGTTATACAAGCTCAGGTGAAACAATAAATGAATGAAAGGTAGCAATGTGAAGATATATTTTTCAAAAAAAAACCCAGCTGTTGCAGATTTACAGATTACATTTTGGGAAAGGAAAAATAGAAAAGAAAAAGCACAAGTACAAATAGTCAGTCAGACAGCACTATCTGGCTACTTCTTGCTAAGCAGCATTCAACATGGCAGACCTGTCAAACAGGCCATGCTCTTTGAGAGGGAAAGGGCCAATACCAGTAAGCAAGTGAGGCACTCAGAAGGATTTCAGAAAATCTCTCTTTTAGGGATTGCTTGGACCCCCAGCCAATTCCCTTTTCTCAAACACAACTCGCTCAGAAAAAAAAGCATGAACAAAGAGCAGGAAAATTAGAATTAAATTAACGGACATGAAAGCTGAATGGCTCAATAGAAGATCTGAAAGTTACAGATCCCACATTCTCCTTGGACATTTTAAGTCTTCTTGTCCATATGGGTAATACTTAATACTTCAAGTGTTACTGCCAATTCTTACACAGGTCTAACATCTGTTTGGTAGTTAAAACAGGTGTTCAAGCTGGCAGCTAACACTATTTTCTTAGATTATTTTGGGCCAGTTACATGGAAACTATTATAAAGCACATGAATAGAAGCCTGAATGTCATCAAACCCAGGGATAAACATTCCAAAGGGACAAGAAGAAACAGTAGAAAAAAACCAGTAGAAAAATCTGTACAGGCAAAACTTTCCCAGTCACCAAGAAAATAAGGCTTTAACTCACAGATGATGGGAGACAACCACACTCTGAGTATCACCATGGAAAAATATACTTACAATGACTAATGCATTATATTCTAAATACTGTTTTTCAATGGTCTGACAGTCAGCTGCTTTTCTGTAGATATTTTGAAAGAGTTAAACATGATACCAAGCACACACTCCCTCCTTCCCACTGCAGTGAATTTACACTCATCCATCATATGAAATTGATGAATATCAATTTGCCTAATGCAAAGATATGCAAACATAAAAGGAGAGATAAGAAGCAAAGGTTTTTCTACAATCTTATGGGTACTCTACAATAGCAGTACATAAAATGTACGTGTTTTTCACTTAGAACCCTCACGTTTCCCCCTCCTTTACTCTGGTTTGCTAAGGAAGGAGGGATAAATAATCCATCTGGCTATTGGTGTTTTCTTCCTGCTGAACTAATAACCTGTGAATCCCCAGGCAAATTTCTACCAGATTTAACCAATGAGTAGAAAGACTACTATGCCCCTATAAATTTTGCCAAATTAGTGATTTGACAGAAGATCCTACTGTACTTCTGCCAAAGAGAGAAACAGTTGCAGTGTGGGCTCCAGCTTTTCAGACTCCAGAGGATGAACACTGGAGAGTGTCATTACTTTGGGAAGAGTCTCAGTTTAGGACCTGAGTATTGCTGCATAAGGAAGGGCCCAACCAAAAGACATACATCCTTAGAAAAACAGGTTTCAGTATTTCTGAGCTCAAGAAATCACTTGTTTCCATGCTCATAACTTTGAAGTGCAGAAGTTCACATAGATCAAAGGAAAGACTTTTTGCATGTTTCTCCACAAAGCCCCTATGAACATCCTGGCTCTGACTTCACCTCTCAGACCAGAAAGACAAGAAATCTGCCAATGCAAAAGCAAAAGACAAATGAGAAAATAGCTCTTTTGCTGGATGCACAGAATTTCAAAATGTCATCTCTGCATTTCTATACAGTAGAACACAATATTCTGCCATGAAAACACCACCTCTGCAAAGGCTGTCACTGTGTCACCATTATATTTTAGTTATGGCCAAAAGGTGCTAACTCAGATATAATCAGGACATGTTGAGTGTGCATATCTGTTGTACAACACAGGATTTTAAAATAAGCAATTCAAATAATTGCAGTTTTTGCACAGAGGCAGCACCTGTGTTCAAAACAACTCTGCCAGGTAGCAAATGCCTGGAAGAGGGCCAAAGAAGTAATTTTTACTTTCAAATATATGTAGTTAACTACAATAGTACCTTCAAATAGGCCTAGAACACACAAATAATGCCACAATATATACCTTCAGCTTCCACTGTACCTGGAACAAGAACAGTATAAGATAACTTTATAAAGCCACAGTTACAAGCATTAATGTCATAATGCACAGTGACAGTACGTCATGCCTTTGAATATGAATGAGATGTATCAGATACATCCAGTTACTGCCACAGGAATGTAACTAGAACTAAAGAATTCCAGGATGTTACAGAATACACAAAAAACTATCACATCTTCCCTTTGAAGAACATCTATTTCCTTTCTCATGTTGTGTGTGCAGCTGTGCGAAAAATCAGGTAATTAGCTTTCTGACCTATCCAAGTGACCACTTTATAATTGAAGTGCATAAATGAGAGGTGGTTGAGAATAGTGCCTGTAAATAAATTATTTCAATCTTTTTAAAATATTGTGGCCTTAAACTGTTGAAACACAAGAAGTACTTACACAAAATATTAGTAATAAAGCACGAAGACATGCTCAGAATGAATAATGAAACCAAGTAGCAAATGCATAGTTATAGAAATCACTTCACAGGAAATTTTCTGCATAGTTGAATCAGCTTTGGAACACACATAAAAGCCACAAAGCAGGTAGGACAGTAGTGGCATTGTCTTCTGGCCCCATGGAGTTAATTTGGTTGCACTGTTTCCTGGACAGACCTAGGATGGGTGGGGAGGAGATGAGGTTGTGTAATCTCACCCCCACCCCCCTGTACTGCAACACCAGCTGCAGGTAACACAGTGCAAGAGGTGTCCCACGGCTGAATCTCCTGCCTCTTGGCCACAAGGGAGGAGGTAACAGGGCAGCAAAAGACTGACACAGAGAGAGAGAGAAATCAAATGTTCCAAGTGCATTCTCTATAGTTTCCTAATACAAAATGTTCACCAGAAAATACTAATATACTCATCCTTTTTCAGTGCAGGTAGAAAAATTAGGAAAAGACAAACTATTTATACCACAATGAGTATTTATCAGAATTTCCTATCCAAAACTATCATTAACAAAGAGTTTCAGTAGATTTGAAGTGAGGTGTAGCTGCTCAGCCACTGGAAGCCAATCCCTGCTGAAGCTTTGCTGGAGTGCACTAACACTCTGCCATACTTCACTGTAAAGGGTTTGCAAACAGAGTAGGAAGCTATAAAACTCTGAGTACTGTTTTGTCACAAAATACATAATTAAAGGCTATCTTTTGCTTCACAAACTTTTCTGCATTTAAACAAGATCAAAAAACCAGTCGATGCCCAGGGCAAATAACTGAAAGAAGAAAAGCAGTTAAAACACATTACAAGAAGCATTATTTATTCCCTTTTCTGTATATGTGCCATACATATAGCCCAGATTTGCTGAATTTCTATGTACATATTACATTTCAGAGTTTAAACATTTAGCAGAAAAGCTGAAGGAAAAAAGAGTATAAATGCAGCATTAGTACTTACCCTTATATCTCCATTTACAGCTCTGGAAGTGTGATTAAATGCATGTGCAGGGTCTTTGTTGTAAACTTTAAGGAAAGATCGGTCTTGAATATTCCTGGAATTAAAGAATCAGCAATGACAACAGATGAAAGCAGTTTTATTTACTTTGTTGCCTGAAAGTTTCAGGTAACAGACAAACACAGTAGGTCTGCAGTCAATCTATAAGAAAAGCGTAAATGCCATAACTAAGACACACACAAACAAACAAAAGCCTGCTTTGATTCTCTTTCCCATGGGAAGTATCACTCTTTCACTAGAACTCCACACCCATAAAAATTAGATAGTGTTAAGTTTCTTTCAAGATCCTGCCATAGAGTGAAAACACTTTGAAGACAATAGAACTTCAACATTTACACAGCACTCAAAAAGGATTTAGTTAATATTTACATGTCTTATTGTGCACTCAGCCCACATAAATTTTTGCTATTCTAAGAAGCAAGAATATCAAAAGAAAAGCAGTCTTTCTAACTGCAATGAGGAAATTTTAATTATCAGCTTGTTCACAAAGCTAAAAAAATCCACAAAAGCTGAAAATTCAGTTGTAGATAAATTCTTCCTCTAAACTTTATCTATAATAAAGAAAGTTTTTAAAGGGAAAAAGTATTGCAGAAACAAATTAGCAAAAAATTTGATGAAAGCTTACACAGAAATAATTTAGATGAAAAGACCTACAAGAATACTTTTGTTTTATTTGGTCTCTACACTTTGTCTTTGATTAGTTAATTTTTTAACTACTTCATTTAGGAAAGCGATGACAGTTTTTCATTTTGTTTCAAGACCTACCTTCCAATAATTTTATGGCTTTGACACTTGCCCTGAGCTCTGCTGATTTCTGGTTCACATTTAATCAGTAGCAAAGCCTCCAATCTACGCTCACTTACATCCTTGCAAAGCTGCGATTCCTTTCATTTCCCCGTAGTGATCTCTAGAGAATTTACTTACACATGTGACTGAATTCCTTTCCTCCAGGTGCAGCTACAAGTCTAGTGAACTGATCTTAATCACTTGGATTATAATTTAAAAATGAAGGGAAGGATTGTTGGGCAGGTCCAATTTCTTTCTTACAATGTCATATTACAATCAGTGATTGCTTTGAATGGGTAGCTAGTCAGAACTTGTGTTGCTGCTGCTGTAGATGTCAAGTAGTTATTAAAGAAGCCCCGCAGCTTGAGAGACAGATCAGTGTCTTGTGTTTAAGAACTGGAGGGCTGATGAGAAGTTTAGTATTTATGAGTGTTTACTTGTAGACTGCATAGGAAAATAGCTACCTTGCGGCAAGTTCAAGTTCTTCAATTATTTACGGTAACATAAACTGTTTTCCATCTTGCAAATGTGACCCTTTGGCTCTGAGACCTGCACTGGGAGGCTCCGTTACCATTGTCTGCCTCGGACTTGGGACTGTGTTCTTCTCAATACAAAGCAAGCTCTCTCACCTTCCATTCAAGAAATGGCATATTATTCATTTAAATACATTTTATCTACTGTCTTTTCTGTCTGATGGCTATGAGATGGTACCTCAAACAACTGGAGTTTTTTAAAAGGCATTTTCCATAAATAGTTCTTGTAGAAACATGACACTTTAAAGTAAAACATTGCTGCAAGGCAAAGCACCAAAATACTAGGCATTTGATCTCTGATATGAATGTATTTCACCTCATGTTGCTCTTCTAAGATAAACATTACTGATAACAGGTATGTATTACTGCACATTTATTATTACTATAATTTGCATTACTGTAGCTCCCAGATGTCCCTGGCATGTTCAAGAGCCTCACTGATCTGTGTGTGCTGTGTAAACACACCAGGAAGACAACTTTTCACCAACTTACAAGGTGAATAGGAGTCACAAAAGACAATAGAATAGTTGCAGGAAGATAAGGGAACAAAAAGAATACAGAAGATCACAGTCTCTCCAGCCAAAGGAGCAACAAGCAAATGCTGGAACCACAGGCATGCTCTGAGTAGGCAGTGCAACAGAGAGAGTGGGAAGGAGACCAGTGCAGTGGCTTTGCAGATGGTTTGTCTGTGGACAACACCTTCCAAGCACGTTAGAGGGCTGCCTGAGAGAGAGGGAAGGCACTTGCTTGAAAATTAAAGATGTAAAATTCAAACTGGCATTATTCACCAAGTGGAAGCAGATGGCACTTGGTATTCAACAAGAAATGAAAAGTAGCATTGAAGTGGGCTTGGAGGAGTCTTCATAATGAGGACAAGTGGTTTAATGAGATGGAGAAGATACAGTCAGAGGACAAGTGAAAATGAATGCATGCAGAACAGTTTGCTTGTCAAACAAGGAGAATGATCTTTGTTGCTTCATTTGAATGGGTAAGAGCAAGCAAGATTACAGCAAGATTACCTATTACCTGTGCCAACTGCCAAGAAAAGCCAATTACAGCGGTTGCTATTAAAAAGTTAAAGAATTACATCAGTGTTTTTTCTCTGTGTGATAGGAAATGAAGGCTGTAAAATAGGGATGCTCTGGAGCACAAATCTGAAGTCCACACTAGATCCAGAGCCCTGAACCACTTTAAGAAAAAGACTGGACTAAAGTAGAAAGACAGGCTTTGACCCCAGTGATAAAAAAAAAATTAAAAGGAAGGGAGAAAGAAAAAGATAAAAGGAAGAAGAAGGGGAAGGAAGGGAAGGAAGGGGAAGGAAGAAAGAAGGAGGAGAATGAGGAGAAGAAGAAAAATAAGAAAAATAAGAAAAATAAGAAAAATAAGAAAAATAAGAAAAATAAGAAAAATAAGAAAAATAAGAAAAATAAGAAAAATAAGAAAAATAAGAAAAATAAGAAAAATAAGAAAAATAAGAAAAAAAATAAGAAGAAGAAAAAGAAGAAAAATAAGAAGAAAAAGGGGAAGGAGCTTGATGGCCTAATGCAAGGCACAGAAGAACACAGAGCAGCCTCTGAGGGAGATGGAGAGCTTAAAGACCTGACTGAAACCCCTCTGTTTACAGGAAAGAAAGCAGAGGATTGAAGGAAGACATGGCAAACAAAGGAGAGAAAAAGGATGCTTTATTTCATTTGTTCTCTGAGGGGAGACACTTAGAAGATGTTTTGAAGAGTAAGGAACAGAAATGGTTGTGGAAATTATTTAAAGGTGGTGAAAATGCATGTTATGGACTCCATTAACCTGGAATTGCTGAGGTTTCCTAAGTGAGAAGGCTGGCAGAACTGAAGGAGGGAATTTTGTTATGAAGGAAGTCAGCTGGGTTGTGGGATTTCCTCTAGAAATGCCTGACAATGCAGGCATAGGAACAGAGGAAGCAGATGTTGGGGTTGAGCCAGGCCTGAGGCTGGCAGGGTGACGCCTGAAATGGGAGCAAGGGAAAAAAGGTGGAGTGGCATTAGGATAATCAACAACTGCATTCTCAGGGGCATGAAGTCATAAACTGTTAGTCTGAAACTCAAGGGAAGACGGAGGGATAAAGGGAGAAAGAAGGGCTTGATGATGGTTGGCAATAATGCACTTGGCAACAGAGATGTAGTAACCCCTATCATGAGTCAATCAGTTGATCTGATCTTGTGAATAAACTGTTGGATGTATAAGAAACTTGGGTACTTGGGTGAAAGATGATGATGTTTGATGAAAAAAATCAGATGGGTCTTCACATAGGCATTACAGTGGCCAAACATGGGTGTGGCAGTCTGCAAAGCAAATAAGATTAAAAGAAACTGAAATCCAAGAGACTGCCTTATGACACTGGACAGACAGCCTGAGGAAAGCAAGACAGAGGTGAGAAAACAGAGTGTGGTGCTGTTCAAAGATTAAGAACAGGAATGGGGAAATTGGATTGGGAAGGACTAGAAAAGCTCCAACTTGCTCTTTTAACTACAGCATGACAAGGAGGAACACCTTAGCCATAGGATCTCCAGAAGAAACAAGGCAGCAGTGGACAGTACACTTCTCTTGCACCACAAAATCTTCCTGCATTAGCGGCAGACTAGTGGAGAGCAAACAGCTTTTCTGCTTTCTCCTCCATCTTCTTATACAAAAATGGACAAATCTCTGTCCATTTTTATCTCCGTTTATTTATAAAGTGCAACATGCCTGTGGCATACCTGAGAGCTTTATTTATGCATGATTTGGGACTTTCTAGGGACCCTGAGACCCTGGAACTTCTGCTGAAGAAACTGAGTTCATTAAGAAGCTGCACTCCCACAAAATAAAGGATAGAAAGGTGAACCATTCATTAACCAAGCTCTGAATTAGTGAAGTGACTGCATCAGTTGCTGCATCCTGACATATAACAGGAAGAAGGTGCAGCAGTGCTCCCCAGTGCCACAGAGCTTTGGCTGTGTTAGATGGCCCAACTGGCCCCAGTGTGAGGACATCAGTGACATTCATGTTTGTTACTTCAGGCTCATGAGATCAGGCTTTGCACTCTCAGTAAAGAAACAGGCTTTGCACTCTCAGTAAAGAAACAACCCAGCTTTTCTGTAAATGTTTACTCTGCATTCTGTATTTTAAATGATTGTGTTTTTGGTAAAATTCAATAAACGTATTAAATACACGATCCTTTGAATATTATACAGATATTTCAACAAGGCACGCCATTTATTAGTGGCTTGTGCAATGGATATTGCACCTACAGCTAGAGGTATTGTCAGACCAGACCTCCTGGATTACTCAGATACCACTGAACATGCCTTTATGTGTCAGGCCACTCTCTGTCAGATACTTATCAACCCCATTCCTTTCTATTCTATAAGTGCACAACAAAACAAAAAACACACAAAAAAACCCCCAACGCCATGAACCAACAGCTATAATTCCATGTCTTACCTCACATCACACAATTCATAGTATATGTTTCTGCTCTCATCCTTGATGTAAATGGCAACACTGGGTGATTCCAGCATTTTCATTGTCAGCTGCTGGGGGAAGGCACTTACAAAAAGGGCACGAATTGTGTCTGTGCTTGTGATCTCATTTGGCATCCTCAACTGCTTTGTTTCATCTCCATACTGAAGATACAATACACCTGCAAGCAAAAGCAATAGGAAGTTACATATTCTTAAATGCACAGTAATGATCTGGTTTCAAAATCTATGTAGAACACAGACCAAAGCCCATAATGAAAAGAGAAAAACCACCTCATACTCTTTAAAAAATAAAGCACATATGTCATTCTCCTTTTCAACAGACTATTGGAATAGAGCACAGAACAATGTTATGGTTTGGCCCTGATGAATATGTTAGTCCCAGTACTGAGATGCCTCTTATTTTACTTCAGTTCGATAAATCAGAAGTTCACCTCAGAAATCCTAATGGAAAATCTCAAACACACCAAGTTGGTTCTGTAGTGGAAGTTGTTGGTAAATCACAAGGTATTTTTAAAAAAAGTAGCTGAGGAAGAAATTTATCCTTTTGGAGCATCCAGCTTTCCTTATACATAAAGTTACACTTACCAATGAAACCAAAAATTAAATTTTAGCTCAAGGAATTTTATATTCACAGTTCAATTTGCTGGCATTACATAGCATAAAGCCTCAGGTGAAAACTCCTTCCAGGAGTAAAACTGAGGTACCCCACAAAAAAAAAAAGAGCAATTTTGGAACCTTTCAGTTTCACGGCACCATTAATAATCATGCTTAGTGCTCAGCAAGAAACATAAGTAATCTCAAATGCAGAATTGCAAAATATGGACACTCTTATTCACTCAAGACAGAACACACTTCTGATATAGCTATTTTCAGGGAATGGGAGGCCGTGACACACTCAATAATGGAAAGAACCATGAATAATATAAACCAGGGGACTGAGGGAAGGGGTATGAAGTACCTCTTCCATGATGCCTGTGTTGGCCCTGCCAGGCCCATGCTGACTCCTGTACAACCAGCACTGGCCAGTACTGCATGGGTGTGGCTCATGAGCATTGCTACAACCCAGTCCCATGTCATCGTGACCTCCAAAGCCCTCCAAGAACTAAAGCACTCAGAGCCATCGCAATTAACAGAAGAAATCAGTCTGGACTTGATGGTGTTGATGAGTTCTAAACATGCTGGGTCTAGCTCCTGAAGAAAACCAAAAGATCTTCTCATGAGCATCTCCAGTGTGGGAAGGTTTATTAGGACCTGCACAGCAGGAAACAAGCTGCCACAGCACTGCAACTAAGCAATTTCCTGGGATGTACAGCACTAGGGAGTAGATTCAGAAGCAAGTGTTCAGCTGAACTACTTTGGATACAAGGAGATGGGGACTGCTAAGCCCAGTTGAGTGCACTGTGCTGTTCCTGAGCCATCCCAGGTGTCTCTGTACAACACTGCATTGTCCTGGGGGAAACACCTTTACTGTCTTGCTGTCTGTTCAAGATGGAGCAGGTGTAGCTTCCACAGTGGTATAAAAAGACGGGAGATCACAGAATCACAGAATGGCTGAGGTTGAAAGGAACCTCTGGAGGTCATCTGGTCCACCCCCATCCCACTCAAACACAGACAGCTACAACCACTTGTGCAGGACAATGTCCAGACAGTTTTTGTCTATCTTCTAGGACAGAAACTCTGCAGCCTTTTTTGGGAAACTTGTGTCAGTGCTTGGTCAACCTCACAGTGAAGAACGGTTTCCTGACATTAGGGGAAATCTCATGTGTCATGTGGTGATTATTGGCTTTGGCCTTCTCAGTGGGCATGAATGAAGAGAGCCTGGCTCTCCTTTGCCCCCTCCCTTCAGGTTCTTTTGTACGCCAATGACATTACTGTCCCTGAGCCTTCTCTTCTCCAGGCCAAACAGTCCCAGCACCCAACCTGTCAGAGCAAAGAGGCTCCAACCAAGTTAATAATCCTTGTGACCCTCTCCTGGATTCTGTCCAGTCTTAGGAGGATTCTGTGTGGCCAGGCCTTCGCATCAACCAATAATTTACACAGGTGGGCTAAAGCCTGGCAGAGCATTTTATACAACCTGAATTTATACAACTACAGCAGTTGCAGTGCAGATGCACTGTAAAATTGTTCTCCCATGACCAATATAATCAGGAAGGTTGGGGACACAAGGCCCTCAGTGCAGTTGCCATCAGCCATCAGCAAATCTCAGCAAATCACAAAATTTAGATTTGACTTGAGTCAATGAGTCACACTTGAAAGTCAGCAACAGGATGGGCACTTCATGGTGCCGAGGTACAAACACTGAGCAAAAGCATTGGGAAAAGCTGATGTCCTAGAATACAAAGGCAAATAATGAAAAGAAAAGAAGACATTCCAAGCGAAGATGAGCCCTGTTTCCCCTTAGTCTTTAATATTTTTGACTCTGTTTTCTGTAATTGCTCTGAAGGAGGGCAGAAACAGTCAGATGTTCCTACAATCAGTGGGTAATTGTGCTTGCACTTAGGGAAGGAAGATGTTAACTTTCCTGAATACTAAACAGACAAAGTATTACCTAACTGTTATTGAATATTAGGCTACTTTTATAAAATAGAGCTGTTACCTAATCTTTGTATTATTATCAAGAGCTGATACCTCTTTCTTCATTAGACTGCAATCAAACCCCATATAAATCCTACTACAAATTTCCATTTTCCTTTGTCTGGAAAACCTTTTTCAGACTGAAATTAAACTAGTTTTCTTTCAAAGACTGAGAGGAGTTTTCCTATGACTTTTATTTATAATGCCAATATTCAATGAGCTATTAAACCTATTTTTCTATTTTTTAATTATAATTGGAGACATCATTTACTTCTTTATGTTCATCATTTATGTCTTTATGTTTCTAGGTAAAATTGTCTTTTTAGTGCTCAAATATTCTATGCAGCTAAACATTCTTTAGGATTCAGAAACTACATTTGTAAAAAAATTAAACAAGTTAATGATTGCATTTATTTCACTTTTCCAAGATATGCAAAGACACTTACTTTTGATGATAGCTTTCAGTTATGAAAAAGTTCTTCCTTATGAAGAACATAAAGAACCTTCTATGTTTTGGCACTTAAATTTTATTGGATTTAGTGGCAAAAAAAAAATCTTTTTTTGGCTAAAAAGACAGGCTTTGCATACCAGCTTTGCAGTTGGATGTGACTCGCTTTTCTGCCCCGTTTAAAAGTTAGTGCAAAATTTAGAAATGCTAGCTTTGCATTTCAGACCATTGAAACCACACTCAATATTGAGCTACTGAAACCATTAACACAGATTAAGTGGCAGAGTTGAAAAATCTTCCTTACACACAAGTCTTGATTCTGCCTGTGCTTCAATGCTCCCACAAAATAGTAACCCAAAGCAAAATCACAGTTGTCCTTGAGTCCTGAATTTTCTAACCAAATATGCATTTTATGCCTTAAAACAGACAGCTTAAACATACAACTTGGAGAAATGTTTTGGCCCCAATCTCACTTGAGAGAGGAAAAGATGTTTTCAAAGGCATAATAAATTCCTGCTTTCTTTATCCTCCTTTAAATCACATGCCCTTAAAAAACCCTACTGCCTTTCCTCTTGAGTTGTCTGATCCACATCATGATACAGCAATGCTTTAGGGCATTTCCTATTTGACAGAACTAACTGCTCACTTCTAAAAATCCTTTTTGAGCATGACAAAATAAAGACACTCAAAATCCATTAGTTAAAATAATTCACAATATTTTTCTTCCACACATTACCCAGGTGAAATTCTGAACACTGACAATACCCACAGGTTCCACTTCATGTAAGCTGCTGGAGCTCTGAGGTGTGTTTTACCTTCAGCTAAAAAATTACTCCCATGGAGATTAAAGCAAGAAGAAATAGAATACAACTTAGACATGGTTTTTGTAAGGGCACAGAACATACATCAGCAAAGCTGCTGGAAAGATAATTAAACACAAGGGATGTTCCTGTCTCCATGTTCCCTCAAGTCCCTCTTGCACTTACTTATGCTTCTGTTACAATGGATTTATCTGAAACATGAAGATTGTGCCCATTTTTATACATCACAAGTCAAAGAGGACTATGAAATCCCCTGCTTCTCCAGAACAACATGTATGAAGATGGCTGTGAACAAGGTAACAACGCCACACAACAGTTTAGAAAGTGCACGTCAGACGATGCTGTGGCTCCCACTTCCAAGAACTCTGAGGTACTGCCAGCCCTGCACTGTCCTACAGCTACAACACAAACTAGAATGTTCAGCCATCCCCTCTGTCACGTAGTATAACTTAGCTGCAGAAAAACCTCTGGAATGTTTGATCGTTCTTTGCCCTACAAGCAACAGACCACAGACTTAAACACAGGCCACAGCAGAAAACATCTACATGTAGGCCTCAGTAATATCAGCCTTGTAACAAATTGCTTCTCACATTCCTGTCAACAAAGAGGTATGCTTTAGAGAGGGGAAATTAAACACCCAAGAGGCAAAAGAACATGTTCAAAGAAAGGCTTACAAGCACCAAACCCAGATCTGATGATGATCCTGTGAACACACCACATGACTGCCCTTTCCTTCCCTACATACAGAGCTCTTTCAAAACACAGTATTTTCTGCTGCCTCTTTATCAATGGTCAGTGGCAGGATGTGCAAAATATTTCATCATTTCTCTCAGGGATGATCTGCATGAAACACAAGACAGTGCAATGAAAGATGCAGAGTTACTCTGACTCGGGTGGCTGAGCCCATCTGTGCTGGATTGGGATGCTCGAGCAGCCTCCCTGTGCCTTCAGCCAGCAAGCTCTGAGCTCAGGCACACACACCACATTCACAGAAAAGCCTTCAGCTCACACAGTGCTGCTGAGCTGCAAAACCCACCTGGGAGCTGAGGACATGCCTCATAGAGTGATGGTGAATCTCACCTGAACACATGGGGTCCGGGCTGGCTTTAGAGCATGGAGCTGCATAACCCCAGCAGGGTTGGCACAGCACCCATACTGATAAGACCATAACTCCTGAGTCACAACTGTAAAGGTTTACTCCTTATGGCAGGAGCTAATGTCATGCAGGTGTCAGGAAACCACCCAGCCCATATCTCTCAGCACCTCTGTCACATACATGGTGCTGACCTAACCCTAAGCCCCATGTTATCATGGTTATATTGCTAGCAATGATATCCATGTAGGGCAGCTTACATTCTTAGGAGAACTTTAAACACAATTAGCTTTTGTTTAAAGAACAAAAATTATCTTTACAACTGCATTATTTAAGAGACGAAAGTTAAATACCTGATAAAACAAGAGTAAGTAAACAAACAAGATTGTGTCCTCTTCTGTGACCTTTACAAGTATCTGTTAATTCTCTCAAACAATGGATTTTAAATGGAGAAATATAATTTCTCACATAATTCTCTTCTAACAAAGAAGAAAAAAACTGAGGCAGAAAGTTATTTAACTCCTTAGTTTTATGAAATAAAATACAGTTAAAGCTTACATTTGAGTTCATGAGTTTCTTTTCTGTGAAGCTACAGGACTCCTTCTCTGTAGGCAAGATCTCTTACATTTCTGCACTGAAATATCTTACTGGCATTTGGCAATACCTAAATCCAGCTGGAGAGAAGTATTAACTGAAGATAAAATCTGTATTTGGCTGGTAAAGGATACTTGGGCGCTGGAGCATTGAAACCTTCCCACAGAACCAAAAACCACTGGCATGAACAAGGCACTCCTACTCTCTTCCAACACAGCTATTGTATGTATCCTTTGGAAATTCTGGGTCAAATCTGAAAATTTCTAGTAATAGTAAAGCTGGATAGACTGCAGCAATCAAAACCTGGTTGCATTGGGAGCTCTGGGCCTTCTTGAAATACAAGGTGCAAAGCATAGTGCAACTAAAATGGGGGAAATACCATTAGTTTCACTCTTTACCCCTAACCATCAGTTAACCATATATTTTTAATAAGACGGGCAATCTTTGTCTTTTCATGCTGCTTTAGTTTGATCTGCCATAAGTCCCTTGAGTCACTGTTGCTATCCCTCATGCTGAAGTCAGCAGCAATGGTAACAAGCAAACGTGAGAAAAAGCATCCTTGTTTCTTACTTATATTTATGTCAAGTCATTACTTGAGACTTGCATGAGTTTTAAAAGCTAAGGATAGTCTTTAAAGTCTCAATGATAACTGGTTTTATTTGGGCTAGGTCTTTCCTCAAAAGCACATTTTAAAATTTTAATTTCTTATAACTAAGATTTCAAGATACTTCCATTTTTTCTTTGCTTTTGACAAAATTGTCAAATACAAGACCATAAGGATGGCATAGGCCCATATTGTTGTTCTCTGTTCCCCATCCCTCCTTTCCCCCCAGCTATCTAATAAACAGAGCAAACACACATCACCAAATGCTGCCAAAGTTATGCAGACACAAGTTTATAACAGTAACTCTTGCAGCATGGAAGAAATTCCTCAATATTAAGTTCTTACTTTCCATACCCTCAAGACTTAAGTCTCCTATTTCACCACAGTTTCAACTAGTCTGAGGTCATTGCCATGATCCTTGTGGAATTTCTAGCCTGAAGCTTTCACAATAACTCCTGTTAGTAGTCCCTCCTGAAAATCTGTCCTCCACATTCAGAAAATGTTCTATAAATATACTTAGCTGTCTTAAAGTACTAGGAGAATAAAAAAGTAGATATTTTAATGAATAAAAACAATTACTTAATTTCTTTTTTTGCACAATAGTCTGAAGTGATTTGTTCAAGGTACTAAGTTGTTTGATAACAGTTTCAATAAAACCAGGAACTGTTTCATTTAGATTTTACTGCTATTTCATTCTTCTCAGCTACTTACAGTGACTTGCAATAATTTGCTACTTAATGAAAAAGACAGATGGAAAACTCAGTAGTCACATAAATTTCCTACCAAAATGTTATGAAAAATAAAGGTTTTTAACTGCCACTAAAATACTACCACTTTTCTACAAACAAATGCATTCAGCCGGCTAAGAAGAATAAGTAAAAACAAACAAACAAACAAAAGGATACTAAAGAAAACACAGTATTTTCCCTGTTTGATTCCTGATAAAACCTGTGAAAAAGCATCTTCAAAGCTATCAAAAAGCAACTTTGCCTATACAGCTATATCAGCAAGTCCAAATACTGTGAACAGTTACTTCTATCATCTAGAGATTCTGAGAGAACATTTCAGTTTAACCAAGTTCCCCAGGTGGAAATCAATGTTCTGGCAGGATCACTTTTGGACAATAATTGAATTCTGTTGCACAGAATAGCCCAACTGACCAACAAGGAGACTTATTCATACCCTGAACTGACAAAACAATGCCAGCAAAGAACACAAACCCCCTATGATACTGGATGAAAAAATATTTTAAAAACTACAAGTGAACAATTCAGTGAGATGAACAAGAAGTTTCATATACCAGAGTTATTTTTCAGAGGTCCCCCAGAGGCTCTGCCATGCTGCATTTACTGCATTCACATTCACCAGTTTTGTACAATAAAATCAGAGAACTCCACACACACAGGCACAGGACATGCCCATGCAGGATCTGGTTTAGTCCACCAGAAGCTGAGCCCCTGCCCTCTGAAGAAGCTCCCAGCCAAAGGTGCCAAGCTGGCCAGTACAGTTTCCAAGGATGTGCCTGCCAAATCTATGCAGATATGTGAAGCATTTAAGGTCACTGTAGTCAAGTACTTTACAGAGGGGCACTTTTGTTATTAACTTTTAAATCGGCAAAAGAAAAAAAGACAAAAAAATATCAATTAAATATCTTGTTCTTCCTCTTCAATAAACGCACAAAAAAAAGAGATCCTACCCAACTATTTCCTTTGTGTATAAATCAGCTGTATCACACGCATTATTTAAGTAATAACAATTTTTATAAACCATGTTTTTTAGTACTAAACGAGGTACAATTGATGTGTTCAAGGGCAGAATGTGACCATTTTAATAATCCATAGCTATGAAGCATTAAAGTAATGCCCGCCATGCATGCCTTTGCAATTTTGCTCCATTT